>NW_027309854.1:300000-600000 GCF_047496795.1 Chiloscyllium punctatum
GGGGTCAGTCTGCTCTTCCGTGGGTGCGTTACATTGACAGAGTGGGGTCAGTCTGCTCTTCCCTGGGTGTTTTACATTGACAGAGTTGGGTGAGTCTGCTCTTCTCTGGGTGTGTTACATTGATAGAGTGGGGTCAGTCTACTCTTCCCTGTGTGTCTTACATTGACAGAGTGGGGTCAGTCTGCTCTTCCCTGGGTGTGTTACATTGACAGAGTGGGGTCAGTCTGCTCTTCCCTGGGTGGGTAACATTGACAGAGTGGGGTCAGTCTGCTCTTCCCTGGTTGTGTTACATTGACAGAGAGAACTCAGTCTGCTCTTCCCTGGGTGTGTTGCAATGGCAGAGTGTGGTCAGTCTGCTCTTCCCTGTGTATGTTGTATTGACACAGTGGGGTCAGTCTGCTCTTCCCTGGGTGCGTGACATTGACAGAGTGCGGTCAGTCTTCTCTTCCCTGGGTGCGTGACATTGACAGAGTGGGGTCAATCTGCTCTTCCCTGGGTGGGTAACATTGACAGAGTGGGGTCAGTCTGCTCTTCCCTGGCTGTGTTCCATTGACAGAGTGGGGTCAGTCTGTTCTCCCAGGGTTTGTTACATTGACAGAGTGGGGTCAGTCTGTTCTTCCCTGGGTGTCTTACATTGACAGAATGGGGTCAGTCTGCTCTTCCCAGGGCGTTTCACATTGACAGAGTGGGGTCAATCTGCTCTTCCCTGGGTGGGTAACATTGACAGAGTGTGGTCCGTCTGCTCTTCCCAGGGCGTGTCACATTGACAGAGTGGGGCCAGTCTGCTCTTCCCTGGGGGGGTTACATTGACAGAGTGGAGTCAGTCTGTTCTTCCCTGGGTGCGTGACATTGACAGAGTGCGGTCAGTCTTCTCTTCCCTGGGTGCGTGACATTGACAGAGTGGGATCAATCTGCTCTTCCCTGGGTGGGTAACATTGACAGAGTGGGGTCAGTCTGCTCTTCCCTGGGGGGGTTACATTGACAGAGTGGAGTCAGTCTTTTCTTCCCTGGGTGTGTTACATTGACAGAGTGGGGTCAGTCTGCTATTCCCTGGGTGTGTTACATTGACTGAGTGGGGTCAGTCTGTTCTTCTCTGGGTGTATTACATTGACAGAGTGGGGTCAGTCTGTTCTTCCCTGGGTGTGTTACATTGATTGAGTGGGTTCAGTCTGCTCTTCCCTGGGTGTGTTACATTGACAGAGTGGGGTCAGTCTGCTCTTCCCTGGCTGTGTTACATTGACAGAGTGGGGTCAGTCTGCTCTTCCCTGGGTGTGTTACATTGACAGAGTTGGTTCAGTCTGCTCTCCCCTGGGTGTGATACATTGACAGAGTGGGGTCAGACTGCTATTCCCTGAGTATGTTACATTGACAGAGTGGGGTGTGTCTGCTCTTCCCAGGGTGTGTTACATTGACAGGGTGGGGTCAGTCTGCTCTTCCCTGGGTGTGTTACATTGACAGAGTGGGTTCAGTCTGCTCTTCCCTGGGCGTGTTACATTGACAGAGTGGGGTCAGTCTGCTCTTCCCTGGGTGTGTTACATTGACAGGGTGGAGTCAGTCTGCTCTTCCCTGGGTGTGTTACATTGACAGAGTGGGGTCAGTCTGCACTTCCCCAAGTGTGTTACTTTGACAGAGTGGGGACAGTCTGCTGTTCCCTGGGTGTGTTACATTGACAGAGTGAGGTCAGTCTGCTCTTCCCTGAGTGTGTTACTTTGACAGAGTGGGGACAGTCTGCTCTTCCCTGAGTGTGTTACTTTAACAGAGTGGGGTCAGTCTGCTCTTCCCTAGTTGAGATACATTGAGATAGAGGGGTCAGTCTGGTCTCCCCTGCGTGTGTTACATTGACAAAGGGGGGGCAATCTTCTCTTCCCTGGGTGAGTTACATTGACAGAGTGGGGTCAGTCTGCTCTTCCCTGTGTGTGTTACATTGACAGAGTGAGGTCAGTCTGCTCTTCCCTGGGTGTGTCACAATGATAGAGTGGGGTCAGTCTGCTCTTCCCTGGGTGTGTTGCATTGACAGAGTGGGGTCAGTCTGCTCTTCCCTGGGTTTGTTATCCTGACAGAGTGGGGTCAGTCTGCTCTTCCCTGGTGGTGTTACATTGACAGAGAGAACTCAGTCTGCTCTTCCCTGGGTGTGTTGCAATGGCAGAGTGTGGTCAGTCTGCTCTTCCCTGTGTATGTTATATTGACACTGTGGGGTCAGTCTGCTCTTCCCTGGGTGCGTGACATTGACAGAGTGGGGTCAGTCTGCTCTTCCCTGGGTGTGTTATCCTGACAGAGTGGGGTCAGTCTGCTCTTCCCTGGGTGCGTTACATTGACAGAACAGGGTCCGTCTGCCTTTCCCTGGGTGTGTTACATTGACAGAGTGGGGTTAGTCTGCTCTTCCCTGGGTGGGTAACATTGACAGAGTGTGGTCAGTCTGCTCTTCCCAGGGCGTGTCACATTGACAGAGTGGGGCCAGTCTGCTCTTTTATGGGTGGGTTACATTGACAGAGTTGGGTAAGTCTGCTATTCCCTGGGTGTGTTACATTTACAGAGTGGGGTCAGTCTGCTCTTCCCTGGTGGTGTTACGTTGACAGAGTGGAGTCAGTCTGTTCTTCCCTGGGTGTGTTACATTGACAGAGTGGGGTCAGTCTGCTCTTCCCTGGGTGTGTTACATTGACTGAGTGGGGTCAGTCTGTTCTTCCCTGGGTGTATTACATTGACAGAGTGGGGTCAGTCTGTTCTTCCCTGGGTGTGTTACATTGATTGAGTGGGTTCAGTCTGCTCTTCCCTGGGTGTGTTACATTGACAGAGTGGGGTCAGTCTGTTCTCCCAGGGTTTGTTACATTGCAAGAGTGGGGTCAGTCTGCTCTTCCCTTGCTGTGTTACAATGACAGAGTGGGGTCAGTGTGCACTTCCCTGTGTGTGTTACATTGACAGAGTGGGGGTCAGTCTGCTCTTCCCAGGGTGTGTGACATTGACAGAGTGAGGTCAGTCTGCTCTTCCCTGGGTGAGTTACATTGACAGGGTTGGTTCAGTCTGCTCTCCCCTGGGTGTGATACATTGACAGAGTGGGGTCGGACTGCTATTCCCTAAGTATGTTACATTGACTGAGTGGGGTGTGTCTGCTCTTCCCAGGGTGTGTTACATTGACAGGGTGGGGTCAGTCTGCTCTTCCCTGGGTGTGTTACATTAACAGAGTGGGGTCAGTCTGCTCTTCCCTGGGTGTGTTAAATTGACAGGGTGGGGTCAGTCTGCTCTTCCCTGGGTGTGTTACATTGACAGAGTGGGGTCAGTCTGCTCTTCCCCGAGTGTGTTACTTTGACAGAGTGGGGAGAGTCTGCTGTTCCCTGGGTGTGTTACATTGACAGAGTGAGGTCAGTCTGCTCTTCCCTGAGTGTGTTACTTTGACAGAGTGGGGATAGTCTGCTCTTCCCTGAGTGTGTTATTTTGACAGAGTGCGGTCAGTCTGCTCTTCCCTAGGTGAGTTACATTGAGATTGAGGGGTCACTCTGGTCTCCCCTGGGTGTGTTACATTGACAAAGGGGGGGCAGTCTTCTCTTCCCTGGGTGAGTTACATTGACAGAGTGGGGTCAGTCTGCTCTTCCCTGTGTGTGTTACATTGACAGAATGGGGTCAGTCTGCTCTTCCCTGGGTGTGTTACATTGACAGAGTGAGGTCAGTCTGCTCTTCCCTGGGTGTGTTACAATGATAGAGTGGGGTCAGTCTGCTCTTCCCTGGGTGTGTTGCATTGACATAGTGGGGTCAGTCTGCTCTTCCCAGGATGTGTTACATTGACAGAGTTGGTCAGTCTGTTCTTACCTGGGTGTGTAACGTTGACAGAAAGGGGTCAGTCTGCTCTTCCCTGGGTGTGTTACATTGACAGAGTGGGGTCAGTCTACTCTTCCCTGTGTGTCTTACATTGACAGAGTGGGGTCAGTCTGCTCTTCCCTGGGTGTGTTACATTGACAGAGTGGGGTCAGTCTGCTCTTCCCTGGGTGGGTAACATTGACAGAGTGGGGTCAGTCTGCTCTTCCCTGGTTGTGTTACATTGACAGAGAGAACTCAGTCTGCTCTTCCCTGGGTGTGTTGCAATGGCAGAGTGTGGTCAGTCTGCTCTTCCCTGTGTATGTTATATTGACACTGTGGGGTCAGTCTGCTCTTCCCTGGGTGCGTGACATTGACAGAGTGGGGTCAGTCTGCTCTTCCCTGGGTGTGTTATCCTGACAGAGTGGGGTCAGTCTGCTCTTCCCTGGGTGCGTTACATTGACAGAACAGGGTCCGTCTGCCTTTCCCTGGGTGTGTTACATTGACAGAGTGGGGTCAATCTGCTCTTCCCTGGGTGGGTAACATTGACAGAGTGTGGTCAGTCTGCTCTTCCCAGGGCGTGTCACATTGACAGAGTGGGGCCAGTCTGCTCTTTTATGGGTGGGTTACATTGACAGAGTTGGGTAAGTCTGCTATTCCCTGGGTGTGTTACATTTACAGAGTGGGGTCAGTCTGCTCTTCCCTGGTGGTGTTACGTTGACAGAGTGGAGTCAGTCTGTTCTTCCCTGGGTGTGTTACATTGACAGAGTGGGGTCAGTCTGCTCTTCCCTGGGTGTGTTACATTGACTGAGTGGGGTCAGTCTGTTCTTCCCTGGGTGTATTACATTGACAGAGTAGGGTCAGTCTGTTCTTCCCTGGGTGTGTTACATTGATTGAGTGGGTTCAGTCTGCTCTTCCCTGGGTGTGTTACATTGACAGAGTGGGGTCAGTCTGTTCTCCCAGGGTTTGTTACATTGCAAGAGTGGGGTCAGTCTGCTCTTCCCTTGCTGTGTTACAATGACAGAGTGGGGTCAGTGTGCACTTCCCTGTGTGTGTTACATTGACAGAGTGGGGGTCAGTCTGCTCTTCCCAGGGTGTGTGACATTGACAGAGTGAGGTCAGTCTGCTCTTCCCTGGGTGAGTTACATTGACAGGGTTGGTTCAGTCTGCTCTCCCCTGGGTGTGATACATTGACAGAGTGGGGTCAGACTGCTATTCCCTAAGTATGTTACATTGACTGAGTGGGGTGTGTCTGCTTTTCCCAGGGTGTGTTACATTGACAGGGTGGGGTCAGTCTGCTCTTCCCTGGGTGTGTTACATTAACAGAGTGGGGTCAGTTTGCTCTTCCCTGGGTGTGTTAAATTGACAGGGTGGGGTCAGTCTGCTCTTCCCTGGGTGTGTTACATTGACAGAGTGGGGTCAGTCTGCTCTTCCCCGAGTGTGTTACTTTGACAGAGTGGGGACAGTCTGCTGTTCCCTGGGTGTGTTACATTGACAGAGTGAGGTCAGTCTGCTCTTCCCTGAGTGTGTTACTTTGACAGAGTGGGGATAGTCTGCTCTTCCCTGAGTGTGTTATTTTGACAGAGTGCGGTCAGTCTGCTCTTCCCTAGGTGAGTTACATTGAGATTGAGGGGTCACTCTGGTCTCCCCTGGGTGTGTTACATTGACAAAGGGGGGGCAGTCTTCTCTTCCCTGGGTGAGTTACATTGACAGAGTGGGGTCAGTCTGCTCTTCCCTGTGTGTGTTACATTGACAGAATGGGGTCAGTCTGCTCTTCCCTGGGTGTGTTACATTGACAGAGTGAGGTCAGTCTGCTCTTCCCTGGGTGTGTTACAATGATAGAGTGGGGTCAGTCTGCTCTTCCCAGGGTGTGTTGCATTGACATAGTGGGGTCAGTCTGCTCTTCCCAGGATGTGTTACATTGACAGAGTTGGTCAGTCTGTTCTTACCTGGGTGTGTAACGTTGACAGAAAGGGACCAGTCTGCTCTTCCCTGGGTGTTTTACATTGACAGAGTTGGGTGAGTCTGCTCTTCTCTGGGTGTGTTACATTGACAGAGTGGGGTCAGTCTACTCTTCCCTGTGTGTCTTACATTGACAGAGTGGGGTCAGTCTGCTCTTCCCTGGGTGTGTTTCATTGACAGAGTGGGGTCAGTCTGCTCTTCCCTGGGTGGGTAACATTGACAGAGTGGGGTCAGTCTGCTCTTCCCTGGTTGTGTTACATTGACAGAGAGAACTCAGTCTGCTCTTCCCTGGGTGTGTTGCAATGGCAGAGTGTGGTCAGTCTGCTCTTCCCTGTGTATGTTGTATTGACACAGTGGGGTCAGTCTGCTCTTCCCTGGGTGCGTGACATTGACAGAGTGCGGTCAGTCTTCTCTTCCCTGGGTGCGTGACATTGACAGAGTGGGGTCAATCTGCTCTTCGCTGGGTGTGTTACATTGACAGAGTGGGGTCAGTCTGCTCTTCCCTGGGTGTGTTACATTGACAGATTGGGTTTAGTCTGCTCTTCCCTGGGTATGTTACATTGACCTAGCCAGTTCAATCTTCTGTTCCCTGGGT
Organism: Chiloscyllium punctatum; assembly: GCF_047496795.1. Classification (NCBI taxonomy): domain Eukaryota; kingdom Metazoa; phylum Chordata; class Chondrichthyes; order Orectolobiformes; family Hemiscylliidae; genus Chiloscyllium; species Chiloscyllium punctatum. The sequence goes on from NW_027309854.1 coordinate 306,344, forward strand.
GTGTTACATTGACAGAGGGGGCTCAGTCTGCTCTTCCCTGGGTGTGTTACATTGACAGAGTGAGGTCAGTCTGCTCTTCCCTGGGTGTGTTACAATGACAGAGAGGGGTCAGTCTGCTCTTCCCTGGGTGTGTTACAATGACAGCGTTGGGTCAGTCTGCTCTTCCCAGAATGTGTTACATTGACAGAGTTGGGTCAGTCTGATCTTCCCTGGGTGTGTAACGTTGACAGAAAGGGGTCAGTCTGCTCTTCCCTCGGTGTTTTACATTGACAGAGTGGGATGAGTCTGCTCTTCCCTGGGTGTGTTACATTGACAGAGTGGGGTCAGTCTGCTCTTCCCTGGGTGTGTTACATTGACAGAGTGAGGTCAGTCTGCTCTTCCCTGGGTGTGTTACATTGACAGAGTGGGGTCAGTCTACTCTTCACTGGGTGTCTTACATTGACAGAGTGGGGTCAGTCTGCTCATCCCTGGGTGTGTTACATTGACAGAGTGGGGTCAGTCTGCTCTTCCCAGGGTGTGTTACATTGACAGAGTGGGGTCCGTCTGCTCTTCCCTGGGTGTGTTACATTGACAGAGTGGGGTCAGTCTGTTCTTCCCTGGGTGTGTTTCATTGACAGAGTGGGGTCAGTCTACCCTTCCCTGGGCGTGTTACATTGACAGAGTGGGGTCAGTCTGCTCGTCCCTGGGTGCATTAGATTGACAGATTGGGGTCAGTCTGCTATTCCCTGGGTGGTTTACATTGACTGAGTGCGGTCAGTCTGCTCTTCCCAGCGTCTGTTACATTGACAGAGTGGGGTCAGTCTGCTCTTCCCTGGGTTTGTTACATTGACAGAGTGGGGTCAGTCTGCTCTTCCCTGGGTGTGTTACAGTGACAGAGTGGGGTCAGTCTGCTCTTCCCAGGGTGTGTTACATTGACAGATTGGGGTCAGTCCGCTCTTCCCAGTGTGTGTTACATTAACAGAGTGGGGTCAGTCTGCTCTTCCCTGGGTGTGTTACATTGACAGAGTGCGGTCAGTGTGCTCTTCCCTGGGTGCGTGACATTGACAGAGTGGGGTCAGTCTGCTCTTCCCTGGGTGTGTTACATTGACAGAGTGGGGTCAGTCTGCTCTTCCCAGGGTGCGTGACATTGACAGAGTGGGGTCAGTCTGCTCTTCTCTGGGTGATTTACATTGACAGAGTGGGGTTAGTCTGCTCTTCCCTGGGTGTGTTACATTGACAGAGTGGGGACAGTCTGCTCTTCCCTGGGTGTGTTACATTGACAGAGTGACGTCATTCTGCTCTACCCTGCGTGTATTACATTGACAGAGTGGGGTCAGTCTACTCTTCCCTGGGTGTGTTACATTGACAGAGTGGGGAAAGTCTTTTCTACCAGGGTTTGTTACATTGACAGAGTGGGGTCAGTCTGCTCTTCCCAGGGTGCGTGACATTGACAGAGTGGGGTCAGTGTGCACTTCCCTGTGTGTGTTACATTGACAAAGTGGGGGTCAGTCTGCTCTTCCCAGGGTGTGTTACGTTGACAGAGTGTGGTCAGTCTGCTCTTCCCAGGGCGTGTCACATTGACAGAGTGGGGTCAGTCCGCTCTTTTATGGGTGGGTTACATTGACAGAATGAATTCAGTCTGCTCTTCCCTGCGTGTGTTGCATTAACAGAGTGGGGTCAGTCTGATCTTCCCTGGTTGTGTTACATTGACAGAGTGAGTTCAGTCTGCTCTTCCCTGGGTGTGTTACATTGTCAGAGTGGGGTCAGTCTGCTCTTCCCTGGGTGTGTTACATTGACAGAGTGAGGTCCGTCTAGTCTTCCCTGGGTTTGTTACATTGACAGAGTGTGGTCAGTCTTCTCTTCCCTGGGTGAATTACATTGACAGATTGGGGTCAGTCTGCTCTTCCCTGAGTGTGTTACATTGACAGAGTGGGTTCAGTCTGCTCTTCCCTGGGTGTGTTACATTGACAGAGTGAGGTCCGTCTGGTCTTCCCTGGGTTTGTTACATTGACAGAGTGTGGTCAGTCTTCTCTTCCCTGGGTGAATTACATTGACAGATTGGGGTCAGTCTGCTCTTCCCTGAGTGTGTTACATTGACAGAGTGGGTTCAGTCTGTTCTTCCCTGGGAGTGTTACAGTGACAGGGTGGTGTCAGTCTGCTCTCCCCTGTGTGTGTTCCATTGACAGAGTGGGGTCAGTCTGCTCTTCCCTGGGTGTGTTAAATTGACAGAGTGGGGTCAGTCTGTTCTTCCCTTGGTGTGTTACATTGACAGAGTGGTATCTGTCTGCTCTTCCCTGGGTGTGTTACATTGACAGAGTGGGGTCAGTCTGTTCTCCCATTGTGTGTTACATTGACAGAGTGGGGTCAGTCTGCTCTTCCCTGGGTGTGTTACAATGACAGAGTGGGGTCAATGTGCACTTCACTGGGTGGGTTACATTGACAGAGTGGGGTAAGTCTGCAGTTCACTGTGTGAGTAACTTTGCAGAAGAGGTCATTCTGCTCTTCTCTGGGTGTGTTACATTGACAGAGTGAGGTCAGTCTGCTCTTTCCTGGGTTTGTTACATTGACAGAGTTTGGTCAGTCTGCTCTTCCCAGGATGTGTTACATTGACAGAGTTGGGTCAGTGTGCTCTTCCCAGGGCGTGTCACATTGATAGAGTGGGGACAGTCTGCTCTTTTATAGGTGGGTTACATTGACAGAGTGGGGTCAGTCTGCTCATCCCTGGGTGTGTTACATTGACAGAGTGGGGTCAGTCTGATCTTCCCTGGTTGTGTTACATTGACGGAGTGGGGTCAGTCTTCTCTTCCCTAGGTGTGTTACATTGACAGATTGGGGTCAGTCTGCTCTTCCCCAAGTTTGTTACATTGACACAGTGGGGTCAGTCTGTTCTTCCCTGGGTGTGTTACATTGACAGAGTGGGGTCAGTCTGCTCTTCCCTGGCTGTGTTACATAGACAGAGTGGGGTCAGTCTGCTCTTCCCTGGGTGTGTTACATTGACAGAGTGAGGTCAGTCTGCCCTTCCCTCGGTGTGTTCCATTGACAGAGTGGGGTCAGTCTGTTCTCCCAGGGTTTGTTACATTGACAGAGTGGGGTCAGTCTGTTCTTCCCTGGGTGTCTTACATTGACAGAGTGAGGTCAGTCTGCTCTTCCCAGGGCGTGTCACATTGACAGACTGGGGTCAATCTGCTCTTCCCTGGGTGGGTAACATTGACAGAGTGTGGTCCGTCTGCTCTTCCCAGGGCGTGTCACATTGACAGTGTGGGGCCAGTCTGCTCTTTTATGGGTGGGTTACATTGACAGAGTTGGGTAAGTCTGCTATTCCCTGGGTGTGTTACATTGACAGAGTGGGGTCAGTCTGCTCTTCCCTTGGGGGGTTACATTGACAGAGTGGAGTCAGTCTGTTCTTCCCTGGGTGTGTTACATTGACAGAGTGGGGACAGTCTGCTCTTCCCTGGGTGTGTTACATTGACTGAGTTGGGTCAGTCTGTTCTTCTCTGGGTCTATTACATTGACCGAGTGGGGTCAGTCTGTTCTTCCCTGGGTGTGTTACATTGATTGAGTGGGTTCAGTCTGCTCTTCCCTGGGTGTGTTACATTGACAGAGTGGGGTCAGTCTGTTCTCCCAGGGTTTGTTACATTGCAAGAGTGGGGGTCAGTCTGCTCTTCCCAGGGTGTGTGACATTGACAGAGTGAGGTCAGTCTGCTCTTCCCTGGGTGAGTTACATTGACAGGGTTGGTTCAGTCTGCTCTCCCCTGGGTGTGATACATTGACAGAGTGGGGTCAGACTGCTATTCCCTGAGTATGATACATTGACAGAGTGGGGTGTGTCTGCTCTTCCCAGGGTGTGTTACATTGACAGGGTGGGGTCAGTCTGCTCTTCCCTGGGTGTGTTACATTGACAGGGTGGGTTCAGTCTGCTCTTCCCTGGGCGTGTTACATTGACAGAGTGGGGTCAGTCTGCTCTTCCCTGGGTCTGTTACATTGACAGGGTGGGGTCAGTCTGCTCTTCCCTGGGTGTGTTACATTGACAGAGTGGGGTCAGTCTGCACTTCCCCGAGTGTGTTACTTTGACAGAGTGTGGACAGTCTGCTGTTCCCTGGGTGTGTTACATTGACAGAGTGAGGTCAGTCTGCTCTTCCCTGAGTGTGTTACTTTGACAGAGTGGGGTCAGTCTGCTCTTCCCTAGGTGAGTTACATTGAGATAGAGGGGTCAGTCTGGTCTCCCCTGGGTGTGTTACATTGACAAAGGGGGGGCAATGTTCTCTTCCCTGGGTGAGTTACATTGACAGAGTGGGGTCAGTCTGCTCTTCCCTGGGTGGGTTACATTGACAGAGAGAGGTCAGTCTGCTCTTCCCTGGGTGTGTAACAGCGATAGAGTGGGGTCAGTCTGCTCTTCCATGGGTGTGTTGCATTGACAGATTGGGGTCAGTCTGCTCTTCCCAGAATGTGTTACATTGACAGAGTTGGGTCAGTCTGATCTTCCCTGGGTGTGTAACGTTGACAGAAAGGGGTCAGTCTGCTCTTCCCTGGTTGTTTTACATTGACAGAGTGGGGTGAGTCTGCTCTTCCCTGGGTGTGTTACATTGACAGAGTGGGGTCAGTCTACTCTTCTCTGTGTGTCTTACATTGACAGAGTGGGGTTAGTCTGCTCTTCCCTGGGTGTGTTACATTGACAGAGTGGGGACAGTCTGCTCTTCCCTGGGTGTGTTACATTGACAGAGTGACGTCATTCTGCTCTACCCTGGGTGTATTACATTGACAGAGTGGGGTCAGTCTACTCTTCCCTGGGTGTGTTACATTGACAGAGTGGGGAAAGTCTTTTCTACCAGGGTTTGTTACATTGACAGAGTGGGGTCAGTCTGCTCTTCCCTTGCTGTGTTACAATGACAGAGTGGGGTCAGTGTGCACTTCCCTGTGTGTGTTACATTGACAAAGTGGGGGTCAGTCTGCTCTTCCCAGGGTGTGTTACATTGACAGAGTGTGGTCAGTCTGCTCTTCCCAGGGCGTGTCACATTGACAGAGTGGGGTCAGTCCGCTCTTTTATGGGTGGGTTACATTGACAGAATGAATTCAGTCTGCTCTTCCCTGCGTGTGTTGCATTAACAGAGTGGGGTCAGTCTGATCTTCCCTGGTTGTGTTACATTGACAGAGTGAGTTCAGTCTGCTCTTCCCTGGGTGTGTTACATTGTCAGAGTGGGGTCAGTCTGCTCTTCCCTGGGTGTGTTACATTGACAGAGTGAGGTCCGTCTGGTCTTCCCTGGGTTTGTTACATTGACAGAGTGTGGTCAGTCTTCTCTTCCCTGGGTGAATTACATTGACAGATTGGGGTCAGTCTGCTCTTCCCTGAGTGTGTTACATTGACAGAGTGCGTTCAGTCTGCTCTTCCCTGGGTGTGTTACATTGACAGAGTGAGGTCCGTCTGGTCTTCCCTGGGTTTGTTACATTGACAGAGTGTGGTCAGTCTTCTCTTCCCTGGGTGAATTACATTGACAGATTGGGGTCAGTCTGCTCTTCCCTGAGGGTGTTACATTGACAGAGTGGGTTCAGTCTGTTCTTCCCTGGGAGTGTTACAGTGACAGGGTGGTGTCAGTCTGCTCTCCCCTGTGTGTGTTCCATTGACAGAGTGGGGTCAGTCTGCTCTTCCCTGGGTGTGTTAAATTGACAGAGTGGGGTCAGTCTGTTCTTCCCTTGGTGTGTTACATTGACAGAGTGGTATCTGTCTGCTCTTCCCTGGGTGTGTTACATTGACAGAGTGGGGTCAGTCTGTTCTCCCATTGTGTGTTACATTGACAGAGTGGGGTCAGTCTGCTCTTCCCTGGGTGTGTTACAATGACAGAGTGGGGTCAATGTGCACTTCACTGGGTGGGTTACATTGACAGAGTGGTGTAAGTCTGCAGTTCACTGTGTGAGTAACTTTGCAGAAGAGGTCATTCTGCTCTTCTCTGGGTGTGTTACATTGACAGAGTGAGGTCAGTCTGCTCTTTCCTGGGTTTGTTACATTGACAGAGTTTGGTCAGTCTGCTCTTCCCAGGATGTGTTACATTGACAGAGTTGGGTCAGTGTGCTCTTCCCAGGGCGTGTCACATTGATAGAGTGGGGACAGTCTGCTCTTTTATAGGTGGGTTACATTGACAGAGTGGGGTCAGTCTGCTCATCCCTGGGTGTGTTACATTGACAGAGTGGGGTCAGTCTGATCTTCCCTGGTTGTGTTACATTGACGGAGTGGGGTCAGTCTTCTCTTCCCTAGGTGTGTTACATTGACAGATTGGGGTCAGTCTGCTCTTCCCCAAGTTTGTTACATTGACACAGTGGGGTCAGTCTGTTCTTCCCTGGGTGTGTTACATTGACAGAGTGGGGTCAGTCTGCTCTTCCCTGGCTGTGTTACATAGACAGAGTGGGGTCAGTCTGCTCTTCCCTGGGTGTGTTACATTGACAGAGTGAGGTCAGTCTGCCCTTCCCTCGGTGTGTTCCATTGACAGAGTGGGGTCAGTCTGTTCTCCCAGGGTTTGTTACATTGACAGAGTGGGGTCAGTCTGTTCTTCCCTGGGTGTCTTACATTGACAGAGTGAGGTCAGTCTGCTCTTCCCAGGGCGTGTCACATTGACAGACTGGGGTCAATCTGCTCTTCCCTGGGTGGGTAACATTGACAGAGTGTGGTCCGTCTGCTCTTCCCAGGGCGTGTCACATTGACAGTGTGGGGCCAGTCTGCTCTTTTATGGGTGGGTTACATTGACAGAGTTGGGTAAGTCTGCTATTCCCTGGGTGTGTTACATTGACAGAGTGGGGTCAGTCTGCTCTTCCCTTGGGGGGTTACATTGACAGAGTGGAGTCAGTCTGTTCTTCCCTGGGTGTGTTACATTGACAGAGTGGGGACAGTCTGCTCTTCCCTGGGTGTGTTACATTGACTGAGTGGGGTCAGTCTGTTCTTCTCTGGGTCTATTACATTGACCGAGTGGGGTCAGTCTGTTCTTCCCTGGGTGTGTTACATTGATTGAGTGGGTTCAGTCTGCTCTTCCCTGGGTGTGTTACATTGACAGAGTGGGGTCAGTCTGTTCTCCCAGGGTTTGTTACATTGCAAGAGTGGGGGTCAGTCTGCTCTTCCCAGGGTGTGTGACATTGACAGAGTGAGGTCAGTCTGCTCTTCCCTGGGTGAGTTACATTGACAGGGTTGGTTCAGTCTGCTCTCCCCTGGGTGTGATACATTGACAGAGTGGTGTCAGACTGCTATTCCCTGAGTATGATACATTGACAGAGTGGGGTGTGTCTGCTCTTCCCAGGGTGTGTTACATTGACAGGGTGGGGTCAGTCTGCTCTTCCCTGGGTGTGTTACATTGACAGGGTGGGTTCAGTCTGCTCTTCCCTGGGCGTGTTACATTGACAGAGTGGGGTCAGTCTGCTCTTCCCTGGGTCTGTTACATTGACAGGGTGGGGTCAGTCTGCTCTTCCCTGGGTGTGTTACATTGACAGAGTGGGGTCAGTCTGCACTTCCCCGAGTGTGTTACTTTGACAGAGTGTGGACAGTCTGCTGTTCCCTGGGTGTGTTACATTGACAGAGTGAGGTCAGTCTGCTCTTCCCTGAGTGTGTTACTTTGACAGAGTGGGGTCAGTCTGCTCTTCCCTAGGTGAGTTACATTGAGATAGAGGGGTCAGTCTGGTCTCCCCTGGGTGTGTTACATTGACAAAGGGGGGGCAATGTTCTCTTCCCTGGGTGAGTTACATTGACAGAGTGGGGTCAGTCTGCTCTTCCCTGGGTGGGTTACATTGACAGAGAGAGGTCAGTCTGCTCTTCCCTGGGTGTGTAACAGCGATAGAGTGGGGTCAGTCTGCTCTTCCATGGGTGTGTTGCATTGACAGATTGGGGTCAGTCTGCTCTTCCCAGAATGTGTTACATTGACAGAGTTGGGTCAGTCTGATCTTCCCTGGGTGTGTAACGTTGACAGAAAGGGGTCAGTCTGCTCTTCCCTGGTTGTTTTACATTGACAGAGTGGGGTGAGTCTGCTCTTCCCTGGGTGTGTTACATTGACAGAGTGGGGTCAGTCTACTCTTCTCTGTGTTTCTTACATTGACAGAGTGGGGTTAGTCTGCTCTTCCCTGGGTGTGTTACATTGACAGAGTGGGGTCAGTCTGCTCTTCCCTGGGTGTGTTATCCTGACAGAGTGGGGTCAGTCTGCTCTTCCCTGGGTGCGTTACATTGACAGAACAGGGTCCGTCTGCCTTTCCCTGGGTGTGTTACATTGACAGAGTGAGGTCAGTCTGCTCTTCCCAGGGCGTGTCACATTGACAGATTGGGGTCAATCTGCTCTTCCCTGGGTGGGTAACATTGACAGAGTGTGGTCAGTCTGCTCTTCCCAGGGCGTGTCACATTGACAGAGTGGGGCCAGTCTGCTCTTTTATGGGTGGGTTACATTGACAGAGTGGGGTCAGTCTGCTCTTCCCTTGGGGGGGTTACATTGACAGAGTGGAGTCAGTCTGTTCTTCCCTGGGTGTGTTACATTGACAGAGTGGGGTCAGTCTGCTCTTCCCTGGGGGGGTTACGTTGACAGAGTGGAGTCAGTCTGTTCTTCCCTGGGTGTGTTACATTGACAGAGTGGGGTCAGTCTGCACTTCCCTGGGTGTGTTACATTGACTGAGTGGGGTCAGTCTGTTCTTCCCTGGGTGTATTACATTGACAGAGTGGGGTCAGTCTGTTCTTACCTGGGTGTGTTACATTGATTGAGTGGGTTCAGTCTGCTCTTCCCTGGGTGTGTTACATTGACAGTGTGGGGTCAGTCTGTTCTCCCAGGGTTTGTTACATTGCAAGAGTGGGGTCAGTCTGCTCTTCCCTTGCTGTGTTACATGACAGAGTGGGGTCAGTGTGCACTTCCCTGTGTGTGTTACATTGACAGAGTGGGGGTCAGTCTGCTCTTCCCAGGGTGTGTGACATTGACAGAGTGAGGTCAGTCTGCTCTTCCCTGGGTGAGTTACATTGACAGGGTTGGTTCAGTCTGCTCTCCCCTGGGTGTGATACATTGAAAGAGTGGGGTCAGACTGCTATTCCCTGAGTATGTAACATTGACAGAGTGGGGTGTGTCTGCTCTTCCCAGGGTGTGTTACATTGACAGGGTGGGGTCAGTCTGCTCTTCCCTGGGTGTGTTACATTGACAGAGTGGGGTCAGTCTGCTCTTCCCTGGGTGTGTTACATTGACAGGGTGGGGTCAGTCTGCTCTTCCCTGGGTGTGTTTCATTGACAGAGTGGGGTCAGTCTGCACTTCCTCGAGTGTGTTACTTTGACAGAGTGGGGACAGTCTGCTGTTCCCTGGGTGTGTTACATTGACAGAGTGAGGTCAGTCTGCTCTTCCCTGAGTGTGTTACTTTGACAGACTGGGGACAGTCTGCTCTTCCCTGAGTGTGTTACTTTGACAGAGTGGGGTCAGTCTGCTCTTCCCTAGGTGAGTTACATTGAGATAGAGGGGTCAGTCTGGTCTCCCCTGGGTGTGTTACATTGACAAAGGGGGGGCAATCTACTCTTCCCTGGGTGAGTTACATTGACAGAGTGGGGTCAGTCTGCTCTTCCCTGTGTGTGTTACATTGACAGAATGGGGTCAGTCTGCTCTTCCCTGGGTGTGTTACATTGACAGAGTGAGGTCAGTCTGCTCTTCCCTGGGTGTGTTACAATGATAGAGTGGGGTCAGTCTGCTCTTCCCTGGGTGTGTTGCATTGACAGAGTGGGGTCAGTCTGCTCTTCCCAGAATGTGTTACATTGACAGTGTTGGGTCAGTCTGATCTTCCCTGGGTGTGTAACGTTGACAGAAAGGGGTCAGTCTGCTCTTCCCTCGGTGTTTTACATTGACAGAGTGGGATGAGTCTGCTCTTCCCTGGGTGTGTTACATTGACAGAGTGGGGTCAGTCTACTCTTCCCTGTGTGTCTTACATTGACAGAGTAGGGTCCGTCTGCTCTTCCCTGGGTGTGTTACATTGACAGAGTGGGGTCAGTCTGCTCTTCCCTGGGTGTGTTATCCTGACAGAGTGGGGTCAGTCTGCTCTTCCCTGGGTGCGTTACATTGACAGAACAGGGTCCGTCTGCCTTTTCCTGCGTGTGTTACATTGACTGAGTGGGGTTAGTCTGCTCTTCCCTGGGTGTGTTACATTGACAGAGTGAGGTCAGTCTGCTCTTCCCTGGGTGTGTTACAATGACAGAGTGGGGTCAGTCTGCTCTTCCCTGAGTGTGTTACATTGACAGAGTGGGGACAGTCTGCTCTTCCCTGAGTGTGTTACTTTGACAGAGTGGGGTCAGTCTGCTCTTCCCTGGGTGTGTTACATTGACAGAGTGGGGTCAGTCTGCTCTTCCATGGGTGTGTTATACTGACAGAGTGGGGTCAGTATGCTCTTCCCTGGGTGTGTTACATTGACAGAACATGGTCCGTCTGCCTTTCCCTGGGTGTGTTACATTGACAGAGTGGGGTTAGTCTGCTCTTCCCTGGGTGTGTTACATTGACAGGGTGGGGTCAGTCTGCTCTTCCCTGGGTGTGTTTCATTGACAGAGTGGGGTCAGTCTGCACTTCCTCGAGTGTGTTACTTTGACAGAGTGGGGACAGTCTGCTGTTCCCTGGGTGTGTTACATTGACAGAGTGAGGTCAGTCTGCTCTTCCCTGAGTGTGTTACTTTGACAGAGTGGGGACAGTCTGCTCTTCCCTGAGTGTGTTACTTTGACAGAGTGGGGTCAGTCTGCTCTTCCCTAGGTGAGTTACATTGAGATAGAGGGGTCAGTCTGGTCTCCCCTGGGTGTGTTACATTGACAAAGGGGGGGCAATCTACTCTTCCGTGGGTGAGTTACATTGACAGAGTGGGGTCAGTCTGCTCTTCCCTGTGTGTGTTACATTGACAGAATGGGGTCAGTCTGCTCTTCCCTGGGTGTGTTACATTGACAGAGTGAGGTCAGTCTGCTCTTCCCTGGGTGTGTTACAATGATAGAGTGGGGTCAGTCTGCTCTTCCCTGGGTGTGTTGCATTGACAGAGTGGGGTCAGTCTGCTCTTCCCAGAATGTGTTACATTGACAGAGTTGGGTCAGTCTGATCTTCCCTGGGTGTGTAACGTTGACAGAAAGGGGTCAGTCTGCTCTTCCCTCGGTGTTTTACATTGACAGAGTGGGATGAGTCTGCTCTTCCCTGGGTGTGTTACATTGACAGAGTGGGGTCAGTCTACTCTTCCCTGTGTGTCTTACATTGATAGAGTGGGGTCAGTCTGCTCTTCCCTGGGTGTGTTACAATGACAGAGTGGGGTCAGTCTGCTCTTCCCTGAGTGTGTTACTTTGACAGAGTGGGGACAGTCTGCTCTTCCCTGAGTGTGTTACTTTGACAGAGTGGGGTCAGTCTGCTCTTCCCTGGGTGTGTTACATTGACAGAGTGGGGTCAGTCTGCTCTTCCATGGGTGTGTTATACTGACAGAGTGAGGTCAGTCTGCTCTTCCCTGGGTGTGTTACAATGACAGAGTGGGGTCAGTCTGCTCTTCCCTGGGTGTGTTACATTGACAGAGTGGGGTCAGTCTGCTCTTCCCTGGGTGTGTTACATTGACAGAGTTGGGTCAGTCTGATGTTCCCTGGGTGTATAACGTTGAGAGACAGGCGTCAGTCTGCTCTTCCCTGGTTGTGTTACATTGACAGAGAGAACTCAGTCTGTTCTTCCCTGGGTGTGTTGCAATGGCAGAGTGTGGTCAGTCTGCTCTTCCCTGTGTATGTTATATTGACACTGTGGGGTCAGTCTGCTCTTCCCTGGGTGCGTGACATTGACAGAGTGCGGTCAGTCAGCTCTTCCCTGGGTATGTTACATTGACCTAGCTAGTTCAATCTTCTGTTCCCTGGGTGTGTTACATTGACAGAGGGGGCTCAGTCTGCTCTTCCCTGGGTGTGTTACAATGACAGAGAGGGGTCAGTCTGCTCTTCCCTGGGTGTGTTACAATGACAGAGTTGGGTCAGTCTGCTCTTCCCAGAATGTGTTACATTGACAGAGTTGGGTCAGTCTGATCTTCCCTGGGTGTGAAACGTTGACAGAAAGTGGTCAGTCTGCTCTTCCCTGGGTGTTTTACATTGACAGAGTGGGGTCAGTCTGCTCTTCCCTGGGTGTGTTACATTGACAGAGTGGGGTCAGTCTGCTCTTCCCTGGGTGTGTTACATTGACAGAGTGAGGTCAGTCTGCTCTTCCCTGGGTGTGTTACATTGACAGAGTGGGGTAAGTCTACTCTTCACTGTGTGTCTTACTTTGACAGAGTGGTGTCAGTCTGCTCTTCCCTGGGTGTGTTACATTGACAGAGTGGGGTCAGTCTGCTCTTCCCAGGGTGTGTTACATTGACAGAGTGGGGTCCGTCTGCTCTTCCCTGGGTGTGTTACATTGACAGAGTGGGGTCAGTCTAATCTTCCCTGCGTGTGTTACATTGACAGAGTGGTGTCAGTCTGCTCTTCCCAGGGTGTGTTACATTGACAGAGTGGGGTCAGTCTGTTCTTCCCTGGGAGTGTTTCATTGACAGAATGGGGTCAGTCTACCCTTCCCTGGGCGTGTTACATTGACAGAGTGGGGTCAGTCTGCTCGTCCCTGGGTGTGTTACAGTGACAGATTGGGGTCAGTCTGTTCTTCCCAGAGTGTGTTACATTGACAGAGTGGGGTAAGTCTGCTATTCCCTGGGTGTGTTACATTGACAGAGTGGGGTCAGTCTGCTCTTCCCTTGGGGGGGTTACATTGACAGAGTGGAGTCAGTCTGTTCTTCCCTGGGTGTGTTACATTGACAGAGTGGGGTCAGTCTGCTCTTCCCTGGGTGTGTTACATTGACAGAGTGGGGTCAGTCTGCTCTTCCCTGTGTGTGTTACATTGACAGAGTGCGGTCAGTGTGCTCTTCCCTGGGTGCGTGACATTGACAGAGTGGGGTCAGTCTGCTCTTCCCTGGGTGCGTGACATTGACAGAGTGGGGTAAGTCTGCTCTTCCCTCGGTGTTTTACATTGACAGAGTGGGGTCAGTCTGCTCTTCCCTGGGTGTGTTACATTGACAGAGTGGGGACAGTCTGCTCTTCCCTGGGTGTGTTACATTGACAGAGTGAGGTCAGTCTGCTCTACCCTGGGTGTATTACATTGACAGATTGGGGTCAGTCTACTCTTCCCTGGGTGTCTTACATTGACAGAGTGGGGTCAGTCTGCTCTTCCCTGGGTGTGTTACATTGACAGAGTGGGGTCAGTCTGCTCTTCCCTGGGTGTGTTATACTGACAGAGTGGGGTCAGTCTGCTCTTCCGTGGGTGTGTTACATTGACACAATGGGGTCAGTCTGTTTTTCCCTGGGTGTCTTACATTGACAGATTGGGGTCAGTCTGCTCTTTCCTGGCTGTGTTACATTGACAGAGTGGGGTCAGTCTGCTCTTTTTTGGTTGGTTACATTGACAGAGTATGGTCAGTCTGCTCTTCCCTGGGTGTGTTACATTGACAGAGTGCGGTCAGTCTGCTCTTCCCTGGGAGGGTTACATTGACAGAGTGGGGTCAGTCTTCTCTTCCCTGGGTGTGTTACATTGACTGATTGGGGTCAGTCTGCTCTTCCCCAAGTGTGTTACATCGACACAGTGGGGTCAGTCTGCTCTTCCCTTGGTGTGTTATAATGACAGAGTGGGGTCAGTCTGCTCTTCCCAGGTTGTGTTGCATTGACAGAGTGTGGTCAGTCTGCTCTTCCCAGGGCGTGTCACATTGATAGAGTGGGGTCAGTCTGCTCTTTTATGGGTGGGTTACATTGACTGAGTGGGGTCAGTCTGCTCTTCCCTGGGTGTTTTACATTGACAGAGTGGGGTCAGTCTGTTCTTCCCTGGGGGTGTTACATTGACTGAGTGGGTTCAGTCTGCTCTTCCCTGGGTGTGTTACATTGACAGCGTGGGGACAGTCTTATCTCCCAGGGTTTGTTACATTGACAGAGTGGGGTCAGTCTGCTCTTCCCTTGCTGTGTTACAATGACAGAGTGGGGTCAGTGTACACTTCCCTGTGTGTGTTACATTGACAGAGTGGGAGTCAGTCTGCTCTTCCCAGGGTGTGTTACATTGACAGAGTGTGGTCAGTCTGCTCTTCCCAGGGCGAGTCACATTGACAGAGTGGGGTCAGTCTGCTCTTTTATGGGTGGGTTACATTGACAGAATGAATTCAGTCTGCTCTACCCTGCGGGTGTTGCATTGACAGAGTGGGGTCAGTCTGATCTTCCCTGGTTGTGTTACATTGAGAGAGTGAGTTCAGTCTGCTCTTCCCTGGGTGTGTTGCATTGACAGAGTGGGGTCAGTCTGCTCTTCCCTGGGTGTGTTACATTGACAGAGTGTGGTCAGTCTGCTCTTCCCAGGGCGTGTCACATTGACAGAGTGGGGTCAGTCCGCTCTTTTATGGGTGGGTTACATTGACAGAATGAATTCAGTCTGCTCTTCCCTGCGTGTGTTGCATTAACAGAGTGGGGTCAGTCTGATCTTCCCTGGTTGTGTTACATTGACAGAGTGAGTTCAGTCTGCTCTTCCCTGGGTGTGTTACATTGTCAGAGTGGGGTCAGTCTTCTCTTCCCTGGGTGTGTTACATTGACAGAGTGAGGTCCGTCTGCTCTTCCCTGGGTTTGTTACATTGACAGAGTGTGGTCAGTCTTCTCTTCCCTGGGTGAATTACATTGACAGATTGGGGTCAGTCTGCTCTTCCCTGAGTGTGTTACATTGACAGAGTGGGTTCAGTCTGCTCTTCCCTGGGTGTGTTACATTGACAGAGTGGCGTAAGTCTGTTCTTCCCTGGGAGTGTTACAGTGACAGGGTGGTGTCAGTCTGCTCTCCCCTGTGTGTGTTCCATTGACAGAGTGGGGTCAGTCTGCTCTTCCCTGGGTGTGTTAAATTGACAGAGTGGGGTCAGTCTGTTCTTCCCTTGGTGTGTTACATTGACAGAGTGGTATCTGTCTGCTCTTCCCTGGGTGTGTTACATTGACAGAGTGGGGTCAGTCTGTTCTCCCATTGTGTGTTACATTGACAGAGTGGGGTCAGTCTGCTCTTCCCTGGGTGTGTTACAATGACAGAGTGGGGTCAATGTGCACTTCACTGGGTGGGTTACATTGACAGAGTGGGGTAAGTCTGCAGTTCACTGTGTGAGTAACTTTGCAGAAGAGGTCATTCTGCTCTTCTCTGGGTGTGTTACATTGACAGAGTGAGGTCAGTCTGCTCTTTCCTGGGTTTGTTACATTGACAGAGTTTGGTCAGTCTGCTCTTCCCAGGATGTGTTACATTGACAGAGTTGGGTCAGTGTGCTCTTCCCAGGGCGTGTCACATTGATAGAGTGGGGACAGTCTGCTCTTTAATAGGTGGGTTACATTGACAGAGTGGGGTCAGTCTGCTCATCCCTGGGTGTGTTACATTGACAGAGTGGGGTCAGTCTGATCTTCCCTGGTTGTGTTACATTGACGGAGTGGGGTCAGTCTTCTCTTCCCTTGGTGTGTTATATTGACAGATTGGGGTCAGTCTGCTCTTCCCCAAGTTTGTTACATTGACACAGTGGGGTCAGTCTGTTCTTCCCTG
This sequence comes from Chiloscyllium punctatum, assembly GCF_047496795.1. Classification (NCBI taxonomy): domain Eukaryota; kingdom Metazoa; phylum Chordata; class Chondrichthyes; order Orectolobiformes; family Hemiscylliidae; genus Chiloscyllium; species Chiloscyllium punctatum. Next base: position 321,853 of record NW_027309854.1, read on the forward strand.
GGTGTGTTACATTGACAGAGTGGGGTCAGTCTGCTCTTCCCTGGCTGTGTTACACAGACAGAGTGGGGTCAGTCTGCTCTTCCCTGGGTGTGTTACATTGACAGAGTGAGGTCAGTCTGCCCTTCCCTCGGTGTGTTCCATTGACAGAGTGGGGTCAGTCTGTTCTCCCAGGGTTTGTTACATTGACAGAGTGGGGTCAGTCTGTTCTTCCCTGGGTGTCTTACATTGACAGAGTGAGGTCAGTCTGCTCTTCCCAGGGCGTGTCACATTGACAGACTGGGGTCAATCTGCTCTTCCCTGGGTGGGTAACATTGACAGAGTGTGGTCCGTCTGCTCTTCCCAGGGCGTGTCACATTGACAGTGTGGGGCCAGTCTGCTCTTTTATGGGTGGGTTACATTGACAGAGTTGGGTAAGTCTGCTATTCCCTGGGTGTGTTACATTGACAGAGTGGGGTCAGTCTGCTCTTCCCTTGGGGGGTTACATTGACAGAGTGGAGTCAGTCTGTTCTTCACTGGGTGTGTTACATTGACAGAGTGGGGACAGTCTGCTCTTCCCTGGGTGTGTTACATTGACTGAGTGGGGTCAGTCTGTTCTTCTCTGGGTCTATTACATTGACCGAGTGGGGTCAGTCTGTTCTTCCCTGGGTGTGTTACATTGATTGAGTGGGTTCAGTCTGCTCTTCCCTGGGTGTGTTACATTGACAGAGTGGGGTCAGTCTGTTCTCCCAGGGTTTGTTACATTGCAAGAGTGGGGGTCAGTCTGCTCTTCCCAGGGTGTGTGACATTGACAGAGTGAGGTCAGTCTGCTCTTCCCTGGGTGTGTAACAGCGATAGAGTGGGGTCAGTCTGCTCTTCCATGGGTGTGTTGCATTGACAGATTGGGGTCAGTCTGCTCTTCCCAGAATGTGTTACATTGACAGAGTTGGGTCAGTCTGATCTTCCCTGGGTGTGTAACGTTGACAGAAAGGGGTCAGTCTGCTCTTCCCTGGTTGTTTTACATTGACAGAGTGGGCTGAGTCTGCTCTTCCCTGGGTGTGTTACATTGACAGAGTGGGGTCAGTCTACTCTTCTCTGTGTGTCTTACATTGACAGAGTGGGGTTAGTCTGCTCTTCCCTGGGTGTGTTACATTGACAGAGTGGGGTCAGTCTGCTCTTCCCTGGGTGTGTTATCCTGACAGAGTGGGGTCAGTCTGCTCTTCCCTGGGTGCGTTACATTGACAGAACAGGGTCCGTCTGCCTTTCCCTGGGTGTGTTACATTGACAGAGTGAGGTCAGTCTGCTCTTCCCAGGGCGTGTCACATTGACAGATTGGGGTCAATCTGCTCTTCCCTGGGTGGGTAACATTGACAGAGTGTGGTCAGTCTGCTCTTCCCAGGGCGTGTCACATTGACAGAGTGGGGCCAGTCTGCTCTTTTATGGGTGGGTTACATTGACAGAGTGGGGTCAGTCTGCTCTTCCCTTGGGGGGGTTACATTGACAGAGTGGAGTCAGTCTGTTCTTCCCTGGGTGTGTTACATTGACAGAGTGGGGTCAGTCTGCTCTTCCCTGGGGGGGTTACGTTGACAGAGTGGAGTCAGTCTGTTCTTCCCTGGGTGTGTTACATTGACAGAGTGGGGTCAGTCTGCTCTTCCCTGGGTGTGTTACATTGACTGAGTGGGGTCAGTCTGTTCTTCCCTGGGTGTATTACATTGACAGAGTGGGGTCAGTCTGTTCTTACCTGGGTGTGTAACATTGATTGAGTGGGTTCAGTCTGCTCTTCCCTGGGTGTGTTACATTGACAGAGTGGGGTCAGTCTGTTCTCCCAGGGTTTGTTACATTGCAAGAGTGGGGTCAGTCTGCTCTTCCCTTGCTGTGTTACATGACAGAGTGGGGTCAGTGTGCACTTCCCTGTGTGTGTTACATTGACAGAGTGGGGGTCAGTCTGCTCTTCCCAGGGTGTGTGACATTGACAGAGTGAGGTCAGTCTGCTCTTCCCTGGGTGAGTTACATTGACAGGGTTGGTTCAGTCTGCTCTCCCCTGGGTGTGATACATTGAAAGAGTGGGGTCAGACTGCTATTCCCTGAGTATGTAACATTGACAGAGTGGGGTGTGTCTGCTCTTCCCAGGGTGTGTTACATTGACAGGGTGGGGTCAGTCTGCTCTTCCCTGGGTGTGTTACATTGACAGAGTGGGGTCAGTCTGCTCTTCCCTGGGTGTGTTACATTGACAGGGTGGGGTCAGTCTGCTCTTCCCTGGGTGTGTTTCATTGACAGAGTGGGGTCAGTCTGCACTTCCTCGAGTGTGTTACTTTGACAGAGTGGGGACAGTCTGCTGTTCCCTGGGTGTGTTACATTGACAGAGTGAGGTCAGTCTGCTCTTCCCTGAGTGTGTTACTTTGACAGACTGGGGACAGTCTGCTCTTCCCTGAGTGTGTTACTTTGACAGAGTGGGGTCAGTCTGCTCTTCCCTAGGTGAGTTACATTGAGATAGAGGGGTCAGTCTGGTCTCCCCTGGGTGTGTTACATTGACAAAGGGGGGGCAATCTACTCTTCCCTGGGTGAGTTACATTGACAGAGTGGGGTCAGTCTGCTCTTCCCTGTGTGTGTTACATTGACAGAATGGGGTCAGTCTGCTCTTCCCTGGGTGTGTTACATTGACAGAGTGAGGTCAGTCTGCTCTTCCCTGGGTGTGTTACAATGATAGAGTGGGGTCAGTCTGCTCTTCCCTGGGTGTGTTGCATTGACAGAGTGGGGTCAGTCTGCTCTTCCCAGAATGTGTTACATTGACAGTGTTGGGTCAGTCTGATCTTCCCTGGGTGTGTAACGTTGACAGAAAGGGGTCAGTCTGCTCTTCCCTCGGTGTTTTACATTGACAGAGTGGGATGAGTCTGCTCTTCCCTGGGTGTGTTACATTGACAGAGTGGGGTCAGTCTACTCTTCCCTGTGTGTCTTACATTGACAGAGTAGGGTCAGTCTGCTCTTCCCTGGGTGTGTTACATTGACAGAGTGGGGTCAGTCTGCTCTTCCCTGGGTGTGTTATCCTGACAGAGTGGGGTCAGTCTGCTCTTCCCTGGGTGCGTTACATTGACAGAACAGGGTCCGTCTGCCTTTTCCTGCGTGTGTTACATTGACAGAGTGGGGTTAGTCTGCTCTTCCCTGGGTGTGTTACATTGACAGAGTGAGGTCAGTCTGCTCTTCCCTGGGTGTGTTACAATGACAGAGTGGGGTCAGTCTGCTCTTCCCTGAGTGTGTTACTTTGACAGAGTGGGGACAGTCTGCTCTTCCCTGAGTGTGTTACTTTGACAGAGTGGGGTCAGTCTGCTCTTCCCTGGGTGTGTTACATTGACAGAGTGGGGTCAGTCTGCTCTTCCATGGGTGTGTTATACTGACAGAGTGGGGTCAGTATGCTCTTCCCTGGGTGTGTTACATTGACAGAACATGGTCCGTCTGCCTTTCCCTGGGTGTGTTACATTGACAGAGTGGGGTTAGTCTGCTCTTCCCTGGGTGTGTTACATTGACAGGGTGGGGTCAGTCTGCTCTTCCCTGGGTGTGTTTCATTGACAGAGTGGGGTCAGTCTGCACTTCCTCGAGTGTGTTACTTTGACAGAGTGGGGACAGTCTGCTGTTCCCTGGGTGTGTTACATTGACAGAGTGAGGTCAGTCTGCTCTTCCCTGAGTGTGTTACTTTGACAGAGTGGGGACAGTCTGCTCTTCCCTGAGTGTGTTACTTTGACAGAGTGGGGTCAGTCTGCTCTTCCCTAGGTGAGTTACATTGAGATAGAGGGGTCAGTCTGGTCTCCCCTGGGTGTGTTACATTGACAAAGGGGGGGCAATCTACTCTTCCCTGGGTGAGTTACATTGACAGAGTGGGGTCAGTCTGCTCTTCCCTGTGTGTGTTACATTGACAGAATGGGGTCAGTCTGCTCTTCCCTGGGTGTGTTACATTGACAGAGTGAGGTCAGTCTGCTCTTCCCTGGGTGTGTTACAATGATAGAGTGGGGTCAGTCTGCTCTTCCCTGGGTGTGTTGCATTGACAGAGTGGGGTCAGTCTGCTCTTCCCAGAATGTGTTACATTGACAGAGTTGGGTCAGTCTGATCTTCCCTGGGTGTGTAACGTTGACAGAAAGGGGTCAGTCTGCTCTTCCCTCGGTGTTTTACATTGACAGAGTGGGATGAGTCTGCTCTTCCCTGGGTGTGTTACATTGACAGAGTGGGGTCAGTCTACTCTTCCCTGTGTGTCTTACATTGACAGAGTGGGGTCAGTCTGCTCTTCCCTGGGTGTGTTACATTGACAGAGTGGGGTCAGTCTGCTCTTCCCTGGGTGTGTTATCCTGTCAGAGTGGGGTCAGTCTGCTCTTCCCTGGGTGCGTTACATTGACAGAACAGGGTCCGTCTGCCTTTTCCTGCGTGTGCTACATTGACAGAGTGGGGTTAGTCTGCTCTTCCCTGGGTGTGTTGCATTGACAGAGTGAGGTCAGTCTGCTCTTCCCTGGGTGTGTTACAATGACAGAGTGGGGTCAGTCTGCTCTTCCCTGAGTGTGTTACTTTGACAGAGTGGGGACAGTCTGCTCTTCCCTGAGTGTGTTACTTTGACAGAGTGGGGTCAGTCTGCTCTTCCCTGGGTGTGTTACATTGACAGAGTGGGGTCAGTCTGCTCTTCCATGGGTGTGTTATACTGACAGAGTGAGGTCAGTCTGCTCTTCCCTGGGTGTGTTACAATGACAGAGTGGGGTCAGTCTGCTCTTCCCTGGGTGTGTTACATTGACAGAGTGGGGTCAGTCTGCTCTTCCCTGGGTGTGTTACATTGACAGAGTTGGGTCAGTCTGATGTTCCCTGGGTGTATAACGTTGAGAGACAGGCGTCAGTCTGCTCTTCCCTGGTTGTGTTACATTGACAGAGAGAACTCAGTCTGCTCTTCCCTGGGTGTGTTGCAATGGCAGAGTGTGGTCAGTCTGCTCTTCCCTGTGTATGTTATATTGACACTGTGGGGTCAGTCTGCTCTTCCCTGGGTGCGTGACATTGACAGAGTGCGGTCAGTCAGCTCTTCCCTGGGTATGTTACATTGACCTAGCTAGTTCAATCTTCTGTTCCCTGGGTGTGTTACATTGACAGAGGGGGCTCAGTCTGCTCTTCCCTGGGTGTGTTACAATGACAGAGAGGGGTCAGTCTGCTCTTCCCTGGGTGTGTTACAATGACAGAGTTGGGTCAGTCTGCTCTTCCCAGAATGTGTTACATTGACAGAGTTGGGTCAGTCTGATCTTCCCTGGGTGTGAAACGTTGACAGAAAGGGGTCAGTCTGCTCTTCCCTGGGTGTTTTACATTGACAGAGTGGGGTCAGTCTGCTCTTCCCTGGGTGTGTTACATTGACAGAGTGGGGTCAGTCTGCTCTTCCCTGGGTGTGTTACATTGACAGAGTGAGGTCAGTCTGCTCTTCCCTGGGTGTGTTACATTGACAGAGTGGGGTAAGTCTACTCTTCACTGGGTGTCTTACTTTGACAGAGTGGTGTCAGTCTGCTCTTCCCTGGGTGTGTTACATTGACAGAGTGGGGTCAGTCTGCTCTTCCCAGGGTGTGTTACATTGACAGAGTGGGGTCCGTCTGCTCTTCCCTGGGTGTGTTACATTGACAGAGTGGGGTCAGTCTAATCTTCCCTGCGTGTGTTACATTGACAGAGTGGTGTCAGTCTGCTCTTCCAAGGGTGTGTTACATTGACAGAGTGGGGTCAGTCTGTTCTTCCCTGGGAGTGTTTCATTGACAGAATGGGGTCAGTCTACCCTTCCCTGGGCGTGTTACATTGACAGAGTGGGGTCAGTCTGCTCGTCCCTGGGTGTGTTACAGTGACAGATTGGGGTCAGTCTGTTCTTCCCAGAGTGTGTTACATTGACAGAGTGGGGTAAGTCTGCTATTCCCTGGGTGTGTTACATTGACAGAGTGGGGTCAGTCTGCTCTTCCCTTGGGGGGGTTACATTGACAGAGTGGAGTCAGTCTGTTCTTCCCTGGGTGTGTTACATTGACAGAGTGGGGTCAGTCTGCTCTTCCCTGGGTGTGTTACATTGACAGAGTGGGGTCAGTCTGCTCTTCCCTGGGTGTGTTACATTGACAGAGTGCGGTCAGTGTGCTCTTCCCTGGGTGCGTGACATTGACAGAGTGGGGTCAGTCTGCTCTTCCCTGGGTGCGTGACATTGACAGAGTGGGGTAAGTCTGCTCTTCCCTCGGTGTTTTACATTGACAGAGTGGGGTCAGTCTGCTCTTCCCTGGGTGTGTTACATTGACAGAGTGGGGACAGTCTGCTCTTCCCTGGGTGTGTTACATTGACAGAGTGAGGTCAGTCTGCTCTACCCTGGGTGTATTACATTGACAGATTGGGATCAGTCTACTCTTCCCTGGGTGTCTTACATTGACAGAGTGGGGTCAGTCTGCTCTTCCCTGGGTGTGTTACATTGACAGAGTGGGGTCAGTCTGCTCTTCCCTGGGTGTGATATACTGACAGAGTGGGGTCAGTCTGCTCTTCCGTGGGTGTGTTACATTGACACAATGGGGTCAGTCTGTTTTTCCCTGGGTGTCTTACATTGACAGATTGGGGTCAGTCTGCTCTTTCCTGGCTGTGTTACATTGACAGAGTGGGGTCAGTCTGCTCTTTTTTGGTTGGTTACATTGACAGAGTATGGTCAGTCTGCTCTTCCCTGGGTGTGTTACATTGACAGATTGCGGTCAGTCTGCTCTTCCCTGGGAGGGTTACATTGACAGAGTGGGGTCAGTCTTCTCTTCCCTGGGTGTGTTACATTGACTGATTGGGGTCAGTCTGCTCTTCCCCAAGTGTGTTACATCGACACAGTGGGGTCAGTCTGCTCTTCCCTTGGTGTGTTATAATGACAGAGTGGGGTCAGTCTGCTCTTCCCAAGTTGTGTTGCATTGACAGAGTGTGGTCAGTCTGCTCTTCCCAGGGCGTGTCACATTGATAGAGTGGGGTCAGTCTGCTCTTTTATGGGTGGGTTACATTGACTGAGTGGGGTCAGTCTGCTCTTCCCTGGGTGTTTTACATTGACAGAGTGGGGTCAGTCTGTTCTTCCCTGGGGGTGTTACATTGACTGAGTGGGTTCAGTCTGCTCTTCCCTGGGTGTGTTACATTGACAGCGTGGGGACAGTCTTATCTCCCAGGGTTTGTTACATTGACAGAGTGGGGTCAGTCTGCTCTTCCCTTGCTGTGTTACAATGACAGAGTGGGGTCAGTGTACACTTCCCTGTGTGTGTTACATTGACAGAGTGGGGGTCAGTCTGCTCTTCCCAGGGTGTGTTACATTGACAGAGTGTGGTCAGTCTGCTCTTCCCAGGGCGAGTCACATTGACAGAGTGGGGTCAGTCTGCTCTTTTATGGGTGGGTTACATTGACAGAATGAATTCAGTCTGCTCTACCCTGCGGGTGTTGCATTGACAGAGTGGGGTCAGTCTGATCTTCCCTGGTTGTGTTACATTGAGAGAGTGAGTTCAGTCTGCTCTTCCCTGGGTGTGTTACATTGACAGAGTGGGGTCAGTCTGCTCTTCCCTGGGTGTGTTACATTGACAGAGTGAGGTCAGTCTGCTCTTCCCTGGGTTTGTTACATTGACAGAGTGGGCTCAGTCTGCTATTCCCTGAGTGTGTTACATTGACAGAGTGGGGTCAGTCTGTTCTTCCTTGGGTGTGTTAAATTGACTGTGTTGGGTCAGTCTGCTCTTCCCTGGGTGTGTTACATTGACAGAGTGGCGTCAGTCTGTTCTTCCCTGGGAGTGTTACAGTGACAGGGTGGTGTCAGTCTGCTCTGCCCTGGTTGTGTTCCATTGACAGAGTGGGGTCAGTCTGCTCTTCCCTGGGTGTGTTAAATTGACAGAGTGGGGTCAGTCTGTTCTTCCCTTGGTGAACTACATTGACAGAGTGGTATCTGTCTGCTCTTCCCTGTGTGTGTTACAATGACAGAGTGGGGTCAGTGTGCACTTCACTGGGTGGGTTACATTGACAGAGTGGGGTAAGTCTGCAGTTCACTGTGTGAGTAACTTTGCAGAAGAGGTCATTCTGCTCTTCTCTGGGTGTGTTACATTGACAGAGTGAGGTCAGTCTGCTCTTCCCTGGGTTTGTTACATTGACAGAGTTTGGTCAGTGTGCTCTTCCCAGGGCGTGTCACATTGACAGAGTGGGGACAGTCTGCTCTTTTATGGGTGGGTTACATTGAAAGAGTGGGGTCAGTCTGTTCTTCCCTGGGTGTGTTACATTGACAGCGTGGGGACAGTCTTATCTCCCAGGGTTTGTTACGTTGACAGAGTGGGGACAGTCTGCTCTTTTATGGGTGGGTTACATTGACAGAGTGGGGTCAGTCTGTTCTTCCTTGGGTGTGTTACATTGAAAGAGTGGGTTCAGTCTGCTCTTCCCTGGGTGTGTTTCATTGACAGAGTGGGGTCGGTCTGTTCTCCCAGGGTTTGTTACATTGACAGAGTGGGTTCAGTCTGCTCTTCCCTGGGTGTGTTACATTGACAGAGTGGGGTCAGTCTGCTCTTCCCTGGGTGTGTTACATTGACAGAGTGAGGTCAGTCTGCTCTTCCCTGGGTTTGTTACATTGACACAGTGGGGTCAGTCTTCTCTTCCCTGGGTGTGTTACATTGACCGATTGGGGTCAGTCTGCTCTTCCCTGAGTGTGTTACATTGACAGAGTGGGGTCAGTCTGTTCTTCCTTGGTTGTGTTAAATTGACAGTGTTGGGTCAGTCTGTTCTTCCCTGGGTGTATTACATTGACAGAGTGGAGTCAGTCTGTTCTTCCCTGGGTGTGTTACATTGACAGAGTGGGGTCAATCTGCTCTTCCCTGGGTGGGTAACATTGACAGAGTGGGGTCGGTCTGCTCTTCCCTGGGTGTGTTTCATTGACAGAGTGGGGTCAGTTTGCTCTTCCCTGGGTGTGTTACATTGACAGAGTGTGGTCAGTCTGCTCTTCCCTGGGAGTGTTACATTGACAGATTGGGGTCTGTCTTCTCTTCCCTGGGTGTGTTACATTGACAGATTGGGGTCAGTCTGCTCTTCCCCAAGTTTTTTACATTGACACAGTGGGGTCAGTCCGTTCTTCCCTGGGTGTGTTACATTGACAGAGTGGGGTCAGTCTGCTCTTCCCTGGCTATGTTACATTGACAGAGTGGGGTCAGTCTGCTCTTCCCGGGATGTGTTACATTGACAGAGTGGGGTCAGTCTGCTCTTCCCTGGGTGTGTTACATTGACAGAGTGGGGTCAATCTGCTCTTCCCTTGGTGGGTAACATTGACAGAGTGGGGCCAGTCTGCTCTTTTATGGGTGGGTTACATTGACAGAGTGGGGTAAGTCTGCTATTCCCTGGGTGTATTACATTGACAGAGTGGGGTCAGTCTGCACTTCCCTGGGGGGGTTACATTGACAGAGTGGAGTCAGTCTGTTCTTCCCTGGGTGTGTTACATTGACAGAGTGGGGTCAGTCTGCTCTTCCCTGGGTGTGTTACATTGACTGAGTGGGGACAGTCTGTTCTTCCCTGGGTGTATTACATTGACAGAGTGGGGTCAGTCTGTTCTTCCTTGGGTGTGTTACATTGACAGAGTGGGTTCAGTCTGCTCTTCCCTGGGTGTGTTTCATTGACAGAGTGGGGTCGGTCTGTTCTCCCAGGGTTTGTTACATTGACAGAGTGGGTTCAGTCTGCTCTTCCCTGGGTGTGTTACATTGACAGAGTGGGGTCAGTCTGCTCTTCCCTTGGTGTGTTACATTGACAGAGTGAGGTCAGTCTGCTCTTCCCTGGGTTTGTTACATTGACACAGTGGGGTCAGTCTTCTCTTCCCTGGGTGTGTTACATTGACCGATTGGGGTCAGTCTGCTCTTCCCTGAGTGTGTTACATTGACAGAGTGGGGTCAGTCTGTTCTTCCTTGGTTGTGTTAAATTGACAGTGTTGGGTCAGTCTGTTCTTCCCTGGGTGTATTACATTGACAGAGTGGAGTCAGTCTGTTCTTCCCTGGGTGTGTTACATTGACAGAGTGGGGTCAATCTGCTCTTCCCTGGGTGGGTAACATTGACAGAGTGGGGTCGGTCTGCTCTTCCCTGGGTGTGTTTCATTGACAGAGTGGGGTCAGTTTGCTCTTCCCTGGGTGTGTTACATTGACAGAGTGGTGTCAGTCTGCTCTTCCCTGGGTGTGTTACATTGACAGAGTAGGGTCAGTCTGCTCTTCCCTGGCTGTGTTACATTGACAGAGTGGGGTCAGTCTGCTCTTCCCTGGGTGTGTTACATTGACAGAGTGGGGTCAGTCTGCTCTTCCCTGGCTGTGTTACATTGACAGAGTGGGGTCAGTCTGCTCTTCCCTGGGTGTGTTCCATTGACAGAGTGGGGTCAGACTGCTCTTCCCTGGGTGTGTTACATTGACAGAGTGGGATCAGTCTGCTCTTCCCTGCGTGTGTTACATTGACAGAGTGGGGTCAGTCTGCTCTTCCCTGGGTGTGTTACAGTGACAGAGTGGGGTCAATCTGCTCTTCCCTGGGTGTGTTACATTGACAGGGAGGCGTCAGTCTGCTCTTCCCTGGGTGTGTTACATTGACAGAGTGGTGTCAGTCTGCTCTTCCCTGGGTGTGTTACATTGACAGAGTGGTGTCAGTCTGCTCTTCCCTGGGTGTGTTACATTGACAGAGTGGGGTCAGTCTGCCCTTCCCTGGGTGTGTTCCATTGACAGAGTGGCGTCAGTCTGTTCTCCCAGGGTATGTTACATTGACAGAGTGAGGTCAGTCTGCTCTTCCCTGGGAGGGTTACATTGACAGAGTGGGGTCAGTCTTCTCTTCCCTGGGTGTGTTACATTGACAGATTGGGGTCAGTCTGCTCTTCCCCAAGTTGGTAACATTGACACAGTGGGGTCAGTCTGTTTTTCCCTGGGTGTGTTACATTGACAGATTGGGGTCAGTCTGCTCTTCCCTGGCTGTGTTACAGTGACAGAGTGGGGTCAGTCTGATCTTCCCTGGTTGTGTTACATTGACAGAGTGAGTTCAGTCTGCTCTTCCCTGGGTGTGTTTCATTGACAGAGTGGGGTCCGTCTGCTCTTCCCTGGGTGTGTTCCATTGACAGAGTGGTGTCAGTCTGTTCTCCCAGGGTTTGTTACATTGACAGAGTGGGTTCAGTCTGCTCTTCCCTGGGTGTGTTACATTGACAGAGTGGGGTCAGTCTGCTCTTCCCTGGGTGTGTTACATTGACAGAGTGAGGTCAGTCTGCTCTTCCCTGGGTTTGTTACATTGACACAGTGGGGTCAGTCTTCTCTTCCCTGGGTGTGTTACATTGACCGATTGGGGTCAGTCTGCTCTTCCCTGAGTGTGTTACATTGACAGAGTGGGGTCAGTCTGTTCTTCCTTGGTTGTGTTAAATTGACAGTGTTGGGTCAGTCTGTTCTTCCCTGGGTGTATTACATTGACAGAGTGGAGTCAGTCTGTTCTTCCCTGGGTGTGTTACATTGACAGAGTGGGGTCAATCTGCTCTTCCCTGGGTGGGTAACATTGACAGAGTGGGGTCGGTCTGCTCTTCCCTGGGTGTGTTTCATTGACAGAGTGGGGTCAGTTTGCTCTTCCCTGGGTGTGTTACATTGACAGAGTGTGGTCAGTCTGCTCTTCCCTGGGAGTGTTACATTGACAGATTGGGGTCTGTCTTCTCTTCCCTGGGTGTGTTACATTGACAGATTGGGGTCAGTCTGCTCTTCCCCAAGTTTTTTACATTGACACAGTGGGGTCAGTCCGTTCTTCCCTGGGTGTGTTACATTGACAGAGTGGGGTCAGTCTGCTCTTCCCTGGCTATGTTACATTGACAGAGTGGGGTCAGTCTGCTCTTCCCGGGATGTGTTACATTGACAGAGTGGGGTCAGTCTGCTCTTCCCTGGGTGTGTTACATTGACAGAGTGGGGTCAATCTGCTCTTCCCTTGGTGGGTAACATTGACAGAGTGGGGCCAGTCTGCTCTTTTATGGGTGGGTTACATTGACAGAGTGGGGTAAGTCTGCTATTCCCTGGGTGTATTACATTGACAGAGTGGGGTCAGTCTGCACTTCCCTGGGGGGGTTACATTGACAGAGTGGAGTCAGTCTGTTCTTCCCTGGGTGTGTTACATTGACAGAGTGGGGTCAGTCTGCTCTTCCCTGGGTGTGTTACATTGACTGAGTGGGGACAGTCTGTTCTTCCCTGGGTGTATTACATTGACAGAGTGGGGTCAGTCTGTTCTTCCTTGGGTGTGTTACATTGACAGAGTGGGTTCAGTCTGCTCTTCCCTGGGTGTGTTTCATTGACAGAGTGGGGTCGGTCTGTTCTCCCAGGGTTTGTTACATTGACAGAGTGGGTTCAGTCTGCTCTTCCCTGGGTGTGTTACATTGACAGAGTGGGGTCAGTCTGCTCTTCCCTGGGTGTGTTACATTGACAGAGTGAGGTCAGTCTGCTCTTCCCTGGGTTTGTTACATTGACACAGTGGGGTCAGTCTTCTCTTCCCTGGGTGTGTTACATTGACCGATTGGGGTCAGTCTGCTCTTCCCTGAGTGTGTTACATTGACAGAGTGGGGTCAGTCTGTTCTTCCTTGGTTGTGTTAAATTGACAGTGTTGGGTCAGTCTGTTCTTCCCTGGGTGTATTACATTGACAGAGTGGAGTCAGTCTGTTCTTCCCTGGGTGTGTTACATTGACAGAGTGGGGTCAATCTGCTCTTCCCTGGGTGGGTAACATTGACAGAGTGGGGTCGGTCTGCTCTTCCCTGGGTGTGTTTCATTGACAGAGTGGGGTCAGTTTGCTCTTCCCTGGGTGTGTTACATTGACAGAGTGGTGTCAGTCTGCTCTTCCCTGGGGGTGTTACATTGACAGAGTAGGGTCAGTCTGCTCTTCCCTGGCTGTGTTACATTGACAGAGTGGGGTCAGTCTGCTCTTCCCTGGGTGTGTTACATTGACAGAGTGGGGTCAGTCTGCTCTTCCCTGGCTGTGTTACATTGACAGAGTGGGGTCAGTCTGCTCTTCCCTGGGTGTGTTCCATTGACAGAGTGGGGTCAGTCTGCTCTTCCCTGGGTGTGTTACATTGACAGAGTGGGATCAGTCTGCTCTTCCCTGCGTGTGTTACATTGACAGAGTGGGGTCAGTCTGCTCTTCCCTGGGTGTGTTACAGTGACAGAGTGGGGTCAATCTGCTCTTCCCTGGGTGTGTTACATTGACAGGGAGGGGTCAGTCTGCTCTTCCCTGGGTGTGTTACATTGACAGAGTGGTGTCAGTCTGCTCTTCCCTGGGTGTGTTACATTGACAGAGTGGTGTCAGTCTGCTCTTCCCTGGGTGTGTTACATTGACAGAGTGGGGTCAGTCTGCCCTTCCCTGGGTGTGTTCCATTGACAGAGTGGCGTCAGTCTGTTCTCCCAGGGTATGTTACATTGACAGAGTGAGGTCAGTCTGCTCTTCCCTGGGAGGGTTACATTGACAGAGTGGGGTCAGTCTTCTCTTCCCTGGGTGTGTTACATTGACAGATTGGGGTCAGTCTGCTCTTCCCCAAGTTGGTAACATTGACACAGTGGGGTCAGTCTGTTTTTCCCTGGGTGTGTTACATTGACAGATTGGGGTCAGTCTGCTCTTCCCTGGCTGTGTTACAGTGACAGAGTGGGGTCAGTCTGATCTTCCCTGGTTGTGTTACATTGACAGAGTGAGTTCAGTCTGCTCTTCCCTGGGTGTGTTTCATTGACAGAGTGGGGTCCGTCTGCTCTTCCCTGGGTGTGTTCCATTGACAGAGTGGTGTCAGTCTGTTCTCCCAGGGTTTGTTACATTGACAGAGTGGGGTCAGTCTGTTCTTCCCTTGGTGTGTTACATTGACAGAGTGAGGTCAGTCTGCTCTTCCCTGGGTGTGTTACATTGACAGAGTGGGGTCAATCTGCTCTTCCCTGGGTGGGTAACATTGACAGAGTGTGGTCAGTCTGCTCTTCCCAGGGCGTGTCACATTGACAGAGTGGGGCCAGTCTGCTCTTTTATGGGTGGGTTACATTGACAGAGTGGGGTAAGTCTGCTATTCCCTGGGTGTGTTACATTGACAGAGTGGGGTCAGTCTGCTCTTCCCTGGGGGGGGTTACATTGCCAGAGTTGAGTCAGTCTGTTCTTCCCTGGGTGTGTTACATTGACAGAGTGGGGTCAGTCTGCTCTTCCCTGGGTGTGTTACATTGACTGAGTGGGGTCAGTCTGTTCTTCCCTGGGTGTATTACATTGACAGAGTGGAGTCAGTCTGTTCTTCCCTGGGTGTGTTACATTGACAGAGTGGGTTCAGTCTGCTCTTCCCTGGGTGTGTTACATTGACAGAGTGGGGTCAGTCTGTTCTCCCAGGGTTTGTTACATTGACAGAGTGGGGTCAGTCTGCTCTTCCCTTGCTGTGTTACAATGACAGAGTGGGGTCAGTGTGCACTTCCCTGTGTGTGTTACATTGACAGAGTGGGGGTCAGTCTGCTCTTCCCAGGGTGTGTTACATTAACAGAGTGTGGTCAGTCTGCTCTTCTCAGGGCGTGTCACATTGACAGAGTGGGGTCAGTCTGATCTTTTATGGGTGGGTTACATTGACAGAATGAATTCAGTCTGCTCTTCCCTGCGTGTGTTACATTGACAGAGTGTGGTCAGTCTGATCTTCCCTGGTTGTGTCACATTGACAGAGTGAGTTCAGTCTGCTCTTCCCTGGGTGTGTTACATTGTCAGAGTGGGGTCAGTCTGCTCTTCCCTGGGTGTGTTACATTGACAGAATGAGGTCAGTCTGCTCTTCCCTGGGTTTGTTACATTGACAGAGTGGGGTCAGTCTTCTCTTCCCAGGGTTTGTTACATTGACCGATTGGGGTCAGTCTGCTCTTCCCTGCGTGTGTTACATTGACAGAGTGAGTTCAGTCTGCTCTTCCCTGGGTGTGTTACATTGACAGAGTGTGGTCAGTCTGATCTTCCCTGGTTGTGTTACATTGACAGAGTGAGTTCAGTCTGCTCTTCCCTGGGTGTGTTACATTGACAAAGTGGGGTCAGTCTGCTCTTCCCTGGGAGGGTTACATTGACAGAGTGGGGTCAGTCTTCTCTTCCCTGGGTGTGTTACATTGACAGAATGAATTCAGTCTGCTCTTCCCTGGGTGTGTTACATTGACAGAGTGTGGTTAGTCTGATCTTCCCTGGTTGTGTTACATTGACAGAGTGAGTTCAGTCTGCTCTTCCCTGGGTGTGTTACATTGACAGAGTGGGGTCAGTCTTCTCTTCCCTGCGTGTGTTACATTGACAGATTGGGGTCAGTCTGCTCTTCCCCAAGTTTGTTACATTGACACAGTGGGGTCAGTCTGTTCTTCCCTGGGTGTGTTACATTGACAGAGTAGGGTCAGTCTGCTCATCCCTGGCTGTGTTACATTGACAGAGTGGGGTCAGTCTGCTCTTCCCTGGGTGTGTTACATTGACAGAGTGGGGTCAGTCTGCTCTTCCCTGGGTGTGTTACATTGACTGAGTGGGGTCAGTCTGTTCTTCCCTGGGTGTGTTTCATCGACAGAGTGGGGTCGGTCTGCTCTTCCCTGGGTGTGTTACATTGACAGAGTGGGGTCAGACTGCTCTTCCCTGGGTGTGTTACATTGACAGAGTGGGGTCAGTCTGCTCTTCCCTGGGTGTGTTACATTGACAGAGTGGGGTCAGTCTGCTCTTCCCAGGGTGTGTTACATTGACAGAGTGGAGCCAGTCTGCTCTTCCATGGGTGTGTTTCATTGACAGAGTGGGGTCAGTCTGCTCTTCCCTGGGTGTGTTACATTGACAGAGTGGGGTCAGTCTGCTCTTCCCTGGGTGTGTTACATTGACAGAGTGGGGTCAGTCTGCTCTTCCCAGGGTGTGTTAAATTTACAGAGTGGAGTCAGTCTGCTCTTCCATGGGTGTGTTACATTGACAGAGTGGGGTCAGTCTGCCCTTCCCTGGGTGTGTTCCATTGACAGAGTGGGGTCAGTCTGCTCTTCCCTGGGTTTTTTAAATTGACAGAGTGGGCTCAGTCTGTTCTTCCCTTGGTGTGTTACATTGACAGAGTGGTATGTGTCTGCTCTTCCCTGGGTGTATTACATTGACAGAGTGGGGTCAGTCTGTTCTCCCATTGTGTGTTACATTGACAGAGTGCGGTCAGTCTGCTCTTCCCTGGGTGTGTTACAATGACAGAGTGGTGTCAGTGTGCACATCACTGGCTGGGTTACATTGACAGAGTGGGGTAAGTCTGCAGTTCACTGTGTGAGTAATTTTGCAGAAGAGGACATTCTGCTCTTCTCTGGGTGGGTTACATTGAAAGAGTGCGGTCAGTCTGCTCTTCCCTGGGTGTGTTACAATGACAGAGTGGGGTCAGTGTGCACATCACTGGGTGGGTTACATTGACAGAGTTGGGTAAGTCTGCAGTTCACTGTGTGAGTAATTTTGCAGAAGAGGACATTCTGCTCTTCTCTGGGTGGGTTACATTGAAAGAGTGAGGTCAGTCTGCTCTTCCCTGGGTTTGTTACATTGACAGAGTTTGGTCAGTCTGCTCTTCCCTGCGTGTGTTACATTGACAGAGTTGGGTCAGTGTGCTCTTCCCAGGGCGTGTCACATTGACAGAGTGGGGACAGTCTGCTCTTTTTGAGTGGGTTACATTGACAGAGTGGGGTCAGTCTGCTCTTCCCTGGGTGTGTTACATTGACAGAGTAGGGTCAGTCTGCTCTTCCCTGGCTGTGTTACATTGACAGAGTGGGGTCAGTCTGCTCTTCCCTGGGTGTGTTACATTGACAGAGTGGGGTCAGTCTGCTCTTCCCTGGCTGTGTTACATTGACAGAGTGGGGTCAGTCTGCTCTTCCCTGGGTGTGTTACATTGACAGAGTGGGGTCAGTCTGCTCTTCCCTGGGTGTGTTACATTGACAGAGTGGGGTCAGTCTGCTCTTCCCTGCGTGTGTTACATTGACAGAGTGGGGTCAGTCTGCTCTTCCCTGGGTGTGTTACATTGACAGAGTGGGGTCAATCTGCTCTTCCCTGGGTGTGTTACATTGACAGGGAGGGGTCAGTCTGCTCTTCCCTGGGTGTGTTACATTGACAGAGTGGTGTCAGTCTGCTCTTCCCTGGGTGTGTTACATTGACAGAGTGGGGTCAGTCTGCCCTTCCCTGGGTGTGTTCCATTGACAGAGTGGCGTCAGTCTGTTCTCCCAGGGTTTGTTACATTGACAGAGTGGGGTCAGTCTGTTCTTCCCTGGGTATGTTACATTGACAGAGTGAGGTCAGTCTGCTCTTCCCTGGGAGGGTTACATTGACAGAGTGGGGTCAGTCTTCTCTTCCCTGGGTGTGTTACATTGACAGATTGGGGTCAGTCTGCTCTTCCCCAAGTTGGTAACATTGACACAGTGGGGTCAGTCTGTTTTTCCCTGGGTGTGTTACATTGACAGATTGGGGTCAGTCTGCTCTTCCCTGGCTGTGTTACAGTGACAGAGTGGGGTCAGTCTGATCTTCCCTGGTTGTGTTACATTGACAGAGTGAGTTCAGTCTGCTCTTCCCTGGGTGTGTTTCATTGACAGAGTGGGGTCAGTCTGCTCTTCCCTGGGTGTGTTCCATTGACAGAGTGGTGTCAGTCTGTTCTCCCAGGGTTTGTTACATTGACAGAGTGGGGTCAGTCTGCTCTTCCCTGGGTGTGTTACATTGACAGAGTGGGGTCAGAATGCTCTTCCCTGGGTGTGTTACATTGACAGAGTGGGGTCAGTCTGCTCTTCCCTGGGTGTGTTACATTGACAGAGTGGGGTCAGTCTGCTCTTCCCAGGGTGTGTTACATTGACAGAGTGGGGTCAGTCTGCTCTTCCATGGGTGTGTTTCATTGACAGAGTGAGGTCAGTCTGCTCTTCCCTGGGTGTGTTACATTGACAGAGTGGGGTCAGTCTGCTCTTCCCTGGGTGTGTTCCATTGACAGAGTGGGGTCAGTCTGCTCTTCCCTGGGTGTGTTACATTGACAGAGTGGGGTCAGTCTGCTCTTCCATGGGTGTGTTTCATTGACAGAGTGGGGTCAGTCTGCTCTTCCCAGGGTTTGTTACATTGTCAGAGTGGGGTCAGTCTGCTCTTCCCTGGGTGTGTTCCATTGACAGAGTGGGGTCAGTCTGCTCTTCCCTGGGTGTGTTACATTGACAGAGTGGGGTCAGTCTGCTCTTCCATGGGTGTGTTTCATTGACAGAGTGGGGTCAGTCTGCTCTTCCCAGGGTTTGTTACATTGACAGAGTGGGGTCAGTCTGCTCTTCCCTGGGTTTTTTAAATTGACAGAGTGGGCTCAGTCTGTTCTTCCCTTGGTGTGTTACATTGACAGAGTGGTATCTGTCTGCTCTTCCCTGGGTGTGTTACATTGACAGAGTGGGGTCAGTTAGTTCTCCCATTGTGTGTTACATTGACAGAGTGCGGTCAGTCTGCTCTTCCCTGGGTGTGTTACAATGACAGAGTCGGGTCAGTGTGCACATCACTGGGTGGGTTACATTGACAGAGTTGGGTAAGTCTGCAGTTCACTGTGTGAGTAATTTTGCAGAAGAGGACATTCTGCTCTTCTCTGGGTGGGTAACATTGAAAGAGTGAGGTCAGTCTGCTCTTCCCTGGGTTTGTTACATTGACAGAGTTTGGTCAGTCTGCTCTTCCCTGGGTGTGTTACATTGACAGAGTTGGGTCAGTGTGCTCTTCCCAGGGCGTGTCACATTGACAGAGTGGGGACAGTCTGCTCTTTTTGAGTGGGTTACATTGACAGAGTGGGGTCAGTCTGCTCTTCCCTGGGTGTGTTACATTGACAGAGTGGGGTCAGTCTGCTCTTCCCTGGGTGTGTTACATTGACAGAGTGGGGTCAGTCTGCTCTTCCCTGGGTGTGTTACATTGACAGAGTGGGGTCAATCTGCTCTTCCCTGGGTGTGTTTCATTGACAGAGTGGGGTCAGTTTGCTCTTCCCTGGGTTTGTTACATTGACAGAGTGGGGTCAGTCTGTTCTTCCCTGGGTATGTTACATTGACAGAGTGAGGTCAGTCTGCTCTTCCCTGGGAGGGTTACATTGACAGAGTGGGGTCAGTCTTCTCTTCCCTGGGTGTGTTACATTGACAGATTGGGGTCAGTCTGCTCTTCCACAAGTTGGTAACATTGACACAGTGGGGTCAGTCTGTTTTTCCCTGGGTGTGTTACATTGACAGATTGTGGTCAGTCTGCTCTTCCCTGGCTGTGTTACATTGACAGAGTGGGGTCAGTCTGATCTTCCCTGGTTGTGTTACATTGACAGAGTGAGTTCAGTCTGCTCTTCCCTGTGTGTGTTTCATTGACAGAGTGGGGTCAGTTTGCTCTTCCCTGGGTGTGTTACATTGACAGAGTGAGGTTAGTCTGCAATTCCCTGGGTGTGTTCCATTGACAGAGTGGTGTCAGTCTGTTCTCCCAGGGTTTGTTACATTGACAGAGTGGAGTCAGTCTGTTCTTCGCTGGGTGTGTTACATTGACAGAGTGGGGTCAGTCTGATCTTCCCTGGTTGTGTTACATTGACAGGGTGGTGTCAGTCTGCTCTTCCCTGGGTGTGTTACATTGACAGAGTGGGGTCAGTCTGTTCTTCCCTGGGTGTGTTACATTGACAGAGTGAGGTCAGTCTGCTCTTCCCTGGGAGGGTTACATTGACAGAGTGGGGTCAGTCTTCTCTTCCCTGGGTGTGTTACATTGACAGATTGGGGTCAGTCTGCTCTTCCCCAAGTTGGTAACATTGACACAGTGGGGTCAGTCTGTTTTTCCCTGGGTGTGTTACATTGACAGATTGGGGTCAGTCTGCTCTTCCCTGGCTGTGTTACAGTGACAGAGTGGGGTCAGTCTGATCTTCCCTGGTTGTGTTACATTGACAGAGTGAGTTCAGTCTGCTCTTCCCTGGGTGAGTTTCATTGACAGAGTGGGGTCAGTCTGCTCTTCCCTGGGTGTGTTCCATTGACAGAGTGGTGTCAGTCTGTTCTCCCAGGGTTTGTTACATTGACAGAGTGGGGTCAGTCTGCTCTTCCCTGGGTGTGTTACATTGACAGAGTGGGGTCAGACTGCTCTTCCCTGGGTGTGTTACATTGACAGAGTGTGGTCAGTCTGCTCTTCCCTGGGTGTGTTACATTGACAGAGTGGGGTCAGTCTGCTCTTCCCAGGGTGTGTTACATTGACAGAGTGGGGTCAGTCTGCTCTTCCATGGGTGTGTTTCATTGACAGAGTGGGGTCAGTCTGCTCTTCCCTGGGTGTGTTACATTGACAGAGTGGGGTCAGTCTGCTCTTCCCTGGGTGTGTTCCATTGACAGAGTGGGGTCAGTCTGCTCTTCCCTGGGTGTGTTACATTGACAGAGTGGGGTCAGTCTGCTCTTCCCAGGGTTTGTTACATTGACAGAGTGGAGTCAGTCTGCTCTTCCCTGGGTTTTTTAAATTGACAGAGTGGGCTCAGTCTGTTCTTCCCTTGGTGTGTTACATTGACAGAGTGTTATCTGTCTGCTCTTCCCTGGGTGTGTTACATTGACAGAGTGGGGTCAGTTAGTTCTCCCATTGTGTGTTACATTGACAGAGTGCGGTCAGTCTGCTCTTCCCTGGGTGTGTTACAATGACAGAGTCGGGTCAGTGTGCACATCACTGGGTGGGTTACATTGACAGAGTTGGGTAAGTCTGCAGTTCACTGTGTGAGTAATTTTGCAGAAGAGGACATTCTGCTCTTCTCTGGGTGGGTAACATTGAAAGAGTGAGGTCAGTCTGTTCTTCCCTGGGTTTGTTACATTGACAGAGTTTGGTCAGTCTGCTCTTCCCTGGGTGTGTTACATTGACAGAGTTGGGTCAGTGTGCTCTTCCCAGGGCGTGTCACATTGACAGAGTGGGGACAGTCTGCTCTTTTTGAGTGGGTTACATTGACAGAGTGGGGTCAGTCTGCTCTTCCCTGGGTGTGTTACATTGACAGAGTGGGGTCAGTCTGCTCTTCCCTGTGTGTGTTACATTGACAGAGTGGGGTCAGTCTGCTCTTCCCAGGGTGTGTTACATTGACAGAGTGGGGTCAATCTGCTCTTCCCTGGGTGTGTTTCATTGACAGAGTGGGGTCAGTTTGCTCTTCCCTGGGTTTGTTACATTGACAGAGTGGGGTCAGTCTGTTCTTCCCTGGGTATGTTACATTGACAGAGTGAGGTCAGTCTGCTCTTCCCTGGGAGGGTTACATTGACAGAGTGGGGTCAGTCTTCTCTTCCCTGGGTGTGTTACATTGACAGATTGGGGTCAGTCTGCTCTTCCACAAGTTGGTAACATTGACACAGTGGGGTCAGTCTGTTTTTCCCTGGGTGTGTTACATTGACAGATTGTGGTCAGGCGACTCTTCCCTGGCTGTGTTACATTGACAGAGTGGGGTCAGTCTGATCTTCCCTGGTTGTGTTACATTGACAGAGTGAGTTCAGTCTGCTCTTCCCTGTGTGTGTTTCATTGACAGAGTGGGGTCAGTTTGCTCTTCCCTGGGTGTGTTACATTGACAGAGTGAGGTTAGTCTGCAATTCCCTGGGTGTGTTCCATTGACAGAGTGGTGTCAGTCTGTTCTCCCAGGGTTTGTTACATTGACAGAGTGGAGTCAGTCTGTTCTTCCCTGGGTGTGTTACATTGACAGAGTGGGGTCAGTCTGATCTTCCCTGGTTGTGTTACATTGACAGGGTGGTGTCAGTCTGCTCTTCCCTGGGTGTGTTACATTGACAGAGTGGGGTCAGTCTGTTCTTCCCTGGGTGTGTTACATTGACAGAGTGGGGTCAGTCTGCTCTTCCCTGGGTGTGTTACATTGACTGAGTGGGGACAGTCTGTTCTTCCCTGGGTGTATTACATTGACAGAGTGGGGTCAGTCTGTTCTTCCTTGGGTGTGTTACATTGACAGAGTGGGTTCAGTCTGCTCTTCCCTGGGTGTGTTTCATTGACAGAGTGGGGTCGGTCTGTTCTCCCAGGGTTTGTTACATTGACAGAGTGGGTTCAGTCTGCTCTTCCCTGGGTGTGTTACATTGACAGAGTGGGGTCAGTCTGCTCTTCCCTGGGTGTGTTACATTGACAGAGTGAGGTCAGTCTGCTCTTCCCTGGGTTTGTTACATTGACACAGTGGGGTCAGTCTTCTCTTCCCTGGGTGTGTTACATTGACCGATTGGGGTCAGTCTGCTCTTCCCTGAGTGTGTTACATTGACAGAGTGGGGTCAGTCTGTTCTTCCTTGGTTGTGTTAAATTGACAGTGTTGGGTCAGTCTGTTCTTCCCTGGGTGTATTACATTGACAGAGTGGAGTCAGTCTGTTCTTCCCTGGGTGTGTTACATTGACAGAGTGGGGTCAATCTGCTCTTCCCTGGGTGGGTAACATTGACAGAGTGGGGTCGGTCTGCTCTTCCCTGGGTGTGTTTCATTGACAGAGTGGGGTCAGTTTGCTCTTCCCTGGGTGTGTTACATTGACAGAGTGGTGTCAGTCTGCTCTTCCCTGGGGGTGTTACATTGACAGAGTAGGGTCAGTCTGCTCTTCCCTGGCTGTGTTACATTGACAGAGTGGGGTCAGTCTGCTCTTCCCTGGGTGTGTTACATTGACAGAGTGGGGTCAGTCTGCTCTTCCCTGGCTGTGTTACATTGACAGAGTGGGGTCAGTCTGCTCTTCCCTGGGTGTGTTCCATTGACAGAGTGGGGTCAGTCTGCTCTTCCCTGGGTGTGTTACATTGACAGAGTGGGATCAGTCTGCTCTTCCCTGCGTGTGTTACATTGACAGAGTGGGGTCAGTCTGCTCTTCCCTGGGTGTGTTACAGTGACAGAGTGGGGTCAATCTGCTCTTCCCTGGGTGTGTTACATTGACAGGGAGGGGTCAGTCTGCTCTTCCCTGGGTGTGTTACATTGACAGAGTGGTGTCAGTCTGCTCTTCCCTGGGTGTGTTACATTGACAGAGTGGTGTCAGTCTGCTCTTCCCTGGGTGTGTTACATTGACAGAGTGGGGTCAGTCTGCCCTTCCCTGGGTGTGTTCCATTGACAGAGTGGCGTCAGTCTGTTCTCCCAGGGTATGTTACATTGACAGAGTGAGGTCAGTCTGCTCTTCCCTGGGAGGGTTACATTGACAGAGTGGGGTCAGTCTTCTCTTCCCTGGGTGTGTTACATTGACAGATTGGGGTCAGTCTGCTCTTCCCCAAGTTGGTAACATTGACACAGTGGGGTCAGTCTGTTTTTCCCTGGGTGTGTTACATTGACAGATTGGGGTCAGTCTGCTCTTCCCTGGCTGTGTTACAGTGACAGAGTGGGGTCAGTCTGATCTTCCCTGGTTGTGTTACATTGACAGAGTGAGTTCAGTCTGCTCTTCCCTGGGTGTGTTTCATTGACAGAGTGGGGTCCGTCTGCTCTTCCCTGGGTGTGTTCCATTGACAGAGTGGTGTCAGTCTGTTCTCCCAGGGTTTGTTACATTGACAGAGTGGGGTCAGTCTGTTCTTCCCTTGGTGTGTTACATTGACAGAGTGAGGTCAGTCTGCTCTTCCCTGGGTGTGTTACATTGACAGAGTGGGGTCAATCTGCTCTTCCCTGGGTGGGTAACATTGACAGAGTGTGGTCAGTCTGCTCTTCCCAGGGCGTGTCACATTGACAGAGTGGGGCCAGTCTGCTCTTTTATGGGTGGGTTACATTGACAGAGTGGGGTAAGTCTGCTATTCCCTGGGTGTGTTACATTGACAGAGTGGGGTCAGTCTGCTCTTCCCTGGGGGGGGTTACATTGCCAGAGTTGAGTCAGTCTGTTCTTCCCTGGGTGTGTTACATTGACAGAGTGGGGTCAGTCTGCTCTTCCCTGGGTGTGTTACATTGACTGAGTGGGGTCAGTCTGTTCTTCCCTGGGTGTATTACATTGACAGAGTGGAGTCAGTCTGTTCTTCATGGGTGTGTTACATTGACAGAGTGGGTTCAGTCTGCTCTTCCCTGGGTGTGTTACATTGACAGAGTGGGGTCAGTCTGTTCTCCCAGGGTTTGTTACATTGACAGAGTGGGGTCAGTCTGCTCTTCCCTTGCTGTGTTACAATGACAGAGTGGGGTCAGTGTGCACTTCCCTGTGTGTGTTACATTGACAGAGTGGGGGTCAGTCTGCTCTTCCCAGGGTGTGTTACATTAACAGAGTGTGGTCAGTCTGCTCTTCTCAGGGCGTGTCACATTGACAGAGTGGGGTCAGTCTGATCTTTTATGGGTGGGTTACATTGACAGAATGAATTCAGTCTGCTCTTCCCTGCGTGTGTTACATTGACAGAGTGTGGTCAGTCTGATCTTCCCTGGTTGTGTCACATTGACAGAGTGAGTTCAGTCTGCTCTTCCCTGGGTGTGTTACATTGTCAGAGTGGGGTCAGTCTGCTCTTCCCTGGGTGTGTTACATTGACAGAATGAGGTCAGTCTGCTCTTCCCTGGGTTTGTTACATTGACAGAGTGGGGTCAGTCTTCTCTTCCCAGGGTGTGTTACATTGACCGATTGGGGTCAGTCTGCTCTTCCCTGCGTGTGTTACATTGACAGAGTGAGTTCAGTCTGCTCTTCCCTGGGTGTGTTACATTGACCGAGTGTGGTCAGTCTGATCTTCCCTGGTTGTGTTACATTGACAGAGTGAGTTCAGTCTGCTCTTCCCTGGGTGTGTTACATTGACAAAGTGGGGTCAGTCTGCTCTTCCCTGGGAGGGTTACATTGACAGAGTGGGGTCAGTCTTCTCTTCCCTGGGTGTGTTACATTGACAGAATGAATTCAGTCTGCTCTTCCCTGGGTGTGTTACATTGACAGAGTGTGGTTAGTCTGATCTTCCCTGGTTGTGTTACATTGACAGAGTGAGTTCAGTCTGCTCTTCCCTGGGTGTGTTACATTGACAGAGTGGGGTCAGTCTTCTCTTCCCTGCGTGTGTTACATTGACAGATTGGGGTCAGTCTGCTCTTCCCCAAGTTTGTTACATTGACACAGTGGGGTCAGTCTGTTCTTCCCTGGGTGTGTTACATTGACAGAGTAGGGTCAGTCTGCTCATCCCTGGCTGTGTTACATTGACAGAGTGGGGTCAGTCTGCTCTTCCCTGGGTGTGTTACATTGACAGAGTGGGGTCAGTCTGCTCTTCCCTGGGTGTGTTACATTGACTGAGTGGGGTCAGTCTGTTCTTCCCTGGGTGTGTTTCATCGACAGAGTGGGGTCGGTCTGCTCTTCCCTGGGTGTGTTACATTGACAGAGTGGGGTCAGACTGCTCTTCCCTGGGTGTGTTACATTGACAGAGTGGGGTCAGTCTGCTCTTCCCTGGGTGTGTTACATTGACAGAGTGGGGTCAGTCTGCTCTTCCCAGGGTGTGTTACATTGACAGAGTGGAGCCAGTCTGCTCTTCCATGGGTGTGTTTCATTGACAGAGTGGGGTCAGTCTGCTCTTCCCTGGGTGTGTTACATTGACAGAGTGGGGTCAGTCTGCTCTTCCCTGGGTGTGTTACATTGACAGAGTGGGGTCAGTCTGCTCTTCCCAGGGTGTGTTAAATTTACAGAGTGGAGTCAGTCTGCTCTTCCATGGGTGTGTTACATTGACAGAGTGGGGTCAGTCTGCCCTTCCCTGGGTGTGTTCCATTGACAGAGTGGGGTCAGTCTGCTCTTCCCTGGGTTTTTTAAATTGACAGAGTGGGCTCAGTCTGTTCTTCCCTTGGTGTGTTACATTGACAGAGTGGTATGTGTCTGCTCTTCCCTGGGTGTATTACATTGACAGAGTGGGGTCAGTCTGTTCTCCCATTGTGTGTTACATTGACAGAGTGCGGTCAGTCTGCTCTTCCCTGGGTGTGTTACAATGACAGAGTGGTGTCAGTGTGCACATCACTGGCTGGGTTACATTGACAGAGTGGGGTAAGTCTGCAGTTCACTGTGTGAGTAATTTTGCAGAAGAGGACATTCTGCTCTTCTCTGGGTGGGTTACATTGAAAGAGTGCGGTCAGTCTGCTCTTCCCTGGGTGTGTTACAATGACAGAGTGGGGTCAGTGTGCACATCACTGGGTGGGTTACATTGACAGAGTTGGGTAAGTCTGCAGTTCACTGTGTGAGTAATTTTGCAGAAGAGGACATTCTGCTCTTCTCTGGGTGGGTTACATTGAAAGAGTGAGGTCAGTCTGCTCTTCCCTGGGTTTGTTACATTGACAGAGTTTGGTCAGTCTGCTCTTCCCTGCGTGTGTTACATTGACAGAGTTGGGTCAGTGTGCTCTTCCCAGGGCGTGTCACATTGACAGAGTGGGGACAGTCTGCTCTTTTTGAGTGGGTTACATTGACAGAGTGGGGTCAGTCTGCTCTTCCCTGGGTGTGTTACATTGACAGAGTAGGGTCAGTCTGCTCTTCCCTGGCTGTGTTACATTGACAGAGTGGGGTCAGTCTGCTCTTCCCTGGGTGTGTTACATTGACAGAGTGGGGTCAGTCTGCTCTTCCCTGGCTGTGTTACATTGACAGAGTGGGGTCAGTCTGCTCTTCCCTGGGTGTGTTACATTGACAGAGTGGGGTCAGTCTGCTCTTCCCTGGGTGTGTTACATTGACAGAGTGGGGTCAGTCTGCTCTTCCCTGCGTGTGTTACATTGACAGAGTGGGGTCAGTCTGCTCTTCCCTGGGTGTGTTACATTGACAGAGTGGGGTCAATCTGCTCTTCCCTGGGTGTGTTACATTGACAGGGCGGGGTCAGTCTGCTCTTCCCTGGGTGTGTTACATTGACAGAGTGGTGTCAGTCTGCTCTTCCCTGGGTGCGTTACATTGACAGAGTGGGGTCAGTCTGCCCTTCCCTGGGTGTGTTCCATTGACAGAGTGGCGTCAGTCTGTTCTCCCAGGGTTTGTTACATTGACAGAGTGGGGTAAGTCTGTTCTTCCCTGGGTATGTTACATTGACAGAGTGAGGTCAGTCTGCTCTTCCCTGGGAGGGTTACATTGACAGAGTGGGGTCAGTCTTCTCTTCCCTGGGTGTGTTACATTGACAGATTGGGGTCAGTCTGCTCTTCCCCAAGTTGGTAACATTGACACAGTGGGGTCAGTCTGTTTTTCCCTGGGTGTGTTACATTGACAGATTGGGGTCAGTCTGCTCTTCCCTGGCTGTGTTACAGTGACAGAGTGGGGTCAGTCTGATCTTCCCTGGTTGTGTTACATTGACAGAGTGAGTTCAGTCTGCTCTTCCCTGGGTGTGTTTCATTGACAGAGTGGGGTCAGTCTGCTCTTCCCTGGGTGTGTTCCATTGACAGAGTGGTGTCAGTCTGTTCTCCCAGGGTTTGTTACATTGACAGAGTGGGGTCAGTCTGCTCTTCCCTGGGTGTGTTACATTGACAGAGTGGGGTCAGAATGCTCTTCCCTGGGTGTGTTACATTGACAGAGTGGGGTCAGTCTGCTCTTCCCTGGGTGTGTTACATTGACAGAGTGGGGTCAGTCTGCTCTTCCCAGGGTGTGTTACATTGACAGAGTGGGGTCAGTCTGCTCTTCCATGGGTGTGTTTCATTGACAGAGTGAGGTCAGTCTGCTCTTCCCTGGGTGTGTTACATTGACAGAGTGGGGTCAGTCTGCTCTTCCCTGGGTGTGTTCCATTGACAGAGTGGGGTCAGTCTGCTCTTCCCTGGGTGTGTTACATTGACAGAGTGGGGTCAGTCTGCTCTTCCATGGGTGTGTTTCATTGACAGAGTGGGGTCAGTCTGCTCTTCCCAGGGTTTGTTACATTGTCAGAGTGGGGTCAGTCTGCTCTTCCCTGGGTGTGTTCCATTGACAGAGTGGGGTCAGTCTGCTCTTCCCTGGGTGTGTTACATTGACAGAGTGGGGTCAGTCTGCTCTTCCATGGGTGTGTTTCATTGACAGAGTGGGGTCAGTCTGCTCTTCCCAGGGTTTGTTACATTGACAGAGTGGGGTCAGTCTGCTCTTCCCTGGGTTTTTTAAATTGACAGAGTGGGCTCAGTCTGTTCTTCCCTTGGTGTGTTACATTGACAGAGTGGTATCTGTCTGCTCTTCCCTGGGTGTGTTACATTGACAGAGTGGGGTCAGTTAGTTCTCCCATTGTGTGTTACATTGACAGAGTGCGGTCAGTCTGCTCTTCCCTGGGTGTGTTACAATGACAGAGTCGGGTCAGTGTGCACATCACTGGGTGGGTTACATTGACAGAGTTGGGTAAGTCTGCAGTTCACTGTGTGAGTAATTTTGCAGAAGAGGACATTCTGCTCTTCTCTGGGTGGGTAACATTGAAAGAGTGAGGTCAGTCTGCTCTTCCCTGGGTTTGTTACATTGACAGAGTTTGGTCAGTCTGCTCTTCCCTGGGTGTGTTACATTGACAGAGTTGGGTCAGTGTGCTCTTCCCAGGGCGTGTCACATTGACAGAGTGGGGACAGTCTGCTCTTTTTGAGTGGGTTACATTGACAGAGTGGGGTCAGTCTGCTCTTCCCTGGGTGTGTTACATTGACAGAGTGGGGTCAGTCTGCTCTTCCCTGGGTGTGTTACATTGACAGAGTGGGGTCAGTCTGCTCTTCCCTGGGTGTGTTACATTGACAGAGTGGGGTCAATCTGCTCTTCCCTGGGTGTGTTTCATTGACAGAGTGGGGTCAGTTTGCTCTTCCCTGGGTTTGTTACATTGACAGAGTGGGGTCAGTCTGTTCTTCCCTGGGTATGTTACATTGACAGAGTGAGGTCAGTCTGCTCTTCCCTGGGAGGGTTACATTGACAGAGTGGGGTCAGTCTTCTCTTCCCTGGGTGTGTTACATTGACAGATTGGGGTCAGTCTGCTCTTCCACAAGTTGGTAACATTGACACAGTGGGGTCAGTCTGTTTTTCCCTGGGTGTGTTACATTGACAGATTGTGGTCAGTCTGCTCTTCCCTGGCTGTGTTACATTGACAGAGTGGGGTCAGTCTGATCTTCCCTGGTTGTGTTACATTGACAGAGTGAGTTCAGTCTGCTCTTCCCTGTGTGTGTTTCATTGACAGAGTGGGGTCAGTTTGCTCTTCCCTGGGTGTGTTACATTGACAGAGTGAGGTTAGTCTGCAATTCCCTGGGTGTGTTCCATTGACAGAGTGGTGTCAGTCTGTTCTCCCAGGGTTTGTTACATTGACAGAGTGGAGTCAGTCTGTTCTTCGCTGGGTGTGTTACATTGACAGAGTGGGGTCAGTCTGATCTTCCCTGGTTGTGTTACATTGACAGGGTGGTGTCAGTCTGCTCTTCCCTGGGTGTGTTACATTGACAGAGTGGGGTCAGTCTGTTCTTCCCTGGGTGTGTTACATTGACAGAGTGAGGTCAGTCTGCTCTTCCCTGGGAGGGTTACATTGACAGAGTGGGGTCAGTCTTCTCTTCCCTGGGTGTGTTACATTGACAGATTGGGGTCAGTCTGCTCTTCCCCAAGTTGGTAACATTGACACAGTGGGGTCAGTCTGTTTTTCCCTGGGTGTGTTACATTGACAGATTGGGGTCAGTCTGCTCTTCCCTGGCTGTGTTACAGTGACAGAGTGGGGTCAGTCTGATCTTCCCTGGTTGTGTTACATTGACAGAGTGAGTTCAGTCTGCTCTTCCCTGGGTGAGTTTCATTGACAGAGTGGGGTCAGTCTGCTCTTCCCTGGGTGTGTTCCATTGACAGAGTGGTGTCAGTCTGTTCTCCCAGGGTTTGTTACATTGACAGAGTGGGGTCAGTCTGCTCTTCCCTGGGTGTGTTACATTGACAGAGTGGGGTCAGACTGCTCTTCCCTGGGTGTGTTACATTGACAGAGTGTGGTCAGTCTGCTCTTCCCTGGGTGTGTTACATTGACAGAGTGGGGTCAGTCTGCTCTTCCCAGGGTGTGTTACATTGACAGAGTGGGGTCAGTCTGCTCTTCCATGGGTGTGTTTCATTGACAGAGTGGGGTCAGTCTGCTCTTCCCTGGGTGTGTTACATTGACAGAGTGGGGTCAGTCTGCTCTTCCCTGGGTGTGTTCCATTGACAGAGTGGGGTCAGTCTGCTCTTCCCTGGGTGTGTTACATTGACAGAGTGGGGTCAGTCTGCTCTTCCCAGGGTTTGTTACATTGACAGAGTGGAGTCAGTCTGCTCTTCCCTGGGTTTTTTAAATTGACAGAGTGGGCTCAGTCTGTTCTTCCCTTGGTGTGTTACATTGACAGAGTGTTATCTGTCTGCTCTTCCCTGGGTGTGTTACATTGACAGAGTGGGGTCAGTTAGTTCTCCCATTGTGTGTTACATTGACAGAGTGCGGTCAGTCTGCTCTTCCCTGGGTGTGTTACAATGACAGAGTCGGGTCAGTGTGCACATCACTGGGTGGGTTACATTGACAGAGTTGGGTAAGTCTGCAGTTCACTGTGTGAGTAATTTTGCAGAAGAGGACATTCTGCTCTTCTCTGGGTGGGTAACATTGAAAGAGTGAGGTCAGTCTGCTCTTCCCTGGGTTTGTTACATTGACAGAGTTTGGTCAGTCTGCTCTTCCCTGGGTGTGTTACATTGACAGAGTTGGGTCAGTGTGCTCTTCCCAGGGCGTGTCACATTGACAGAGTGGGGACAGTCTGCTCTTTTTGAGTGGGTTACATTGACAGAGTGGGGTCAGTCTGCTCTTCCCTGGGTGTGTTACATTGACAGAGTGGGGTCAGTCTGCTCTTCCCTGTGTGTGTTACATTGACAGAGTGGGGTCAGTCTGCTCTTCCCAGGGTGTGTTACATTGACAGAGTGGGGTCAATCTGCTCTTCCCTGGGTGTGTTTCATTGACAGAGTGGGGTCAGTTTGCTCTTCCCTGGGTTTGTTACATTGACAGAGTGGGGTCAGTCTGTTCTTCCCTGGGTATGTTACATTGACAGAGTGAGGTCAGTCTGCTCTTCCCTGGGAGGGTTACATTGACAGAGTGGGGTCAGTCTTCTCTTCCCTGGGTGTGTTACATTGACAGATTGGGGTCAGTCTGCTCTTCCACAAGTTGGTAACATTGACACAGTGGGGTCAGTCTGTTTTTCCCTGGGTGTGTTACATTGACAGATTGTGGTCAGGCGACTCTTCCCTGGCTGTGTTACATTGACAGAGTGGGGTCAGTCTGATCTTCCCTGGTTGTGTTACATTGACAGAGTGAGTTCAGTCTGCTCTTCCCTGTGTGTGTTTCATTGACAGAGTGGGGTCAGTTTGCTCTTCCCTGGGTGTGTTACATTGACAGAGTGAGGTTAGTCTGCAATTCCCTGGGTGTGTTCCATTGACAGAGTGGTGTCAGTCTGTTCTCCCAGGGTTTGTTACATTGACAGAGTGGAGTCAGTCTGTTCTTCCCTGGGTGTGTTACATTGACAGAGTGGGGTCAGTCTGATCTTCCCTGGTTGTGTTACATTGACAGGGTGGTGTCAGTCTGCTCTTCCCTGGGTGTGTTACATTGACAGAGTGGGGTCAGTCTGTTCTTCCCTGGGTGTGTTACATTGACAGAGTGAGGTCAGTCTGCTCTTCCCTGGGTTTGTTACATTGACAGAGTGGGGTCAGTCTTCTCTTCCCTGGGTGTGTTACATTGACAGACTGGGGTCAGTCTGCTCTTCCCTGCGTGTGTTACATTGACAGAGTGGGGTCAGTCTGTTCTTCCTTGGGTGTGTTAAATTGACAGTGTTGGGTCAGTCTGCTCTTCCCTGGGTGTGTTACATTGACAGATTGGGGTCTGTCTGCTCTTCCCTGAGTGTGTTACATTGACAGAGTGGGGTCAGTCTGTTCTTCCTTGGGTGTGTTAAATTGACAGTGTTGGGTCAGTCTGCTCTTCCCTGGGTGTGTTACATTGACAGAGTGGCGTCAGTCTGTTCTTCCCTGGGAGTGTTACAGTGACAGGGTGGTGTCAGTCTGCTCTCTCCTAGGTGTGTTATATTGACAGAGTGGGGTCAGTCTGCTCTTCCCTGGGTGTGTTAAATTGACAGAGTGGGGTCAGTCTGTTCTTCCCTTGCTGTGTTACATTGACAGAGTGGTATCTGTCTGCTCTTCCCTGGGTGTGTTACATTGACAGAGTGGGGTCAGTCTGTTCTCCCATTGTGTGTTACATTGACAGAGTGCGGTCAGTCTGCTCTTCCCTGGGTGTGTTACATTTACAGAGTGGGGTCAGTGTGCACATCACTTGGTGGGTTACATTGACAGAGTTGGGTAAGTCTGCAGTTCACTGTGTGAGTAATTTTGCAGAAGAGGACATTCTGCTCTTCTCTGGGTGGGTTACATTGAAAGATTGAGGTCAGTCTGCTCTTCCCTGGGTGTGTTACATTGACAGAGTTGTGTCAGTGTGCTCTTCCCAGGGCGTGTCACATTGACAGAGTAGGGACAGTCTGCTCTTTTATGGGTGGGTTACATTGACAGAGTGGGGTCAGTCTGCTCTTCCCTGGGTATGTTACATTGACAGAGTGTGGTCAGTCTGATCTTCCCTGGTTGTGTTACATTGACAGAGTGACTTCAGTCTGCTCTTCCCTGGGTGTGTTACATTGACAGAGTGGGGTCAGTCTGCTCTTCCCTTGGAGGGTGACATTGACCGAGAGGGGTCAGTCTGCTCTTCCCTGGTTGTGTTACATTGATAGAGTGAGTTCAGTCTGCTCTTACCTGGGTGTGTTACAATGACAGAGTAGGGTCAGTGTGCACATCACTGGGTTGGTTACTATGACAGAGTGGGGTAAGTCTGCAGTTCACTGTGTGAGTAATTTTGCAAAGAGGACATTCTGCTCTTCTCTGGGTGGGTTACATTGACAGAGTGAGGTCAGTCTGCTCTTCCCTGGGTTTGTTACATTGACAGAGTTTGGTCAGTCTGCTCTTCCCTGGGTGTGTTACATTGACAGAGTTGGGTCAGTGTGCTCTTCCCAGGGCGTGTCACATTGACAGAGTGGGGACAGTCTGCTCTTCCCTGGGAGGGTTACATTGACAAGTGGGGTCAGTCTTCTATTCCCTGGGTGTGTTACATTGACAGATTGGGGTCAGTCTGCTCTTCCCCAAGTTTGTTTCATTGACATAGTGGGGTCAGTCTGTTCTTCCCTGGGTGTGTTACATTGACAGAGTGGGGTCAGTCTGCTCTTCCCTGGGTATGTTACATTGACAGAGTGGGGTCAGTCTGCTCTTCCCTGGGTGTGTTACATTGACAGAGTGAGGTCAGTCTGCTCTTCCCTGGGTGTGTTACATTGACAGAGTGGGGTCAATCTGCTCTTCCCTGGGTGTGTTTCATTGACAGAGTGGGGTCAGTTTGCTCTTCCCTGGGTGTGTTACATTGACAGAGTGGTGTCATTTTGCTCTTCCCTGGGTGTGTTACAGTGACAGGGTGGGGTCAATCTGCTCTTCCCTGTGTGTGTTTCATTGACAGAGTGGGGTCAGTCTGCTCTTCCCTGGGTGTGTTACATTGACAGAGTGAGGTCAGTCTGCTCTTCCCTGGGTGTGTTACATTGACAGAGTGGGGTCAATCTGCTCTTCCCTGGGTATGTTACATTGACAGAGTGGGGTCAGTCTGCTCTTCCCTGGGTGTGTTACATTGACAGAGTGAGGTCAGTCTGCTCTTCCCTGGGTGTGTTACATTGACAGAGTGGGGTCAATCTGCTCTTCCATGGGTGTGTTTCATTGACAGAGTGGGGTCAGTCTGCTCTTCCCTGGGTGTGTTACATTGACAGAGTGAGGTTAGTCTGCCCTTCCCTGGGTGTGTTCCATTTACAGAGTGGCGTCAGTCTGTTCTCCCAGGGTTTGTTTCATTGACAGAGTTGGGTCAGTGTGCTCTTCCCAGGGCGTGTCACATTGACAGAGTGGGGACAGTCTGCTCTTTTATGGGTGGGTTACATTGACAGAGTGGGGTCAGTCTGCTCTTCCCTGGTTGTGTTACATTGACAGAGTTGTGTCAGTCTGCTCTTCCCTGGGAGGGTTACATTGACAAGTGGGTTCAGTCTTCTATTCCCTGGGTGTGTTACATTGACAGATTGGGGTCAGTCTGCTCTTCCCTGGCTGTGTTACATTGACAGAGTGGGGTCAGTCTGCTCTTCCCTGGGTGTTTTACATTGACAGAGTGGGGTCAGTCGGCTCTTCCCTGGGTGTGTTACATTGACAGAGTGTGGTCAATCTGCTCTTCCCTGGGTGGGTAACATTGACAGAGTGGGGTCAGTCTGCTCTTCCCTGGGTGTGTTTCATTGACAGAGTGGGGTCAGTTTGCTCTTACCTGGGTGTGTTACATTGACAGAGTGGTGTCAGTCTGCTCTTCCCTGGGTGTGTTACATTGACAGTGTGGGGTCAGTCTGTTCTCCCAGGGTTTGTTACATTGACAGAGTGGGGTCAGTCTGTTCTTCCCTGGGTGTGTTACATTAACAGAGTGAGGTGAGTCTGCTCTTCCCAGGGCGTGTCACATTGACAGAGTGAGGTCAATCTGCTCTTCCCTGGGTGGGTAACATTGACAGAGTGTGGTCAGTCTGCTCTTCCCAGGGCGTGTCACATTGACAGAGTGGGGCCAGTCTGCTCTTTTATGGGTGTGTTACATTGACAGAGTGGGGTCAGTCTGCTATTCCCTGGGTGTGTTACATTGACAGAGTGGGATCAGTCTGCTCTTCCCTGGGTGTGTTACATTGACAGAGTGGAGTCAGTCTGTTCTTCCCTGGGTGTGTTACATTGACAGAGTGGGGTCAGTCTGCTCTTCCCTGGGTGTGTTACATTGACTGAGTGGGGTCAGTCTGTTCTTCCCTGGGTGTATTACATTGACAGAGTGGGGTCAGTCTGTTCTTCCCTGGGTGTGTTACATTGACAGTGTGGGTTCAGTCTGCTCTTCCCTGGGTGTGTTACATTGACAGAGTGGGGTCAGTCTGTTCTCCCAGGGTTTGTTACATTGACAGAGTGGGGTCAGTCTGCTCTTCCCTTGCTATGTTACAATGACAGAGTGGGGTCAGTGTGCACTTCCCTGTGTGTGTGACATTGACAGAGTTTGGGTCAGTCTGCTCTTCCCAGGGTGTGTTACATTGACAGCGTGTGGTCAGTCTGCTCTTCTCAGGGCGTGTCACATTGACAGAGTGGGGTCAGTCTGCTCTTTTATGGGTGGGTTACATTGACAGAATGAATTCAGTCTGCTCTTCCCTGCGTGTGTTACATTGACAGAGTGTGGTCAGTCTGATCTTCCCTGGTTGTGTTACATTGACAGAGTGAGTTCAGTCTGCTCTTCCCTGGGAGGGTTACATTGACAGAGTGGGGTCAGCTTGCTCCTCCCTGGGTGTGTAACATTGACAGAGTGTGTTCAGTCTGCTCTTCCCTGGGTGTGTTTCATTGACAGAGTGGGGTCAGTCTGTTCTCCCAGGGTTTGTTCCATTGACAGTGTGGGGTCAGTCTGCTCTTCCCTTGCGATGTTACAATGACAGAGTGGGGTCAGTGTGCACTTCCCTGTGTGTGTTACATTGACAGAGTGGGGGTCAGTCTGCTCTTCCCAGGGTGTGTTACATTGACAGAGTGTGGTCAGTCTGCTCTTCTCAGGGCGTGTCACATTGACAGAGTGGGGTCAGTCTGCTCTTTTATGGGTGGGTTACATTGACAGAATGAATTCAGTCTGCTCTTCCCTGCGTGTGTTACATTGACAGAGTGTGGTCAGTCTGATCTTCCCTGGTTGTGTTACATTGACAGAGTGAGTTCAGTCTTCTCTTCCCTGGGAGGGTTACATTGACAGAGTGGGGTCAGCTTGCTCCTCCCTGGGTGTGTTACATTGACAGAGTGGGGTCAGTCTGTTCTTCCCTGGGTGTTTTACATTGACAGAGTGGGATCAGTCTGCTCTTCTCTGTGTGTGGAACATTGACAGAGTGGGGTCAGTCTGCTCTTCCCTGGAGGGTTACATTGACAGAGTGGGGTCAGTCTTCTCTTCCCTGGGTGTGTTACATTGACAGAGTGGGGTCAGTCTGCTCTTCCCTGGGTGTTTTACATTGACAGAGTGGGGTCACTCTGCTCTTCCCTGGGAGGGTGACATTGACAGAGTGGGGTCAGTCTTCTCTTCCCTGGGTGTGTTACATTGTCAGATTGGGGTCAGTCTGCTCTTCACCAAGTTTGTTATATTGACACAGTGGGGTCAGTCTGTTCTTCCCTGGGTGTGTTACATTGACAGAGTGGGGTCAGTCTGCTCTTCCCTGGCTGTGTTACATTGACAGAGTGGGGTCAGTCTGCTCTTCCCTGGGTGTGTTACATTGACAGAGTGGGGTCACTCTTCTCTTCCCAGGGTGTGTTACATTGACAAAGTGGGTTCAGTCTGCTCTTCCCTGGGTGTGTTACATTGACAGAGTGGGGTCAATCTGCTCTTCCCTGGGTGGGTAACATTGACAGAGTGTGGTCAGTCTGCTCTTCCCAGGGCGTGTCACATTGACAGAGTGGGGCCAGTCTGCTCTTTTATGGGTGTGTTACATTGACAGAGTGGGGTCAGTCTGCTCTTCCCTGGGTGTGTTACATTGACAGAGTGGGGTCAGTCTGTTCTCCCAGGGTTTGTTACATTGACAGAGTGGGGTCAGTCTGCTCTTCCCTGTGTGTGTTACATTGACAGAGAGGGGGTCAGTCTGCTCTTCCCAGGGTGTGTTACATTGACAGAGTGTGGTCAGTCTGATCTTCTCAGGGCGTGTCACATTGACAGAGTGGGGTCAGTCTGCTCTTTTATGGGTGCGTTACATTGACAGAGTGGGGTCAGTCTGCTCTTCCCTGGGTGTGTTACATTGACAGAGTGAGTTTAGTCTGCGCTTCCCTGGGTGTGTTACATTGTCAGAGTGGGGTCAGTCTGCTCTTCCCTGGGTGTGTTACATTGACAGAGTGAGGTCAGTCTGCTCTTCCCTGGGTGTGTTTCATTGACAGAGTGGGGTCGGTCTGCTCTTCCCTGGGTGTGTTACATTGACAGAGTTGGGTCAGTGTGCTCTTCCCAGGGCGTGTCACATTGACAGAGTGGGGTCCGTCTGCTCTTTTATGGGTGCGTTACATTGACAGAGTGGGGTCAGTCTGCTCTTCCCTGGGTGTGTTACATTGACAGAGTGTGGTCAGTCTGATCTTCCCTGGTTGTGTTACATTGACAGAGTGAGTTTAGTCTGCGCTTCCCTGGGTGTGTTACATTTTCAGAGTGGGGTCAGTCTGCTCTTCCCTGGGTGTGTTACATTGACAGAGTGGGGTCAGTCTTCTCTTCCCTGGGTGTGTTAAATTGACAGTATAGGGTCAGTCTGCTCTTCCCTGGGTGTGTTACATTGACAGATTGGGGTCAGTCTGCTCTTCCCTGAGTGTGTTACATTGACAGAGTTGTGTCAGTCTGTTCTTCCTTGGGTGTGTTAAATTGACAGTGTTGGGTCAGTCTGCTCTTCCCTGGGTGTGTTACATTGACAGAGTGGCGTCAGTCTGTTCTTCCCTGGGAGTGTTACAGTGACAGGGTGGTGTCAGTCTGCTCTCCCCTGGGTGTGTAACATTGACAGACTGGGGTCAGTCTGCTCTTCCCTGGGTGTTTTAAATTGACAGAGTCGGGTCAGTATGTTCTTCCCTTGGTGTGTTACATTGACAGAGTGGTATCTGTCTGCTCTTCCCTGGGTGTGTTACATTTGCAGAGTGGGGTCAGTCTGTTCTCCCATTGTGTGTTACATTGACAGAGTGCGGTCAGTCTGCTCTTCCCTGGGTGTGTTACAATGACAGAGTGGTGTCGGTGTGCACATCACTGGGTGGGTTACATTGACAGAGTGGGGTAAGTCTGCAGTTCACTGTGTGAGTAATTTTGCAGAAGAGTACATTCTGCTCTTCTCTGGGTGGGTTACATTGAAAGAGTGAGGTCAGTCTGCTCTTCCCTGGGTTTGTTACATTGACAGAGTTTGGTCAGACTGCTCTTCCCTGGGTGTGTTACATTGACAGATTGGGGTCAGTCTGCTCTTCCCCAAGTTTGTTACATTGACACTGTGGGGTCAGTCTGCTCTTCCCTGGGTGTGTTACATTGACAGAGTGGGGTCAATCTGCTCTTCCCTGGGTGTGTTTCATTGACAGTGTGGGGTCAGTTTGCTCTTCCCTGGGTGTGTTACATTGACTGAGTGGTGTCAGTCTGCTCTTCCCTGGGTGTGTTACATTGACAGAGTGAGGTTAGTCTGCCCTTCCCTAGCTGTGTTCCATTGACAGAGTGGGGTCAGTCTGCTCTTTTATGGGTGGGTTACATTGACAGAATGAATTCAGTCTGCTCTTCCCTGCGTGTGTTACATTGACAGAGTGTGGTCAGTCTGATCTTCCCTGGTTGTGTTACATTGACAGAGTGAGTTCAGTCTTCTCTTCCCTGGGAGGGTTACATTGACAGAGTGGGGTCAGCTTGCTCCTCCCTGGGTGTGTTACATTGACAGAGTGGGGTCAGTCTGTTCTTCCCTGGGTGTTTTACATTGACAGAGTGGGATCAGTCTGCTCTTCTCTGTGTGTGGAACATTGACAGAGTGGGGTCAGTCTGCTCTTCCCTGGAGGGTTACATTGACAGAGTGGGGTCAATCTTCTCTTCCCTGGTTGTGTTACATTGACAGAGTGGGGTCAGTCTGCTCTTCCCTGGGTGTTTTACATTGACAGAGTGGGGTCACTCTGCTCTTCCCTGGGAGGGTGACATTGACAGAGTGGGGTCAGTCTTCTCTTCCCTGGGTGTGTTACATTGTCAGATTGGGGTCAGTCTGCTCTTCACCAAGTTTGTTATATTGACACAGTGGGGTCAGTCTGTTCTTCCCTGGGTGTGTTACATTGACAGAGTGGGGTCAGTCTGCTCTTCCCTGGCTGTGTTACATTGACAGAGTGGGGTCAGTCTGCTCTTCCCTGGGCGTGTTACATTGACAGAGTGGGGTCACTCTTCTCTTCCCAGGGTGTGTTACATTGACAAAGTGGGTTCAGTCTGCTCTTCCCTGGGTGTGTTACATTGACAGAGTGGGGTCAATCTGCTCTTCCCTGGGTGGGTAACATTGACAGAGTGTGGTCAGTCTGCTCTTCCCAGGGCGTGTCACATTGACAGAGTGGGGCCAGTCTGCTCTTTTATGGGTGTGTTACATTGACAGAGTGGGGTCAGTCTGCTCTTCCCTGGGTGTGTTACATTGACAGAGTGGGGTCAGTCTGTTCTCCCAGGGTTTGTTACATTGACAGAGTGGGGTCAGTCTGCTCTTCCCTGTGTGTGTTACATTGACAGAGAGGGGGTCAGTCTGCTCTTCCCAGGGTGTGTTACATTGACAGAGTGTGGTCAGTCTGCTCTTCTCAGGGCGTGTCACATTGACAGAGTGGGGTCAGTCTGCTCTTTTATGGGTGCGTTACATTGACAGAGTGGGGTCAGTCTGCTCTTCCCTGGGTGTGTTCCATTGACAGAGTGAGTTTAGTCTGCGCTTCCCTGGGTGTGTTACATTGTCAGAGTGGGGTCAGTCTGCTCTTCCCTGGGTGTGTTACATTGACAGAGTGATGTCAGTCTGCTCTTCCCTGGGTGTGTTTCATTGACAGAGTGGGGTCGGTCTGCTCTTCCCTGGGTGTGTTACATTGACAGAGAGGGGTCAGTGTGCTCTTCCCAGGGCGTGTCACATTGACAGAGTGGGGACCGTCTGCTCTTTTATGGGTGCGTTACATTGACAGAGTGGGGTCAGTCTGCTCTTCCCTGGGTGTGTTACATTACAGAGTGTGGTCCGTCTGATCTTCCCTGGTTGTGTTACATTGACAGAGTGAGTTTAGTCTGCGCTTCCCTGGGTGTGTTACATTTTCAGAGTGGGGTCAGTCTGCTCTTCCCTGGGTGTGTTACATTGACAGAGTGAGGTCAGTCTGCTCTTCCCTGGTTTTGTTACATTGACAGAGTGGGGTCAGTCTTCTCTTCACTGGGTGTGTTAAATTGACAGTATTGGGTCAGTCTGCTCTTCCCTGGGTGTGTTACATTGACAGATTGGGGTCAGTCTGCTCTTCCCTGAGTGTGTTACATTGACAGAGTTGTGTCAGTCTGTTCTTCCTTGGGTGTGTTAAATTGACAGTGTTGGGTCAGTCTGCTCTTCCCTGGGTGTGTTACAGTGACAGGGTGGTGTCAGTCTGCTCTCCCCTGGGTGTGTAACATTGACAGACTGGGGTCAGTCTGCTCTTCCCTGGGTGTTTTAAATTGACAGAGTCGGGTCAGTATGTTCTTCCCTTGGTGTGTTACATTGACAGAGTGGTATCTGTCTGCTCTTCCCTGGGTGTGTTACATTTGCAGAGTGGGGTCAGTCTGTTCTCCCATTGTGTGTTACATTGACAGAGTGCGGTCAGTCTGCTCTTCCCTGGGTGTGTTACAATGACAGAGTGGTGTCAGTGTGCACATCACTGGGTGGGTTACATTGACAGAGTGGGGTAAGTCTGCAGTTCACTGTGTGAGTAATTTTGCAGAAGAGTACATTCTGCTCTTCTCTGGGTGGGTTACATTGAAAGAGTGAGGTCAGTCTGCTCTTCCCTGGGTTTGTTACATTGACAGAGTTTGGTCAGACTGCTCTTCCCTGGGTGTGTTACATTGACAGATTGGGGTCAGTCTGCTCTTCCCCAAGTTTGTTACATTGACACTGTGGGGTCAGTCTGCTCTTCCCTGGGTGTGTTACATTGACAGAGTGGGGTCAATCTGCTCTTCCCTGGGTGTGTTTCATTGACAGTGTGGGGTCAGTTTGCTCTTCCCTGGGTGTGTTACATTGACTGAGTGGTGTCAGTCTGCTCTTCCCTGGGTGTGTTACATTGACAGAGTGAGGTTAGTCTGCCCTTCCCTAGCTGTGTTCCATTGACAGAGTGGGGTCAGTCTGTTCTTCCCTGGGTGTGTTACATTGACAGAGTGAGGTCAGTCTGCTCTTCCCTGGGAGGGTTACATTGACAGAGTGGGGTCAGTCTTCTCTTCCCTGGGTGTGTTACATTGACAGAATGGGGTCAGTCTGCTCTTCCCCAAATTGGTTACATTGACACAGTGGGGTCAGTCTGTTTTTCCCTGGGTGTGTGACATTGACAGATTGGGGTCAGTCTGCTCTTCTCTGGCTGTGTGACATTGACAGAGTGAGGTCAGTCTGCTCTTTTATGGGTGGGTTACTTTGACAGAGTGGGGTCAATCTGCTCTTCCCTGGGTGTGTTACATTGTCAGAGTGGGGTCAGTCTGCTCTTCCCTGGGAGGGTTACATTGACAGAGTGGGGTCAGTCTTCTCTTCCCTGGGTGTGTTACATTGACTGATTGGGGTCAGTCTGCTCTTCCCCAAGTGTGTTACATTGACACTGTGGGGTCATTCTGCTCTTCCCTTGGTGTGTTACAATGACAGAGTGGGGTCAGTGCGCACTTCCCTGGGTGTGTTACATTGACGGAGTGGGGGTCAGTCTGCTCTTCCTTGGGTGTGTTAAATTAACAGTGTTGGGTCAATCTGCTCTTCCCTGGGTGTGTTACATTGACAGAGTGGCGTCAGTCTGTTCTTCCCTGGGAGTTTTACAGTAACAGGGTGGTGTCAGTCTGCTCTCCCCTGGGTGTGTTACATTGACAGTGTGGGGTCAGTCTGCTCTTCCCTGGGTGTGTTAAATTGACAGAGTGGGGTCAGTCTGTTCTTCCCTTGGTGTGTTACATTGACAGAGTGGTATCTGTCTGCTCTTCCCTGGGTGTGTTACTTTGACAGAGTGGGGTCAGTCTGTTCTCCCATTGTGTGTTACATTGACAGATTGGGGTCAGTCTGCTCTTCCCTGGGTGTGTTACAATGACAGAGTGGGATCAATGTGCACTTCACTGGGTGGGTTACATTGACAGAGTGGAGAAGTCTGCAGTTCACTGTGTGAGTAACATTGCAGAAGAGGTCATTCTGCTATTCTCTGGGTGGGTTACATTGACAGAGTGAGGTCAGTCTGCTCTTCCCTGGGTTTGTTACATTGACAGAGTTTGGTCAGTCTGCTCTTCCCTGGGTTTGTTACATTGACAGATTGGGGTCAGTCTTCTCTTTCCTGGGTGTGTTACATTGACAGATTGGGGTCAATCTGCTCTTCCCTGAGTGTGTTACATTGAAAGAGTGGGGTCAGTCTTTTCTTCATTGGGTGTGTTAAATTGACAGTGTTGGGTCAGTCTGCCCTTCCCTGGGTGTGTTACATTGACAGAGTGGCGTCAGTCAGTTCTGCCCTGCGAGTGTTACAGTGACAGGGTGGTGTCAGTCTGCTCTCCCCTGGGTGTGTTACATTGACAAAGTGGGGGTCAGTCTGCTCTTCCCAGGGTGTGTTACATTGACAGAGTGTGGTCAGTCTGCTCTTCCCAGGACGTGTCACATTGACAGGGTGGGGTCAGCCTGCTCTTTTATGGGTGGGTTACATTGACAGAATGAATTCAGTCTGCTCTTCCCTGCGTGTGTTGCATTGACAGAGTGGGGTCAGTCTGATCTTCCCTGGTTGTGTTACATTGACAGAGTGAGTTCAGTCTGCTCTTCCCTGGGTGTGTTCCATTGACAGAGAGGGGTCAGTCTGCTCTTCCCTGGGTGTGTTACATTGACAGAGTGAGGTCAGTCTGCTCTTCCCTGGGTTTGTTACATTGACAGAGTGGGGTCAGTCTTCTCTTCCCTGGGTGTGTTACATTGACAGATTGGGGTCAGTCTGCTCTTCCCTGAGTGTGTTACATTGACAGGGTGGGGAAATTCTGTACTTCCTTGGGTGTGTTAAATTGACAGTGTTGGGTCAGTCTGCTCTTCCCTGGGTGTGTTCCATTGACAGAGTGGCGTTAGTCTGTTCTTCCCTGGGAGTGTTACAGTGACAGGATGGTGTCAGTCTGCTCTCCCCTGGGTGTGTTACATTGACAGAGTGGGGTCAGTCTGCTCTTCCCTGGGTGTGTTAAATTGACAGAGTGGGGTCAGTCTGTTCTTCCCTTGGTGTGTTTCATTGACAGAGTGGTATCTGTCTGCTCTTCCCTGGGTGTGTTACATTGACAGAAGGGTCAGTCTGTTCTCCCATTGTGTGTTACATTGACAGAGTGGGGTCAGTCTGCTCTTCCCTGGGTGTGTTACAAAGACAGAGTGGGGTCAATGTGCACTTCACTGGGTGGGTTACATTGACAGAGTGGGATAAGTCTGCCGTTCACTGTGTGAGTAACTTTGCAGAAGAGGTCATTCTGCTCTTCTCTGGGTGTGTAACATTGACAGAGTGAGGTCAGTCTGCTCTTCCCTGGGTTTGTTACATTGACAGAGTTTGGTCAGTCTGCTCTTCCCTGGGTGTGTTACATTGACACAGTTGGGTCAGTGTGGTCTTCCCAGGGCGTGTCACATTGACAGAGTGGGGACAGTCTGCTCTTTTATGGGTGGGTTACTTTGACAGAGTGGGGTCAGTCTGCTCTTCCCTGGGTGTGTTACATTGACAGAGTAGGGTCAGTCTGATCTTCCCTGGTTGTGTTACATTGACAGACTGAGTTCAGTCTGCTCTTCCCTGGGTGTGTTACATTGACAGAGTGGGGTCAGTCTGCTCTTCCCTGGGAGGGTTACATTGACAGAGTGGGGTCAGTCTTCTCTTTTTGGGTGTGTTACATTGACAGATTGGGGTCAGTCTGCTCTTCCCCAAGTTTGTTACATTGACACAGTGGGGTCAGTCTGTTCTTCCCTGTGTGTGTCACATTGACAGAGTGGGGTCAGT
Organism: Chiloscyllium punctatum; assembly: GCF_047496795.1. Classification (NCBI taxonomy): domain Eukaryota; kingdom Metazoa; phylum Chordata; class Chondrichthyes; order Orectolobiformes; family Hemiscylliidae; genus Chiloscyllium; species Chiloscyllium punctatum. The sequence continues at coordinate 365,278 of NW_027309854.1, forward strand.
CTGCTCTTCCCTGGCTGTGTTACATTGACAGAGTGGGGTCAGTCTGCTCTTCCCTGGGTGTGTTACATTGACAGAGTGGGGTCAGTCTGCTCTTCCCTGGGTGTGTTACATTGACACAGTGGGGTCAGTCTGCTCTTCCCTGGGTGTGTTACATTGACAGAGTGGGGTCAATCTGCTCTTCCCTGGGTGGGTAACATTGACAGAGTGGGGTCAGTCTGCTCTTCCCTGGGTGTGTTTCATTGACAGAGTGGGGTCAGTTTGCTCTTCCCTGGGTGTGTTACATTGACAGAGTGGGGTCAGTCTGCGCTTCCCTGGGTGTGTTACATTGACAGAATGAGGTTAGTCTGCTCTTCCCAGGGCGTGTCACATTGACAGAGTGGGGTCAGTCTGCTCTTTTGTGGGTGGGTTACATTGACAGAGTGGTGTCAGTCTGCTCTTCCCTGGGTGTGTTACATTGGCAGAGTGAGGTCAGTCTGCTCTTCCCTGGGTTTGTTGCATTGACACTGTGGGGTCAATCTGCACTTCCCTGGGTGTGTTACATTGACAGAGTGGGGTCGGTCTGCTCTTCCCTGGGTGTGTTACATTGACAGAGTGGGGTCAGTCTGCAATTCCCTGGGTGTGTTACATTGACAGAGTGAGGTCAGTCTGCTCTTCCCTGGGTTTGTTACATTTACAGTGTGTGGTCAGTCTACTCTTCCCTGGGTGTGTTACATTGACAGAGTGGGGTAAGACTGCAGTTGACTGTGTGAGTAATTTTGCAGAAGCGGTTATTCTGCTCTTCTCTGGGTGGGTTACATTGACAGAGTGAGGTCAGTCTGCTCTTCCCTGTGTTTGTTAAATTGACAGAGTGGGGACAGTCTGCTCTTCCCTGTGTGTGTTACAGTGACAGGGTGGGTTCAGTCTGCTCCTCCCTGGGTGTGTTACATTGACAGAGTTGGGTAAGACTGCAGTTGACTGTGTGAGTAATTTTGCAGAAGCGGTCATTCTGCTCTTCTCTGGGTGGGTTACATTGACAGAGTGAGGTCAGTCTGCTCTTCCCTGGGTGTGTTACAGTGATAGAGTGAGTTCAGTCTGCTCTTCCCTGGCTGTGTTACATTGACAGAGTGGGATCAGTCTGCTCTTCCCTGGGTGTGTTACATTGACAGAGTGAGGTCAGTCTGCTCTTCCCTGGGTTTGTTACATTGACAGATTGGGATCAGTCTTCTCTTCCCTGGGTGTGTTACATTGACAGATTGGGGTCAGTCTGCTCTTCCCTGAGTGTGTTACATTGACAGAGTGGGGTCAGTCTGTTCTTCCTTGGGAATTTTACAGTGACAGGGTGGTGTCAGTCTGCTCTCCCCTGGGTGTGTTAAAGTGACAGAGTGGGGTCAGTCTGCTCTTCCCTGGGTGTGTTACATTGACAGAGTGGAGTCAGTCTGCTCTTCCCTGAGTGTGTTACATTTACAGAGTGGTATCTGTCTGCTCTTCCCTGGGTGTGTTACTTTGACAGAGTGGGGTCAGTCTGTTCTCCCATTGTGTGTTACATTGACAGAGTGGGGTCAGTCTGCTCTTCCCTGGGTGTGTTACAATGAAAGAGTGGGGTCAATGTGCACTTCACTGGGTGGGTTACATTGACAGAGTGGGGAAGTCTGCAGTTCACTGTGTGAGTAACTTTGCAGAAGTAGTCATTCTGCTCTTCTCTGGGTGGGTTACATTGACAGAGTGAGTTCATTCTGCTCTTCCCTGGGTTTGTTACATTGACAGATTGGGGTCAGTCTTCTCTTCCCTGGGTTTGTTACATTGACAGATTGGGGTCAGTCTTCTCTTTCCTGGGTGTGTTACATTGACAGATTGGGGTCAATCTGCTCTTCCCTGAGTGTGTTACATTGACAGAGTGGGGTCAGTCTTTTCTTCCCTGGGAGGGTTACAATGACAGAGTGGGGTCAGTCTTCTCTTTTTGGGTGTGTTACATTGACAGAGTGGGGCCAGTCTGCTCTTTTATGGGTGTGTTACATTGACAGAGTGGGGTCAGTCTGCTATTCCCTGGGTGTGTTACATTGACAGAGTGGGATCAGTCTGCTCTTCCCTGGGTGTGTTACATTGACAGAGTGTAGTCAGTCTGTTCTTCCCTGGGTGTGTTACATTGACAGAGTGGGGTCAGTCTGCTCTTCCCTGGGTGTGTTACATTGACTGAGTGGGGTCAGTCTGTTCTTCCCTGGGTGTGTTCCATTGACAGAGTGGGGTCAGTCTGTTCTTCCCTGGGTGTGTTACATTGACAGTGTGGGTTCAGTCTGCTCTTCCCTGGGTGTGTTACATTGACAGAGTGGGGTCAGTCTGTTCTCCCAGGGTTTGTTACATTGACAGAGTGGGGTCAGTCTGCTCTTCCCTGTGTGTGTGACATTGACAGAGTGGGGGTCAGTCTGCTCTTCCCAGGGTGTGTTACATTGACAGAGTGTGGTCAGTCTGCTCTTCTCAGGGCGTGTCACATTGACAGAGTGGGGTCAGTCTGCTCTTTTATGGGTGGGTTACATTGACAGAATGAATTCAGTCTGCTCTTCCCTGCGTGTGTTACATTGACAGAGTGTGGTCAGTCTGATCTTCCCTGGTTGTGTTACATTGACAGAGTGAGTTCAGTCTGCTCTTCCCTGGGAGGGTTACATTGACAGAGTGGGGTCAGCTTGCTCCTCCCTGGGTGTGTAACATTGACAGAGTGGGGTCAGTCTGCTCTTCCATGGGTGTGTTTCATTGACAGAGTGGGGTCAGTCTGCTCTTCCCTGGGTGTGTTACATTGACAGAGTGGGGTCAGTCTGCTCTTCCCTGGGTGTGTTACATTGACAGAGAGGGGTCAGTCTGATCTTCCCTGGGTGTGTTACATTGACAGAGTGGGGTCAGTCTGCTCTTCCATGGGTGTGTTTCATTGACAGAGTGGGGTCAGACTGCTCTCCCCTGGGTGTGTTACATTGACAGAGTGAGGTCAGTCTGCTCTTCCCAGGGCGTGTCACATTGACAGAGTGGGGCCAGTCTGCTCTTTTATCGGTGTGTTACTTTGACAGAGTGGGGTCAGTCTGCTATTCCCTGGGTGTGTCACATTGACAGATTGAGTCAGTCTGCTCTTCCCTGGGGGGGTTACATTGACAGAGTGGAGTCAGTCTGTTCTTCCCTGCGTGTGTTACATTGACAGAGTGGGGTCAGTCTGCTCTTCCCTGGGTGTGTTACATTGACTGAGTGGGGTCAGTCTGTTATTCCCTGGGTGTGTTACATTGACAGAGTGGTTTCAGTCTGCTCTTCCCTGGGTTTGTTACATTGACAGAGTTTGGTCAGTCTGCTCTTCCCTGGGTGTGTTACATTGACAGAGTTGGGTCAGTGTGCTCTTCCCAGGGCGTGTCACATTGACAGAGTGGGGTCAGTCTGCTCTTCCCTGGGTTTGTTACATTGACAGAGTGGGGTCAGTCTTCTCTTCCCTGGGTGTGTTACATTGACAGATTGGGGTCAGTCTGCTCTTCCCCAAGTTTGTTACATTGACACAGTGGGGTCAGTCAGCTCTTCCCTGGGTGTGTTACATTGACAGAGAGGGGTCAATCTGCTCTTCCCTGGGTGAGTTTCATTGACAGTGTGGGGTCAGTTTGCTCTTCCCTGGGTGTGTTACATTGACAGAGTGGTGTCAGTCTGCTCTTCCCTGGGTGTGTTACATTGACAGAGTGGCGTCAGTCTGTTCTCCCAGGGTTTGTTACATTGACAGAGTGGAGTCAGTCTGTTCTTCCCTGGGTGTGTTACATTGACAGAGTGAGGTCAGTCTGCTCTTCCCTGGGAGGGTTACATTGACAGAGTGGGGTCAGTCTTCTCTTCCTGGGTGTGTTCCATTGACAGAGTGGCGTCAGTCTGTTCTCCCAGGGTTTGTTACATTGACAGAGTGGAGTCAGTCTGTTCTTCCCTGGGTGTGTTACATTGACAGAGTGTGTTCAGTCTGCTCTTCCCTGGGTGTGTTTCATTGACAGAGTGGGGTCAGTCTGTTCTCCCAGGGTTTGTTACATTGACAGAGTGGGGTCAGTCTGCTCTTCCCTTGCGATGTTACAATGACAGAGTGGGGTCAGTGTGCACTTCCCTGTGTGTGTTACATTGACAGAGTGGGGGTCAGTCTGCTCTTCCCAGGGTGTGTTACATTGACAGAGTGTGGTCAGTCTGCTCTTCTCAGGGCGTGTCACATTGACAGAGTGGGGTCAGTCTGCTCTTTTATGGGTGGGTTACATTGACAGAATGAATTCAGTCTGCTCTTCCCTGCGTGTGTTACATTGACAGAGTGTGGTCAGTCTGATCTTCCCTGGTTGTGTTACATTGACAGAGTGAGTTCAGTCTTCTCTTCCCTGGGAGGGTTACATTGACAGAGTGGGGTCAGCTTGCTCCTCCCTGGGTGTGTTACATTGACAGAGTGGGGCCAGTCTGTTCTTCCCTGGGTGTTTTACATTGACAGAGTGGGATCAGTCTGCTCTTCTCTGTGTGTGGAACATTGACAGAGTGGGGTCAGTCTGCTCTTCCCTGGAGGGTTACATTGACAGAGTGGGGTAAGTCTTCTCTTCCCTGGGTGTGTTACATTGACAGAGTGGGGTCAGTCTGCTCTTCCCTGGTTGTTTTACATTGACAGAGTGGGGACAGTCTGCTCTTTTATGGGTGGGTTACATTGACAGAGTGGGGTCAGTCTGATCTTCCCTGGTTGTGTTACATTGACAGAGTGAGTTCAGTCTGCTCTTCCCTGGGTGTGTTACATTGACAGAGTGGGGTCACTCTGCTCTTCCCTGGGAGGGTGACATTGACAGAGTGGGGTCAGTCTTCTCTTCCCTGGGTGTGTTACATTGTCAGATTGGGGTCAGTCTGCTCTTCCCGAAGTTTGTTACATTGACACAGTGGGGTCAGTCTGTTCTTCCCTGGGTGTGTTACATTGACAGAGTGGGGTCAGTCTGCTCTTCCCTGGCTGTGTTACATTGACAGAGTGGGGTCAGTCTGTTCTTCCCTGGGTGTGTTACATTGACAGAGTGGGGTCAGTCTGCTCTTCCCTGGCTGTGTTACATTGACAGAGTGGGGTCAGTCTGCTCTTCCCTGGGTGTGTTACATTGACAGAGTGGGGTCACACTTCTCTTCCCAGGGTGTGTTACATTGACAGAGTGGGGTCAATCTGCTCTTCCCTGGGTGGGTAACATTGACAGAGTGTGGTCAGTCTGCTCTTCCCAGGGCGTGTCACATTGACAGAGTGGGGCCAGTCTGCTCTTTTATGGGTGTGTTACATTGACAGAGTGGGGTCAGTCTGCTCTTCCCTGGGTGTGTTACATTGACAGAGTGGGGTCAGTCTGTTCTCCCAGGGTTTGTTACATTGACAGAGTGGGGTCAGTCTGCTCTTCCCTGTGTGTGTTACATTGACAGAGAGGGGGTCAGTCTGCTCTTCCCAGGGTGTGTTACATTGACAGAGTGTGGTCAGTCTGCTCTTCTCAGGGCGTGTCACATTGACAGAGTGGGGTCAGTCTGCTCTTTTATGGTTGCGTTACATTGACAGAGAGGGGTCAGTCTGCTCTTCCCTGGGTGTGTTACATTGACAGAGTGAGTTTAGTCTGCGCTTCCCTGGGTGTGTTACATTGTCAGAGTGGGGTCAGTCTGCTCTTCCCTGGGTGTGTTACATTGACAGAGTGAGGTCAGTCTGCTCTTCCCTGGGTGTGTTTCATTGACAGAGTGGGGTCGGTCTGCTCTTCCCTGGGTGTGTTAAATTGACAGTATTGGGTCAGTCTGCTCATCCCTGGGTGTGTTACATTGACAGATTGGGGTCAGTCTGCTCTTCCCTGAGTGTGTTACATTGACAGAGTTGTGTCAGTCTGTTCTTCCTTGGGTGTGTTAAATTGACAGTGTTGGGTCAGTCTGTTCTTCCCTGGGATTGTTACAGTGACAGGGTGGTGTCAGTCTGCTCTCCCCTGGGTGTGTAACATTGACAGACTGGGGTCAGTCTGCTCTTCCCTGGGTGTTTTAAATTGACAGAGTCGGGTCAGTATGTTCTTCCCTTGGTGTGTTACATTGACAGAGTGGTATCTGTCTGCTCTTCCCTGGGTGTGTTACATTGACAGAGTGGGGTCAGTCTGTTCTCCCATTGTGTGTTACATTGACAGAGTGCGGTCAGTCTGCTCTTCCCTGGGTGTGTTACAATGACAGAGTGGTGTCAGTGTGCACATCACTGGGTGGGTTACATTGACAGAGTGGGGTAAGTCTGCAGTTCACTGTGTGAGTAATTTGGCAGAAGAGGACATTCTGCTCTTCTCTGGGTGGGTTACATTGAAAGAGTGAGGTCAGTCTGCTCTTCCCTGGGTTTGTTACATTGACAGAGTTTGGTCAGACTGCTCTTCCCTGGGTGTGTTACATTGACAGATTGGGGTCAGTCTGCTCTTCCCCAAGTTTGTTACATTGACACTGTGGGGTCAGTCTGCTCTTCCCTGGGTGTGTTACATTGACAGAGTGGGGTCAATCTGCTCTTCCCTGGGTGTGTTTCATTGACAGTGTGGGGTCAGTTTGCTCTTCCCTGGGTGTGTTACATTGACAGAGTGAGGTTAGTCTGCCCTTCCCTAGCTGTGTTCCATTGACAGAGTGGGGTCAGTCTGTTCTTCCCTGGGTGTGTTACATTGACAGAGTGAGGTCAGTCTGCTCTTCCCTGGGAGGGTTACATTGACAGAGTGGGGTCTGTCTTCTCTTCCCTGGGTGTGTTACATTGACAGATTGGGGTCAGTCTGCTCTTCCCCAAATTGGTTACATTGACACAGTGGGGTCAGTCTGTTTTTCCCTGGGTGTGTGACATTGACAGATTGGGGTCAGTCTGCTCTTCCCTGGCTGTGTGACATTGACAGAGTGAGGTCAGTCTGCTCTTTTATGGGTGGGTTACATTGACAGAGTGGGGTCAATCTGCTCTTCCCTGGGTGTGTTACATTGTCAGAGTGGGGTCAGTCTGCTCTTCCCTGGGAGGGTTACATTGACACTGTGGGGTCAGTCTTCTCTTCCCTGGGTGTGTTACAATGACAGAGTGGGGTCAGTGCGCACATCACTGGGTGGGTTACATTGACAGAGTGGGGTAAGTCTGCAGTTCACTGTGTGAGTAATTTTGCAGAAGAGGACATTCTGCTCTTCTCTGGGTGGGTTACATTGAAAGAGTGAGGTCAGTCTGCTCTTCCCTGGGTTTGTTACATTGACAGAGTTTGGTCAGACTGCTCTTCCCTGGGTGTGTTACATTGACAGATTGGGGTCAGTCTGCTCTTCCCCAAGTTTGTTACATTGACACTGTGGGGTCAGTCTGCTCTTCCCTGGGTGTGTTACATTGACAGAGTGGGGTCAATCTGCTCTTCCCTGGGTGTGTTTCATTGACAGTGTGGGGTCAGTTTGCTCTTCCCTGGGTGTGTTACATTGACAGAGTGAGGTTAGTCTGCCCTTCCCTAGCTGTGTTCCATTGACAGAGTGGGGTCAGTCTGTTCTTCCCTGGGTGTGTTACATTGACAGAGTGAGGTCAGTCTGCTCTTCCCTGGGAGGGTTACATTGACAGAGTGGGGTCAGTCTTCTCTTCCCTGGGTGTGTTACATTGACAGATTGGGGTCAGTCTGCTCTTCCCCAAATTGGTTACATTGACACAGTGGGGTCAGTCTGTTTTTCCCTGGGTGTGTGACATTGACAGATTGGGGTCTGTCTGCTTTTCCCTGGCTGTGTGACATTGACAGAGTGAGGTCAGTCTGCTCTTTTATGGGTGGGTTACATTGACAGAGTGGGGTCAATCTGCTCTTCCCTGGGTGTGTTACATTGTCAGAGTGGGGTCAGTCTGCTCTTCCCTGGGAGGGTTACATTGACACTGTGGGGTCAGTCTTCTCTTCCCTGGGTGTGTTACAATGACAGAGTGGGGTCAGTGCGCACTTCCCTGGGTGTGTTACATTGACAGAGTGGGGGTCAGTCTGCTCTTCCTTGGGTGTGTTAAATTAACAGTGTTGGGTCAATCTGCTCTTCCCTGGGTGTGTTACATTGACAGAGTGGGGTCAGTCTGCTCTTCCCTGGGTGTGTTAAATTGACAGAGTGGGGTCAGTCTGTTCTTCCCTTGGTGTGTTACATTGACAGAGTGGTATCTGTCTGCTCTTCCCTGGGTGTGTTACTTTGACAGAGTGGGGTCAGTCTGTTCTCCCATTGTGTGTTACATTGACAGATTGGGGTCAGTCTGCTCTTCCCTGAGTGTGTTACAATGACAGAGTGGGGTCAATGTGCAATTCACTGGGTGGGTTACATTGACAGAGTGGGGATGTCTGCAGTTCACTGTGTGAGTAACTTTGCAGAAGAGGTCATTCTGCTCTTCTCTGGGTGGGTTACATTGACAGAGTGAGGTCAGTCTGCTCTTCCCTGGGTTTGTTACATTGACAGAGTTTGGTCAGTCTGCTCTTCCCTGGGTTTGTTACATTGACAGATTGGGGTCAGTCTTCTCTTTCCTGGGTGTGTTACATTGACAGATTGGGGTCACTCTGCTCTTCCCTGAGTGTGTTACATTGACAGAGTGGGGTCAGTCTTTTCTTCATTGGGTGTGTTAAATTGACAGTGTTGGGTCAGTCTGCTCTTCCCTGGGTGTGTTACATTGACAGAGTGGCGTCAGTCTGTTCTGCCCTGCGAGTGTTACAGTGACAGGGTGGTGTCAGTCTGCTCTCCCCTGGGTGTGTTACATTGACAGAGTGGGGGTCAGTCTGCTTTTCCCAGTGTGTGTTACATTGACAGAGTGTGGTCAGTCTGCTCTTCCCAGGACGTGTCACATTGACAGAGTGGGGTCAGCCTGCTCTTTTATGGGTGGGTTACATTGACAGAATGAATTCAGTCTGCTCTTCCCTGCGTGTGTTGCATTGACAGAGTGGGGTCAGTCTGATCTTCCCTGGTTGTGTTACATTGACAGAGTGAGTTCAGTCTGCTCTTCCCTGGGTGTGTTCCATTGACAGAGAGGGGTCAGTCTGCTCTTCCCTGGGTGTGTGACATTGACAGAGTGAGGTCAGTCTGCTCTTCCCTGGGTTTGTTACATTGACAGAGTGGGGTCAGTCTTCTCTTCCCTGGGTGTGTTACATTGACAGATTGGGGTCAGTCTGCTCTTCCCTGAGTGTGTTACATTGACAGGGTGGGGAAATTCTGTACTTCCTTGGGTGTGTTAAATTGACAGTGTTGGGTCAGTCTGCTCTTCCCTGGGTGTGTTACATTGACAGAGTGGCGTTAGTCTGTTCTTCCCTGGGAGTGTTACAGTGACAGGATGGTGTCAGTCTGCTCTCCCCTGGGTGTGTTACATTGACAGAGTGGGGTCAGTCTGCTCTTCCCTGGGTGTGTTAAATTGACAGAGTGGGGTCAGTCTGTTCTTCCCTTGGTGTGTTTCATTGACAGAGTGGTATCCGTCTGCTCTTCCCTGGGTGTGTTACATTGACAGAAGGGTCAGTCTGTTCTCCCATTGTGTGTTACATTGACAGAGTGGGGTCAGTCTGCTCTTCCCTGGGTGTGTTACAAAGACAGAGTGGGGTCAATGTGCACTTCACTGGGTGGGTTACATTGACAGAGTGGGGTAAGTCTGCAGTTCACTGTGTGAGTAACTTTGCAGAAGAGGTCATTCTGCTCTTCTCTGGGTGTGTAACATTGACAGAGTGAGGTCAGTCTGCTCTTCCCTGGGTTTGTTACATTGACAGAGTTTGGTCAGTCTGCTCTTCCCTGGGTGTGTTACATTGACACAGTTGGGTCAGTGTGCTCTTCCCAGGGCGTGTCACATTGACAGAGTGTGGACAGTCTGCTCTTTTATGGGTGGGTTACATTGACAGAGTGCGGTCAGTCTGCTCTTCCCTGGGTGTGTTACATTGACAGAGTAGGGTCAGTCTGATCTTCCCTGGTTGTGTTACATTGACAGACTGAGTTCAGTCTGCTCTTCCCTGGGTGTGTTACATTGACAGAGTGGGGTCAGTCTGCTCTTCCCTGGGAGGGTTACATTGACAGAGTCGGGTCAGTCTTCTCTTTTTGGGTGTGTTACATTGACAGATTGGGGTCAGTCTGCTCTTCCCCAAGTTTGTTACATTGACACAGTGGGGTCAGTCTGTTCTTCCCTGTGTGTGTCACATTGACAGAGTGGGGTCAGTCCGCTCTTCCCTGGCTGTGTTACATTGACAGAGTGGGGTCAGTCTGCTCTTCCCTGGGTGTGTTACATTGACAGAGTGGGGTCAGTCTGCTCTTCCCTGGGTGTGTTACATTGACACAGTGGGGTCAGTCTGCTCTTCCCTGGGTGTGTTACATTGACAGAGTGGGGTCAATCTGCTCTTCCCTGGGTGGGTAACATTGACAGAGTGGGGTCAGTCTGCTCTTCCCTGGGTGTGTTTCATTGACAGAGTGGGGTCAGTTTGCTCTTCCCTGGGTGTGTTACATTGACAGAGTGGGGTCAGTCTGCGCTTCCCTGGGTGTGTTACATTGACAGAATGAGGTTAGTCTGCTCTTCCCAGGGCGTGTCACATTGACAGAGTGGGGTCAGTCTGCTCTTCCCTGGGTGTGTTTCATTGACAGAGTGGGGTCAGTTTGCTCTTCCCAGGGCGTGTCACATTGACAGAGTGGGGTCAGTCTGCTCTTTTGTGGGTGGGTTACATTGACAGAGTGGTGTCAGTCTGCTCTTCCCTGGGTGTGTTACATTGGCAGAGTGAGGTCAGTCTGCTCTTCCCTGGGTTTGTTACATTGACACTGTGGGGTCAATCTGCACTTCCCTGGGTGTGTTACATTGACAGAGTGGGGTCGGTCTGCTCTTCCCTGGGTGTGTTACATTGACAGAGTGAGGTCATTCTGCTCTTCCCTGGGTTTGTTACATTTACAGTGTGTGGTCAGTCTACTCTTCCCTGGGTGTGTTACATTGACAGAGTGGGGTAAGACTGCAGTTGACTGTGTGAGTAATTTTGCAGAAGCGGTTATTCTGCTCTTCTCTGGGTGGGTTACATTGACAGAGTGAGGTCAGTCTGCTCTTCCCTGTGTTTGTTAAATTGACAGAGTGGGGACAGTCTGCTCTTCCCTGGGTGTGTTACAGTGACAGGGTGGGTTCAGTCTGCTCCTCCCTGGGTGTGTTACATTGACAGAGTTGGGTAAGACTGCAGTTGACTGTGTGAGTAATTTTGCAGAAGCGGTCATTCTGCTCTTCTCTGGGTGGGTTACATTGACAGAGTGAGGTCAGTCTGCTCTTCCCTGGGTGTGTTACAGTGACAGAGTGAGTTCAGTCTGCTCTTCCCTGGGTGTGTTACATTGACAGAGTGGGGTCAGTCTGCTCTTCCCTGGGTGTGTTACATTGACAGAGTGAGGTCAGTCTGCTCTTCCCTGGGTTTGTTACATTGACAGATTGGGGTCAGTCTTCTCTTCCCTGGGTGTGTTACATTGACAGATTGGGGTCAGTCTGCTCTTCCCTGAGTGTGTTACATTGACAGAGTGGGGTCAGTCTGTACTTCCTTGGGAGTTTTACAGTGACAGGGTGGTGTCAGTCTGCTCTCCCCTGGGTGTGTTAAAGTGACAGAGTGGGGTCAGTCTGCTCTTCCCTGGGTGTGTTACATTGACAGAGTGGGGTCAGTCTGCTCTTCCCTGGGTGTGTTACATTGACAGAGTGGGGTCCGTCTGCTCTTCCCTGGGTGTGTTACATTGACACAGTGGGGTCAGTCTGCTCTTCCCTGGGTGTGTTACATTGACAGAGTGGGGTCAATCTGCTCTTCCCTGTGTGGGTAACATTGACAGAGTGGGGTCAGTCTGCTCTTCCCTGGGTGTGTTTCATTGACAGAGTGGGGTCAGTTTGCTCTTCCCTGGGTGTGTTACATTGACAGAGTGGGGTCAGTCTGCGCTTCCCTGGGTGTGTTACATTGACAGAATGAGGTTAGTCTGCTCTTCCCAGGGCGTGTCACATTGACAGAGTGGGGTCAGTCTGCTCTTTTGTGGGTGGGTTACATTGACAGAGTGGTGTCAGTCTGCTCTTCCCTGGGTGTGTTACATTGGCAGAGTGAGGTCAGTCTGCTCTTCCCTGGGTTTGTTACATTGACACTGTGGGGTCAATCTGCACTTCCCTGGGTGTGTTACATTGACAGAGTGGGGTCGGTCTGCTCTTCCCTGGGTGTGTTACATTGACAGGCTGGGGTCAGTCTGCAATTCCCTGGGTGTGTTACATTGACAGAGTGAAGTCATTCTGCTCTTCCCTGGGTTTGTTACATTGACAGATTGGGGTCAGTCTTCTCTTCCCTGGGTGTGTTACATTGACAGATTGGGGTCAGTCTGCTCTTCCCTGAGTGTGTTACATTGACAGAGTGGGGTCAGACTGCAGTTGACTGTGTGAGTAATTTTGCAGAAGCGGTTATTCTGCTCTTCTCTGGGTGAGTTACATTGACAGAGTGAGGTCAGTCTGCTCTTCCCTGTGTTTGTTAAATTGACAGAGTGGGGACAGTCTGCTCTTCCCTGGGTGTGTTACAGTGACAGGGTGGGTTCAGTCTGCTCCTCCCTGGGTGTGTTACATTGACAGAGTTGGGTAAGACTGCAGTTGACTGTGTGAGTAATTTTGCAGAAGCGGTCATTCTGCTCTTCTCTGGGTGGGTTACATTGACAGAGTGAGGTCAGTCTGCTCTTCCCTGGGTGTGTTACAGTGACAGAGTGAGTTCAGTCTGCTCTTCCCTGGGTGTGTTACATTGACAGAGTGGGGTCAGTCTGCTCTTGCCTGGGTGTGTTACATTGACAGAGTGAGGTCAGTCTGCTCTTCCCTGGGTTTGTTACATTGACAGATTGGGGTCAGTCTTCTCTTCCCTGGGTGTGTTACATTGACAGATTGGGGTCAGTCTGCTCTTCCCTGAGTGTGTTACATTGACAGAGTGGGGTCAGTCTGTTCTTCCTTGGGAGTTTTACAGTGACAGGGTGGTGTCAGTCTGCTCTCCCCTGGGTGTGTTAAAGTGACAGAGTGGGGTCAGTCTGCTCTTCCCTGGGTGTGTTACATTGACAGAGTGGTATCTGTCTGCTCTTCCCTGGGTGTGTTACTTTGACAGAGTGGGGTCAGTCTGTTCTCCCATTGTGTGTTACATTGACAGAGTGGGGTCAGTCTGCTCTTCCCTGGGTGTGTTACAATGAAAGAGTGGGGTCAATGTGCACTTCACTGGGTGGGTTACATTGACAGAGTGGGGAAGTCTGCAATTCACTGTGTGAGTAACTTTGCAGAAGTGGTCATTCTGCTCTTCTCTGGGTGGGTTACATTGACAGAGTGAGTTCATTCTGCTCTTCCCTGGGTTTGTTACATTGACAGAGTTTGGTCAGTCTGCTCTTCCCTGGGTTTGTTACATTGACAGATTGGGGTCAGTCTTCTCTTTCCTGGGTGTGTTACATTGACAGATTGGGGTCAATCTGCTCTTCCCTGAGTGTGTTACATTGACAGAGTGGGGTCAGTCTTTTCTTCATTGGGTGTGTTAACTTGACAGTGTTGGGTCAGTCTGCTCTTCCCTGGGTGTGTTACATTGACAGAGTGGCGTCAGTCTGTTCTGCCCTGCGAGTGTTACAGTGACAGGGTGGTGTCAGTCTGCTCTCCCCTGGGTGTGTTACATTGACAGAGTGGGGGTCAGTCTGCTTTTCCCAGTGTGTGTTACATTGACAGAGTGTGGTCAGTCTGCTCTTCCCAGGACGTGTCACATTGACAGAGTGGGGTCAGCCTGCTCTTTTATGGGTGGGTTACATTGACAGAATGAATTCAGTCTGCTCTTCCCTGCGTATGTTGCATTGACAGAGTGGGGTCAGTCTGATCTTCCCTGGTTGTGTTACATTGACAGAGTGAGTTCAGTCTGCTCTTCCCTGGGTGTGTTCCATTGACAGAGAGGGGTCAGTCTGCTCTTCCCTGGGTGTGTTACATTGACAGAGTGAGGTCAGTCTGCTCTTCCCTGGGTTTGTTACATTGACAGAGTGGGGTCAGTCTTCTCTTCCCTGGGTGTGTTACATTGACAGATTGGGGTCAGTCTGCTCTTCCCTGAGTGTGTTACATTGACAGGGTGGGGAAATTCTGTACTTCCTTGGGTGTGTTAAATTGACAGTGTTGGGTCAGTCTGCTCTTCCCTGGGTGTGTTACATTGACAGAGTGGCGTTAGTCTGTTCTTCCCTGGGAGTGTTACAGTGACAGGATGGTCTCAGTCTGCTCTCCCCTGGGTGTGTTACATTGACAGAGTGGGGTCAGTCTGCTCTTCCCTGGGTGTGTTAAATTGACAGAATGGGGTCAGTCTGTTCTTCCCTTGGTGTGTTTCATTGACACAGTGGTATCTGTCTGCTCTTCCCTGGGTGTGTTACATTGACAGAAGGGTCAGCCTGTTCTCCCATTGTGTGTTACATTGACAGAGTGGGGTCAGTCTGCTCTTCCCTGGGTGTGTTACAAAGACAGAGTGGGGTCAATGTGCACTTCACTGGGTGGGTTACATTGACAGAGTGGGGTAAGTCTGCAGTTCACTGTGTGAGTAACTTTGCAGAAGAGGTCATTCTGCTCTTCTCTGGGTGTGTTACATTGACAGAGTGAGGTCAGTCTGCTCTTCCCTGGGTTTGTTACATTGACAGAGTTTGGTCAGTCTGCTCTTCCCTGGGTGTGTTACATTGACACAGTTGGGTCAGTGTGCTCTTCCCAGGGCGTGTCACATTGACAGAGTGGGGACAGTCTGCTCTTTTATGGGTGGGTTACATTGACAGAGTGGGGTCAGTCTGATCTTCCCTGGTTGTGTTACATTGACAGACTGAGTTCAGTCTGCTCTTCCCTGGGTGTGTTACATTGAAAGAGTGGGGTCAGTCTGCTCTTCCCTGGGAGGGTTACATTGACAGAGTGGGGTCAGTCTTCTCTTTTTGGGTGTGTTACATTGACAGATTGGGGTCAGTCTGCTCTTCCCCAAGTTTGTTACATTGACAGAGTTTGGTCAGTCTGCTCTTCCCTGGGTGTGTTACATTGACACAGTTGGGTCAGTGTGCTCTTCCCAGGGCGTGTCACATTGACAGAGTGGGGACAGTCTTCTCTTTTTGGGTGTGTTACATTGACAGAGTGAGGTCAGTCTGCTCTTCCCTGGGTTTGTTACATTGACAGAGTTTGGTCAGTCTGCTCTTCCCTGGGTGTGTTACATTGACACAGTTGTGTCAGTGTGCTCTTCCCAGGGCGTGTCACATTGACAGAGTGGGGACAGTCTGCTCTTTTAAGGGTGGGTTACATTGACAGAGTGGGGTCAGTCTGCTCTTCCCTGGGTGTGTTACATTGACAGAGTGGGGTCAGTCTGATCTTCCCTGGTTGTGTTACATTGACAGACTGAGTTCAGTCTGCTCTTCCCTGGGTGTGTTACATTGACAGAGTGGGGTCAGTCTGCTCTTCCCTGGGAGGGTTACATTGACAGAGTGGGGTCAGTCTTCTCTTTTTGGGTGTGTTACATTGACAGATTGGGGTCAGTCTGCTCTTCCCCAAGTTTGTTACTTTGACACAGTGGGGTCAGTCTGTTCTTCCCTGTGTGTGTCACATTGACAGAGTGGGGTCAGTCTGCTCTTCCCTGGCTGTGTTACATTGACAGAGTGGGGTCAGTCTGCTCTTCCCTGGGTGTGTTACATTGACAGAGTGGGGTCAGTCTGCTCTTCCCTGGGTGTGTTACATTGACACAGTGGGGTCAGTCTGCTCTTCCCTGGGTGTGTTACATTGACAGAGTGGGGTCAATCTGCTCTTCCCTGGGTGGGTAACATTGACAGAGTGGGGTCAGTCTGCTCTTCCCTGGGTGTGTTTCATTGACAGAGTGGGGTCAGTTTGCTCTTCCCTGGGTGTGTCACATTGACAGAGTGGGGTCAGTCTGCGCTTCCCTGGGTGTGTTACATTGACAGAATGAGGTTAGTCTGCTCTTCCCAGGGCGTGTCACATTGACAGAGTGGGGTCAGTCTGCTCTTTTGTGGGTGGGTTACATTGACAGAGTGGTGTCAGTCTGCTCTTCCCTGCGTGTGTTACATTGGCAGAGTGAGGTCAGTCTGCTCTTCCCTGGGTTTGTTACATTGACACTGTGGGGTCAATCTGCACTTCCCTGTGTGTGTTACATTGACAGAGTGGGGTCAGTCTGCTCTTCCCTGGGTGTGTTACATTGACAGAGTGGGGTCAGTCTGCAATTCCCTGGGTGTGTTACATTGACAGAGTGAGGTCAGTCTGCTCTTCCCTGGGTTTGTTACATTGACAGAGTGGGGTAAGACTGCAGTTGACTGTGTGAGTAATTTTGCAGAAGCGGTTATTCTGCTCTTCTCTGGGTGGGTTACATTGACAGAGTGAGGTCAGTCTGCTCTTCCCTGTGTTTGTTAAATTGACAGAGTGGGGACAGTCTGCTCTTCCCTGGGAGTGTTACAGTGACAGGGTGGGTTCAGTCTGCTCCTCCCTGGGTGTGTTACATTGACAGAGTTGGGTAAGACTGCAGTTGACTGTGTGAGTAATTTTGCAGAAGCGGTCATTCTGCTCTTCTCTGGGTGGGTTACATTGACAGAGTGAGGTCAGTCTGCTCTTCCCTGGGTGTGTTACAGTGACAGAGTGAGTTCAGTCTGCTCTTCCCTGGGTGTGTTACATTGACAGAGTGGGGTCAGTCTGCTCTTCCCTGGGTGTGTTACATTGACAGAGTGAGGTCAGTCTGCTCTTCCCTGGGTTTGTTACATTGACAGATTGGGGTCAGTCTTCTCTTCCCTGGGTGTGTTACATTGACAGATTGGGGTCAGTCTGCTCTTCCCTGAGTGTGTTACATTGACAGAGTGGGGTCAGTCTGTTCTTCCTTGGGAGTTTTACAGTGACAGGGTGGTGTCAGTCTGCTCTCCCCTGGGTGTGTTAAAGTGACAGAGTGGGGTCAGTCTGCTCTTCCCTGGGTGTGTTACATTGACAGAGTGGGGTCAGTCTGCTCTTCCCTGAGTGTGTTACATTGACAGAGTGATGTCAGTCTGTTCTTCCTTGGGTGTGTTAAATTGACAGTGTTGGGTCAGTCTGCTCTTCCCTGGGTGTGTTACATTGACAGAGTGGCGTCAGTCTGTTCTTCCCTGGGAGTGTTACAGTGACAGGGTGGTGTCAGTCTGCTCTCCCCTTCGTGTGTTACATTGACAGAGTGGTATCTGTCTGCTCTTCCCTGGGTGTGTTACAATGACAGAGTGGGGTCAGTGTGCATATCACTGGTTGGGTTACATTGACAGAGTGGGGTAAGTCTGCAGTTCACTGTGTGAGTAATTTTGCGGAAGAGGACATTCTGCTCTTCTCTGCGTGGGTTACATTGACAGAGTGAGGTCAGTCTGCTCTTCCCTGGGTTTGTTACATTGACAGAGTTTGGTCAGTCTGCTCTTCCCTGGGTGTGTTACATTGACAGAGTTGGGTCAGTGTGCTCTTCCCAGGGCGTGTCACATTGACAGAGTGGGGTCAGTCTGCTCTTTTATGGGTGTGTTACTTTGACAGAGTGAGGTTAGTCTGCTCTTCCCAGGGCGTGTCACATTGACAGAGTGGGGTCAGTCTGCTCTTTTATGGGTGGATTACATTGACAGAGTGGGGTCAGTCTGCTCTTCCCTGGGTGTGTAACATTGGCAGAGTGAGGTCAGTCTGCTCTTCCCTGGGTTTGTTACATTGACACAGTGGGGTCAGTCTGCTCTTCCCTGGGTGTGTTACATTGAGAGATTGGGGTTAGTCTGCTCTTCCCCAAGTTTGTTACATTGACAGAGTGGGGTCAGTCTGCACTTCCCTGGGTGTGTTACATTGACAGAGTGAGGTCAGTCTGCTCTTCCCTGGGTTTGTTACATTTACAGAGTATGGTCTGTCAACTCTTCCCTGTGTGTGTTACATTGACGGAGTGGTGTAAGACTGCAGTTGACTGTGTGAGTAATTTTGCAGAAGCGGTCATTCTGCTCTTCTCTGGGTTGGTTACATTGACAGAGTGAGTTCAGTCTGCTCTTCCCTGGGTGTGTTACATTGACAGAGTGGGGTCAGTCTGCTCTTCCCTGGGTGTGTTACATTGACAGAGTGAGGTCAGTCTGCTCTTCCCTGGGTGTGTTACATTGACAGAGTGGGGTCAGTCTGCTCTTCCCTGGGTGGGTTATATTGACAGAGTGAGGTCAGTCTGCTCTTCCCTGGGTTTGTTACATTGACAGATTGGGGTGAGTCTTCTCTTTCCTGAGTGTGTTACATTGACAGAGTGGGGTCAGTCTGTTCTTCCTTTGGTGTGTTAAATTGACAATGTTGGGTCAGTCTGCTCTTCCCTGGGTGTGTTACATTGACAGAGTGGCGTCAGTCTGTCCTTCCCTGGGAGTTTTACAGTGACAGGGTGGTGTCAGTCTGCTCTCCCCTGGGTGTGTTACATTGACAGAGTGGGGTCAGTCTGCTCTTCCCTGGGTGTCTTAAATTGACAGAGTGGGGTCAGTCTGTTCTTCCCTTGGTGTGTTACATTGACAGAGTGGTATCTGTCTGCTCTTCCCTGGGTATGTTACATTGACAGAGTGGGGTCAGTCTGCTCTTCCCTGGGTGTGTTACAATGACAGAGTGTGGTCAATGTGCACTTCACAGGGTGGGTTACATTGACAGAGTGGGGAAGTCTGCAGTTCACTGTGTGAGTAACTTTGCAGAAGAGGTCATTCTGCTCTTCTCTGGGTGGGTTACATTGACAGAGTGAGGTCAGTCTGCTCTTCCCTGGGTTTGTTACATTGACAGAGTTGGGTCAGTGTGCTCTTCCCAGGGCGTGTCACATTGACAGAGTGGGGACAGTCTGCTCTTTTATGGGTGGGTTACATTGACAGAGTGGGGTCAGTCTGCTCTTCCCTGAGTGTGTTACATTGACAGAGTGGGGTCAGTCTGATCTTCCCTGGTTGTGTTACATTGACAGAGTGAGTTCAGTCTGCTCTTCCCTGGGTGTGTTACATTGACAGAGTGGGGTCAGTCTGCTCTTCCCTGGGAGGGTTACATTGACAGAGTGGGGTCAGTCTTCTCTTCCCTGGGTGTGTTACATTGACAGATTGGGGTCCGTCTGCTCTTCCCCAAGTTTGTTACATTGACACAGTGGGGTCAGTCTGCTCTTCCCTGGCTGTGTTACATTGACAGTGTTGGGTCAGTCTGCTCTTCCCTGGGTGTGTTACATTGACAGAGTGGGGTCAGTCTGCTCTTCCCTGGGTGTGTTACATTGACAGAGTGGGGTCAGTCTGCTCTTTCCTGGGTCGGTTACATTGACAGATTGGGGTCAGTCTGTTCTTCCCTGGGTTTGTTACATTGACAGAGTGGGGTCAGTCTGCCCTTCCCTGGGTGTGTTACATTGACAGAGTGCGGGTCAGTCTGCTCTTCCCTGTGTTTGTTACTTTGATAGGGTGGGGTCAGTGTGCACTTCCCTGGGTGTGTTACATTGACAGAGTGGGGTCAGTCTGCTCTTCCATGGGTGTGTTACTTTGACAGAGTGGTGATAGTCTGCTCTTCCCTGAGTGTGTTATTTTGACAGAGTGCGGTCAGTCTGCTCTTCCCTAGGTGAGTTACATTGAGATTGAGGGGTCACTCTGGTCTCCCCTGGGTGTGTTACATTGACAAAGGGGGGGCAGTCTTCTCTTCCCTGGGTGAGTTACATTGACAGAGTGGGGTCAGTCTGCTCTTCCCTGTGTGTGTTACATTGACAGAATGGGGTCAGTCTGCTCTTCCCTGGGTGTGTTACATTGACAGAGTGAGGTCAGTCTGCTCTTCCCTGGGTGTGTTACAATGATAGAGTGGGGTCAGTCTGCTCTTCCCTGGGTGTGTTGCATTGACATAGTGGGGTCAGTCTGCTCTTCCCAGGATGTGTTACATTGACAGAGTTGGTCAGTCTGATCTTACCTGGGTGTGTAACGTTGACAGAAAGGGGTCAGTCTGCTCTTCCCTGGGTGTTTTACATTGACAGAGTTGGGTGAGTCTGCTCTTCTCTGGGTGTGTTACATTGACAGAGTGGGGTCAGTCTACTCTTCCCTGTGTGTCTTACATTGACAGAGTGGGGTCAGTCTGCTCTTCCCTGGGTGTGTTACATTGACAGAGTGGGGTCAGTCTGCTCTTCCCTGGGTGGGTAACATTGACAGAGTGGGGTCAGTCTGCTCTTCCCTGGTTGTGTTACATTGACAGAGAGAACTCAGTCTGCTCTTCCCTGGGTGTGTTGCAATGGCAGAGTGTGGTCAGTCTGCTCTTCCCTGTGTATGTTGTATTGACACAGTGGGGTCAGTCTGCTCTTCCCTGGGTGCGTGACATTGACAGAGTGCGGTCAGTCTTCTCTTCCCTGGGTGCGTGACATTGACAGAGTGGGGTCAATCTGCTCTTCCCTGGGTGTGTTACATTGACAGAGTGGGGTCAGTCTGCTCTTCCCTGGGTGTGTTACATTGACAGATTGGGTTTAGTCTGCTCTTCCCTGGGTATGTTACATTGACCTAGCCAGTTCAATCTTCTGTTCCCTGGGTGTGTTACATTGACAGAGGGGGCTCAGTCTGCTCTTCCCTGGGTGTGTTACATTGACAGAGTGAGGTCAGTCTGCTCTTCCCTGGGTGTGTTACAATGACAGAGAGGGGTCAGTCTGCTCTTCCCTGGGTGTGTTACAATGACAGCGTTGGGTCAGTCTGCTCTTCCCAGAATGTTTTACATTGACAGAGTTGGGTCAGTCTGATCTTCCCTGGGTGTGTAACGTTGACAGAAAGGGGTCAGTCTGCTCTTCCCTCGGTGTTTTACATTGACAGAGTGGGATGAGTCTGCTCTTCCCTGGGTGTGTTACATTGACAGAGTGGGGTCAGTCTGCTCTTCCCTGGGTGTGTTACTTTGACAGAGTGAGGTTAGTCTGCTCTTCCCAGGGCGTGTCACATTGACAGAGTGGGGTCAGTCTGCTCTTTTATGGGTGGATTACATTGACAGAGTGGGGTCAGTCTGCTCTTCCCTGGGTGTGTAACATTGGCAGAGTGAGGTCAGTCTGCTCTTCCCTGGGTTTGTTACATTGACACAGTGGGGTCAGTCTGCTCTTCCCTGGGTGTGTTACATTGAGAGATTGGGGTTAGTCTGCTCTTCCCCAAGTTTGTTACATTGACAGAGTGGGGTCAGTCTGCACTTCCCTGGGTGTGTTACATTGACAGAGTGAGGTCAGTCTGCTCTTCCCTGGGTTTGTTACATTTACAGAGTATGGTCTGTCAACTCTTCCCTGTGTGTGTTACATTGACGGAGTGGTGTAAGACTGCAGTTGACTGTGTGAGTAATTTTGCAGAAGCGGTCATTCTGCTCTTCTCTGGGTTGGTTACATTGACAGAGTGAGTTCAGTCTGCTCTTCCCTGGGTGTGTTACATTGACAGAGTGGGGTCAGTCTGCTCTTCCCTGGGTGTGTTACATTGACAGAGTGAGGTCAGTCTGCTCTTCCCTGGGTGTGTTACATTGACAGAGTGGGGTCAGTCTGCTCTTCCCTGGGTGGGTTATATTGACAGAGTGAGGTCAGTCTGCTCTTCCCTGGGTTTGTTACATTGACAGATTGGGGTGAGTCTTCTCTTTCCTGAGTGTGTTACATTGACAGAGTGGGGTCAGTCTGTTCTTCCTTTGGTGTGTTAAATTGACAATGTTGGGTCAGTCTGCTCTTCCCTGGGTGTGTTACATTGACAGAGTGGCGTCAGTCTGTCCTTCCCTGGGAGTTTTACAGTGACAGGGTGGTGTCAGTCTGCTCTCCCCTGGGTGTGTTACATTGACAGAGTGGGGTCAGTCTGCTCTTCCCTGGGTGTCTTAAATTGACAGAGTGGGGTCAGTCTGTTCTTCCCTTGGTGTGTTACATTGACAGAGTGGTATCTGTCTGCTCTTCCCTGGGTATGTTACATTGACAGAGTGGGGTCAGTCTGCTCTTCCCTGGGTGTGTTACAATGACAGAGTGTGGTCAATGTGCACTTCACTGGGTGGGTTACATTGACAGAGTGGGGAAGTCTGCAGTTCACTTTGTGAGTAACTTTGCAGAAGAGGTCATTCTGCTCTTCTCTGGGTGGGTTACATTGACAGAGTGAGGTCAGTCTGCTCTTCCCTGGGTTTGTTACATTGACAGAGTTGGGTCAGTGTGCTCTTCCCAGGGCGTGTCACATTGACAGAGTGGGGACAGTCTGCTCTTTTATGGGTGGGTTACATTGACAGAGTGGGGTCAGTCTGCTCTTCCCTGAGTGTGTTACATTGACAGAGTGGGGTCAGTCTGATCTTCCCTGGTTGTGTTACATTGACAGAGTGAGTTCAGTCTGCTCTTCCCTGGGTGTGTTACATTGACAGAGTGGGGTCAGTCTGCTCTTCCCTGGGTGTGTTACATTGACAGAGTGGGGTCAGTCTGCTCTTCCCTGGGTGGGTAACATTAACAGAGTGGGGTCAGTCTGCTCTTCCCTGGTTGTGTTACATTGACAGAGAGAACTCAGTCTGCTCTTCCCTGGGTGTGTTGCAATGGCAGAGTGTGGTCAGTCTGCTCTTCCCTGTGTATGTTGTATTGACACAGTGGGGTCAGTCTGCTCTTCCCTGGGTGCGTGACTTTGACAGAGTGCGGTCAGTCTTCTCTTCCCTGGGTGCGTGACATTGACAGAGTGGGGTCAATCTGCTCTTCCCTGGGTGTGTTACATTGACAGAGTGGGGTCAGTCTGCTCTTCCCTGGGTGTGTTACATTGACAGATTGGGTTTAGTCTGCTCTTCCCTGGGTATGTTACATTGACCTAGCCAGTTCAATCTTCTGTTCCCTGGGTGTGTTACATTGACAGAGGGGGCTCAGTCTGCTCTTCCCTGGGTGTGTTACATTGACAGAGTGAGGTCAGTCTGCTCTTCCCTGGGTGTGTTACAATGACAGAGAGGGGTCAGTCTGCTCTTCCCTGGGTGTGTTACAATGACAGCGTTGGGTCAGTCTGCTCTTCCCAGAATGTGTTACATTGACAGAGTTGGGTCAGTCTGATCTTCCCTGGGTGTGTAACGTTGACAGAAAGGGGTCAGTCTGCTCTTCCCTCGGTGTTTTACATTGACAGAGTGGGATGAGTCTGCTCTTCCCTGGGTGTGTTACATTGACAGAGTGGGGTCAGTCTGCTCTTCCCTGGGTGTGTTACATTGACAGAGTGAGGTCAGTCTGCTCTTCCCTGGGTGTGTTACATTGACAGAGTGGGGTCAGTCTGCTCTTTTATGGGTGTGTTACTTTGACAGAGTGAGGTTAGTCTGCTCTTCCCAGGGCGTGTCACTTTGACAGAGTGGGGTCAGTCTGCTCTTTTATTAGTGGATTACATTGACAGAGTGGGGTCAGTCTGCTCTTCCCTGGTTGTGTAACATTGGCAGAGTGAGGTCAGTCTGCTCTTCCCTGGGTTTGTTACATTGACACAGTGGGGTCAGTCTGCTCTTCCCTGGGTGTGTTACATTGAGAGATTGGGGTTAGTCTGCTCTTCCCCAAGTTTGTTACATTGACAGAGTGGGGTCAGTCTGCACTTCCCTGGGTGTGTTACATTGACAGAGTGAGGTCAGTCTGCTCTTCCCTGGGTTTGTTACATTTACAGAGTATGGTCTGTCAACTCTTCCCTGTGTGTGTTACATTGACGGAGTGGTGTAAGACTGCAGTTGACTGTGTGAGTAATTTTGCAGAAGCGGTCATTCTGCTCTTCTCTGGGTTGGTTACATTGACAGAGTGAGTTCAGTCTGCTCTTCCCTGGGTGTGTTACATTGACAGAGTGGGGTCAGTCTGCTCTTCCCTGGGTGTGTTACATTGACAGAGTGAGGTCAGTCTGCTCTTCCCTGGGTGTGTTACATTGACAGAGTGGGGTCAGTCTGCTCTTCCCTGGGTGGGTTATATTGACAGAGTGAGGTCAGTCTGCTCTTCCCTGGGTTTGTTACATTGACAGATTGGGGTGAGTCTTCTCTTTCCTGAGTGTGTTACATTGACAGAGTGGGGTCAGTCTGTTCTTCCTTTGGTGTGTTAAATTGACAATGTTGGGTCAGTCTGCTCTTCCCTGGGTGTGTTACATTGACAGAGTGGCGTCAGTCTGTCCTTCCCTGGGAGTTTTACAGTGACAGGGTGGTGTCAGTCTGCTCTCCCCTGGGTGTGTTACATTGACAGAGTGGAGTCAGTCTGCTCTTCCCTGGGTGTCTTAAATTGACAGAGTGGGGTCAGTCTGTTCTTCCCTTGGTGTGTTACATTGACAGAGTGGTATCTGTCTGCTCTTCCCTGGGTATGTTACATTGACAGAGTGGGGTCAGTCTGCTCTTCCCTGGGTGTGTTACAATGACAGAGTGTGGTCAATGTGCACTTCACTGGGTGGGTTACATTGACAGAGTGGGGAAGTTTGCAGTTCACTGTGTGAGTAACTTTGCAGAAGAGGTCATTCTGCTCTTCTCTGGGTGGGTTACATTGACAGAGTGAGGTCAGTCTGCTCTTCCCTGGGTTTGTTACATTGACAGAGTTGGGTCAGTGTGCTCTTCCCAGGGCGTGTCACATTGACAGAGTGGGGACAGTCTGCTCTTTTATGGGTGGGTTACATTGACAGAGTGGGGTCAGTCTGCTCTTCCCTGAGTGTGTTACATTGACAGAGTGGGGTCAGTCTGATCTTCCCTGGTTGTGTTACATTGACAGAGTGAGTTCAGTCTGCTCTTCCCTGGGTGTGTTACATTGACAGAGTGGGGTCAGTCTGCTCTTCCCTGGGAGGGTTACATTGACAGAGTGGGGTCAGTCTTCTCTTCCCTGGGTGTGTTACATTGACAGATTGGGGTCCGTCTGCTCTTCCCCAAGTTTGTTACATTGATACAGTGGGGTCAGTCTGCTCTTCCCTGGCTGTGTTACATTGACAGAGTGGGGTCAGTCTGCTCTTCCCTGGGTGTGTTACATTGACAGTGTTGGGTCAGTCTGCTCTTCCCTGGGTGTGTTACATTGACAGAGTGGGGTCAGTCTGCTCTTCCCTGGGTGTGTTACATTGACAGAGTGGGGTCAGTCTGCTCTTTCCTGGGTGGGTTACATTGACAGATTGGGGTCAGTCTGTTCTTCCCTGGGTTTGTTACATTGACAGAGTGGGGTCAGTCTGCCCTTCCCTGGGTGTGTTACATTGACAGAGTGCGGGTCAGTCTGCTCTTCCCTGTGTTTGTTACTTTGATAGGGTGGGGTCAGTGTGCACTTCCCTGGGTGTGTTACATTGACAGAGTGGGGTCAGTCTGCTCTTCCATGGGTGTGTTACTTTGACAGAGTGGGGATAGTCTGCTCTTCCCTGAGTGTGTTATTTTGACAGAGTGCGGTCAGTCTGCTCTTCCCTAGGTGAGTTACATTGAGATTGAGGGGTCACTCTGGTCTCCCCTGGGTGTGTTACATTGACAAAGGGGGGGCAGTCTTCTCTTCCCTGGGTGAGTTACATTGACAGAGTGGGGTCAGTCTGCTCTTCCCTGTGTGTGTTACATTGACAGAATGGGGTCAGTCTGCTCTTCCCTGGGTGTGTTACATTGACAGAGTGAGGTCAGTCTGCTCTTCCCTGGGTGTGTTACAATGATAGAGTGGGGTCAGTCTGCTCTTCCCTGGGTGTGTTGCATTGACATAGTGGGGTCAGTCTGCTCTTCCCAGGATGTGTTACATTGACAGAGTTGGTCAGTCTGATCTTACCTGGGTGTGTAACTTTGACAGAAAGGGGTCAGTCTGCTCTTCCCTGGGTGTTTTACATTGACAGAGTTGGGTGAGTCTGCTCTTCTCTGGGTGTGTTACATTGACAGAGTGGGGTCAGTCTACTCTTCCCTGTGTGTCTTACATTGACAGAGTGGGGTCAGTCTGCTCTTCCCTGGGTGTGTTACATTGACAGAGTGGGGTCAGTCTGCTCTTCCCTGGGTGGGTAACATTGACAGAGTGGGGTCAGTCTGCTCTTCCCTGGTTGTGTTACATTGACAGAGAGAACTCAGTCTGCTCTTCCCTGGGTGTGTTGCAATGGCAGAGTGTGGTCAGTCTGCTCTTCCCTGTGTATGTTGTATTGACACAGTGGGGTCAGTCTGCTCTTCCCTGGGTGCGTGACATTGACAGAGTGCGGTCAGTCTTCTCTTCCCTGGGTGCGTGACATTGACAGAGTGGGGTCAATCTGCTCTTCCCTGGGTGTGTTACATTGACAGAGTGGGGTCAGTCTGCTCTTCCCTGGGTGTGTTACATTGACAGATTGGGTTTAGTCTGCTCTTCCCTGGGTATGTTACATTGACCTAGCCAGTTCAATCTTCTGTTCCCTGGGTGTGTTACATTGACAGAGGGGGCTCAGTCTGCTCTTCCCTGGGTGTGTTACATTGACAGAGTGAGGTCAGTCTGCTCTTCCCTGGGTGTGTTACAATGACAGAGAGGGGTCAGTCTGCTCTTCCCTGGGTGTGTTACAATGACAGCGTTGGGTCAGTCTGCTCTTCCCAGAATGTGTTACATTGACAGAGTTGGGTCAGTCTGATCTTCCCTGGGTGTGTAACGTTGACAGAAAGGGGTCAGTCTGCTCTTCCCTCGGTGTTTTACATTGACAGAGTGGGATGAGTCTGCTCTTCCCTGGGTGTGTTACATTGACAGAGTGGGGTCAGTCTGCTCTTCCCTGGGTGTGTTACATTGACAGAGTGAGGTCAGTCTGCTCTTCCCTGGGTGTGTTACATTGACAGAGTGGGGTCAGTCTACTCTTCACTGGGTGTCTTACATTGACAGAGTGGGGTCAGTCTGCTCATCCCTGGGTGTGTTACATTGACAGAGTGGGGTCAGTCTGCTCTTCCCAGGCTGTGTTACATTGACAGAGTGGGGTCCGTCTGCTCTTCCCTGGGTGTGTTACATTGACAGAGTGGGGTCAGTCTAATCTTCCCTGCGTGTGTTACATTGACAGAGTGGGGTCAGTCTGCTCTTCCCAGGGTGTGTTACATTGACAGAGTGGGGTCAGTCTGTTCTTCCCTGGGTGTGTTTCATTGACAGAGTGGGGTCAGTCTACCCTTCCCTGGGCGTGTTACATTGACAGAGTGGGTTCAGTCTGCTCGTCCCTGGGTGCATTAGATTGACAGATTGGGGTCAGTCTGCTATTCCCTGGGTGGTTTACATTGACTGAGTGCGGTCAGTCTGCTCTTCCCAGCGTCTGTTACATTGACAGAGTGGGGTCAGTCTGCTCTTCCCTGGGTTTGTTACATTGACAGAGTGGGGTCAGTCTGCTCTTCCCTGGGTGTGTTACAGTGACAGAGTGGGGTCAGTCTGCTCTTCCCAGGGTGTGTTACATTGACAGATTGGGGTCAGTCCGCTCTTCCCAGTGTGTGTTACATTGACAGAGTGCGGTCAGTGTGGTCTTCCCTGGGTGCGTGACATTGACAGAGTGGGGTCAGTCTGCTCTTCCCTGGGTGCGTGACATTGACAGAGTGGGGTAAGTCTGCTCTTCCCTCGGTGTTTTACATTGACAGAGTGGGGTCAGTCTGCTCTTCTCTGGGTGTTTTACATTGACAGAGTGGGGTTAGTCTGCTCTTCCCTGGGTGTGTTACATTGACAGAGTGGGGACAGTCTGCTCTTCCCTGGGTGTGTTACATTGACAGAGTGACGTCATTCTGCTCTACCCTGGGTGTATTACATTGACAGAGTGGGGTCAGTCTACTCTTCCCTGGGTGTGTTACATTGACAGAGTGGGGACAGTCTTTTCTACCAGGGTTTGTTACATTGACAGAGTGGGGTCAGTCTGCTCTTCCCTTGCTGTGTTACAATGACAGAGTGGGGTCAGTGTGCACTTCCCTGTGTGTGTTACATTGACAGAGTGGGGGTCAGTCTGCTCTTCCCAGGGTGTGTTACATTGACAGAGTGTGGTCAGTCTGCTCTTCCCAGGGCGTGTCACATTGACAGAGTGGGGTCAGTCCGCTCTTTTATGGGTGGGTTACATTGACAGAATGAATTCAGTCTGCTCTTCCCTGCGTGTGTTGCATTAACAGAGTGGGGTCAGTCTGATCTTCCCTGGTTGTGTTACATTGACAGAGTGAGTTCAGTCTGCTCTTCCCTGGTTGTGTTACATTGACAGAGTGGGGTCAGTCTGCTCTTCCCTGGGTGTGTTACATTGACAGAGTGAGGTCCGTCTGCTCTTCCTTGGGTTTGTTACATTGACAGAGTGTGGTCAGTCTTCTCTTCCCTGGGTGAATTACATTGACAGATTGGGGTCAGTCTGCTCTTCCCTGAGTGTGTTACATTGACAGAGTGGGGTCAGTCTGCTCTTCCCTGGGTGTGTTACATTGACAGAGTGGCGTAAGTCTGTTCTTCCCTGGGAGTGTTACAGTGACAGGGTGGTGTCAGTCTGCTCTCCCCTGTGTGTGTTCCATTGACAGAGTGGTATCTGTCTGCTCTTCCCTGGGTGTGTTACATTGACAGAGTGGGGTCAGTCTGTTCTCCCATTGTGTGTTACATTGACAGAGTGGGGTCAGTCTGCTCTTCCCTGGGTGTGTTACAATGACAGAGTGGGGTCAATGTGCACTTCACTGGGTGGGTTACATTGTCAGAGTGGGGTAAGTCTGCAGTTCACTGTGTGAGTAACTTTGCAGAAGAGGTCATTCTGCTCTTCTCTGGGTGTGTTACATTGACAGAGTGAGGTCAGTCTGCTCTTTCCTGGGTTTGTTACATTGACAGAGTTTGGTCAGTCTGCTCTTCCCAGGATGTGTTACATTGACAGAGTTGTATCAGTGTGCTCTTCCCAGGGCGTGTCACATTGATAGAGTGGGGACAGTCTGCACTTTTATAGGTGGGTTACATTGACAGAGTGGGGTCAGTCTGCTCATCCCTGGGTGTGTTACATTGACAGAGTGGGGTCAGTCTGATCTTCCCTGGTTGTGTTACATTGACGGAGTGGGGTCAGTCTTCTCTTCCCTAGGTGTGTTACATTGACAGATTGGGGTCAGTCTGCTCTTCCCCAAGTTTGTTACATTGACACAGTGGGGTCAGTCTGTTCTTCCCTGGGTGTGTTACATTGACAGAGTGGGGTCAGTCTGCTCTTCCCTGGGTGTGTTACAATGACAGAGAGGGGTCAGTCTGCTCTTCCCTGGGTGTGTTACAATGACAGCGTTGGGTCAGTCTGCTCTTCCCAGAATGTGTTACATTGACAGAGTTGGGTCAGTCTGATCTTCCCTGGGTGTGTAACGTTGACAGAAAGGGGTCAGTCTGCTCTTCCCTCGGTGTTTTACATTGACAGAGTGGGATGAGTCTGCTCTTCCCTGGGTGTGTTACATTGACAGAGTGGGGTCAGTCTGCTCTTCCCTGGGTGTGTTACATTGACAGAGTGAGGTCAGTCTGCTCTTCCCTGGGTGTGTTACTTTGACAGAGTGGGGTCAGTCTACTCTTCACTTGGTGTCTTACATTGACAGAGTGGGGTCAGTCTGCTCATCCCTGGGTGTGTTACATTGACAGAGTGGGGTCAGTCTGCTCTTCCCAGGGTGTGTTACATTGACAGAGTGGGGTCCGTCTGCTCTTCCCTGGGTGTGTTACATTGACAGAGTGGGGTCAGTCTAATCTTCCCTGCGTGTGTTACATTGACAGAGTGGGGTCAGTCTGCTCTTCCCAGGGTGTGTTACATTGACAGAGTGGGGTCAGTCTGTTCTTCCCTGGGTGTGTTTCATTGACAGAGTGGGGTCAGTCTACCCTTCCCTGGGCGTGTTACATTGACAGAGTGGGGTCAGTCTGCTCGTCCCTGGGTGCATTAGATTGACAGATTGGGGTCAGTCTGCTATTCCCTGGGTGGTTTACATTGACTGAGTGCGGTCAGTCTGCTCTTCCCAGCGTCTGTTACATTGACAGAGTGGGGTCAGTCTGCTCTTCCCTGGGTTTGTTACATTGACAGAGTGGGGTCAGTCTGCTCTTCCCTGGGTGTGTTACAGTGACAGAGTGGGGTCAGTCTGCTCTTCCCAGGGTGTGTTACATTGACAGATTGGGGTCAGTCCGCTCTTCCCAGTGTGTGTTACATTGACAGAGTGCGGTCAGTGTGCTCTTCCCTGGGTGCGTGACATTGACAGAGTGGGGTCAGTCTGCTCTTCCCTGGGTGTGTTACATTGACAGAGTGGGGTCAGTCTGCTCTTCCCAGGGTGCGTGACATTGACAGAGTGGGGTCAGTCTGCTCTTCTCTGGGTGTTTTACATTGACAGAGTGGGGTTAGTCTGCTCTTCCCTGGGTGTGTTACATTGACAGAGTGGGGACAGTCTGCTCTTCCCTGGGTGTGTTACATTGACAGAGTGACGTCATTCTGCTCTACCCTGGGTGTATTACATTGACAGAGTGGGGTCAGTCTACTCTTCCCTGGGTGTGTTACATTGACAGAGTGGGGACAGTCTTTTCTACCAGGGTTTGTTACATTGACAGAGTGGGGTCAGTCTGCTCTTCCCTTGCTGTGTTACAATGACAGAGTGGGGTCAGTGTGCACTTCCCTGTGTGTGTTACATTGACAGAGTGGGGGTCAGTCTGCTCTTCCCAGGGTGTGTTACATTGACAGAGTGTGGTCAGTCTGCTCTTCCCAGGGCGTGTCACATTGACAGAGTGGGGTCAGTCCGCTCTTTTATGGGTGGGTTACATTGACAGAATGAATTCAGTCTGCTCTTCCCTGCGTGTGTTGCATTAACAGAGTGGGGTCAGTCTGATCTTCCCTGGTTGTGTTACATTGACAGAGTGAGTTCAGTCTGCTCTTCCCTGGGTGTGTTACATTGACAGAGTGGGGTCAGTCTGCTCTTCCCTGGGTGTGTTACATTGACAGAGTGTGGTCAGTCTTCTCTTCCCTGGGTGAATTACATTGACAGATTGGGGTCAGTCTGCTCTTCCCTGAGTGTGTTACATTGACAGAGTGGGGTCAGTCTGCTCTTCCCTGGGTGTGTTACATTGACAGAGTGGCGTCAGTCTGTTCTTCCCTGGGAGTGTTACAGTGACAGGGTGGTGTCAGTCTGCTCTCCCCTGTGTGTGTTCCATTGACAGAGTGGTATCTGTCTGCTCTTCCCTGGGTGTGTTACATTGACAGAGTGGGGTCAGTCTGTTCTCCCATTGTGTGTTACATTGACAGAGTGGGGTCAGTCTGCTCTTCCCTGGGTGTGTTACAATGACAGAGTGGGGTCAATGTGCACTTCACTGGGTGGGTTACATTGTCAGAGTGGGGTAAGTCTGCAGTTCACTGTGTGAGTAACTTTGCAGAAGAGGTCATTCTGCTCTTCTCTGGGTGTGTTACATTGACAGAGTGAGGTCAGTCTGCTCTTTCCTGGGTTTGTTACATTGACAGAGTTTGGTCAGTCTGCTCTTCCCAGGATGTGTTTCATTGACAGAGTTGGGTCAGTGTGCTCTTCCCAGGGCGTGTCACATTGATAGAGTGGGGACAGTCTGCTCTTTTATAGGTGGGTTACATTGACAGAGTGGGGTCAGTCTGCTCATCCCTGGGTGTGTTACATTGACAGAGTGGGGTCAGTCTGATCTTCCCTGGTTGTGTTACATTGACGGAGTGGGGTCAGTCTTCTCTTCCCTAGGTGTGTTACATTGACAGATTGGGGTCAGTCTGCTCTTCCCCAAGTTGTTACATTGACACAGTGGGGTCAGTCTGTTCTTCCCTGGGTGTGTTACATTGACAGAGTGGGGTCAGTCTGCTGTTCCCTGGCTGTGTTACATTGACAGAGTGGGGTCAGTCTGCTCTTCCCTGGGTGTGTTACATTGACAGAGTGAGGTCAGTCTGCCCTTCCCTCGGTGTGTTCCATTGACAGAGTGGGGTCAGTCTGTTCTCCCAGGGTTTGTTACATTGACAGAGTGGGGTCAGTCTGTTCTTCCCTGGGTGTCTTACATTGACAGAGTGAGGTCAGTCTGCTCTTCCCAGGGCGTGTCACATTGACAGAGTGGGGTCAATCTGCTCTTCCCTGGGTGGGTAACATTGACAGAGTTGGGTAAGTCTGCTATTCCCTGGGTGTGTTACATTGACAGAGTGGGGTCAGTCTGCTCTTCCCTTGGGGGGTTACATTGACAGAGTGGAGTCAGTCTGTTCTTCCCTGGGTGTGTTACATTGACAGAGTGGGGACAGTCTGCTCTTCCCAGGGTGTGTTACATTGACTGAGTGGGGTCAGTCTGTTCTTCTCTGGGTCTATTACATTGACCGAGTGGGGTCAGTCTGTTCTTCCCTGGGTGTGTTACATTGATTGAGTGGGTTCAGTCTGCTCTTCCCTGGGTGTGTTACATTGACAGAGTGGGGTCAGTCTGTTCTCCCAGGGTTTGTTACATTGCAAGAGTGGGGGTCAGTCTGCTCTTCCCAGGGTGTGTGACATTGACAGAGTGAGGTCAGTCTGCTCTTCCCTGGGTGAGTTACATTGACAGGGTTGGTTCAGTCTGCTCTCCCCTGGATGTGATACATTGACAGAGTGGGGTCAGACTGCTATTCCCTGAGTATGATACATTGACAGAGTGGTGTGTGTCTGCTCTTCCCAGGGTGTGTTACATTGACAGGGTGGGGTCAGTCTGCTCTTCCCTGGGTGTGTTACATTGACAGGGTGGGTTCAGTCTGCTCTTCCCTGGGCGTGTTACATTGACAGAGTGGGGTCAGTCTGCTCTTCCCTGTGTCTGTTACATTGACGGGGTGGGGTCAGTCTGCTCTTCCCTGGGTGTGTTACATTGACAGAGTGGGGTCAGTCTGCACTTCCCCGAGTGTGTTACTTTGACAGAGTGTGGACAGTCTGCTGTTCCCTGGGTGTGTTACATTGACAGAGTGAGGTCAGTCTGCTCTTCCCTGAGTGTGTTACTTTGACAGAGTGGGCACAGTCTGCTCTTCCCTGAGTGTGTTACTTTGACAGAGTGGGGTCAGTCTGCTCTTCCCTAGGTGAGTTACATTGAGATAGAGGGGTCAGTCTGGTCTCCCCTGGGTGTGTTACATTGACAAAGGGGGGGCAATGTTCTCTTCCCTGGGTGAGTTACATTGACAGAGTGGGGTCAGTCTGCTCTTCCCTGGGTGGGTTACATTGACAGAGAGAGGTCAGTCTGCTCTTCCCTGGGTGTGTAACAACGATAGAGTGGGGTCAGTCTGCTCTTCCCTGGGTGTGTTGCATTGACAGAGTGGGGTCAGTCTGCTCTTCCCAGAATGTGTTACATTGACAGAGTTGGGTCAGTCTGATCTTCCCTGGGTGTGTAACGTTGACAGAAAGGGGTCAGTCTGCTCTTCCCTGGTTGTTTTACATTGACAGAGTGGGGTGAGTCTGCTCTTCCCTGGGTGTGTTACATTGACAGAGTGGGGTCAGTCTACTCTTCTCTGTGTGTCTTACATTGACAGAGTGGGGTTAGTCTGCTCTTCCCTGGGTGTGTTACATTGACAGAGTGGGGTCAGTCTGCTCTTCCCTGGGTGTGTTATCCTGACAGCGTGGGGTCAGTCTGCTCTTCCCTGGGTGCGTTACATTGACAGAACAGGGTCCGTCTGCCTTTCCCTGGGTGTGTTACATTGACAGAGTGAGGTCAGTCTGCTCTTCCCAGGGCGTGTCACATTGACAGATTGGGGTCAATCTGCTCTTCCCTGGGTGGGTAACATTGACAGAGTGTGGTCAGTCTGCTCTTCCCAGGGCGTGTCACATTGACAGAGTGGGGCCAGTCTGCTCTTTTATGGGTGGGTTACATTGACAGAGTGGGGTCAGTCTGCTCTTCCCTTGGGGGGGCTACATTGACAGAGTGGAGTCAGTCTGTTCTTCCCTGGGTGTGTTACATTGACAGAGTGGGGTCAGTCTGCTCTTCCCTGGGGGGGTTACGTTGACAGAGTGGAGTCAGTCTGTTCTTCCCTGGGTGTGTTACATTGACAGAGTGGGGTCAGTCTGCTCTTCCCTGGGTGTGTTACATTGACTGAGTGGGGTCAGTCTGTTCTTCCCTGGGTGTATTACATTGACAGAGTGGGATCAGTCTGTTCTTCCCTGGGTGTGTTACATTGATTGAGTGGGTTCTGTCTGCTCTTCCCTGGGTGTGTTACATTGACAGAGTGGGGTCAGTCTGTTCTCCCAGGGTTTGTTACATTGCAAGAGTGGGGTCAGTCTGCTCTTCCCTTGCTGTGTTACATGACAGAGTGGGGTCAGTGTGCACTTCCCTGTGTGTGTTACATTGACAGAGTGGGGGTTAGTCTGCTCTTCCCAGGGTGTGTGACATTGACAGAGTGAGGTCAGTCTGCTCTTCCCTGGGTGAGTTACATTGACAGGGTTGGTTCAGTCTGCTCTCCCCTGGGTGTGATACATTGAAAGAGTGGGGTCAGACTGCTATTCCCTGAGTATGTAACATTGACAGAGTGGGGTGTGTCTGCTCTTCCCAGGGTGTGTTACATTGACAGGGTGGGGTCAGTCTGCTCTTCCCTGGGTGTGTTACATTGACAGAGTGGGGTCAGTCTGCTCTTCCCTGGGTGTGTTACATTGACAGGGTGGGGTCAGTCTGCTCTTCCCTGGGTGTGTTTCATTGACAGAGTGGGGTCAGTCTGCACTTCCTCGAGTGTGTTACTTTGACAGAGTGGGGACAGTCTGCTGTTCCCTGGGTGTGTTACATTGACAGAGTGAGGTCAGTCTGCTCTTCCCTGAGTGTGTTACTTTGACAGAGTTGGGACAGTCTGCTCTTCCCTGAGTGTGTTACTTTGACAGAGTGGGGTCAGTCTGCTCTTCCCTAGGTGAGTTACATTGAGATAGAGGGGTCAGTCTGGTCTCCCCTGGGTGTGTTACATTGACAAAGGGGGGACAATCTACTCTTCCCTGGGTGAGTTACATTGACAGAGTGGGGTCAGTCTGCTCTTCACTGTGTGTGTTACATTGACAGAATGGGGTCAGTCTGCTCTTCCCTGGGTGTGTTACATTGACAGAGTGAGGTCAGTCTGCTCTTCGCCGGGTGTGTTACAATGATAGAGTGGGGTCAGTCTGCTCTTCCCTGGGTGTGTTGCATTGACAGAGTGGGGTCAGTCTGCTCTTCCCAGAATGTGTTACATTGACAGAGTTGGGTCAGTCTGATCTTCCCTGGGTGTGTAACGTTGACAGAAAGGGGTCAGTCTGCTCTTCCCTCGGTGTTTTACATTGACAGAGTGGGATGAGTCTGCTCTTCCCTGGGTGTGTTACATTGACAGAGTGGGGTCAGTCTACTCTTCCCTGTGTGTCTTACATTGACAGAGTGGGGTCAGTCTGCTCTTCCCTGTGTGTGTTACATTGACAGAGTGGGGTCAGTCTGCTCTTCCCTGGGTGTGTTATCCTGACAGAGTGGGGTCAGTCTGCTCTTCCCTGGGTGCGTTACATTGACAGAACAGGGTCCGTCTGCCTTTTCCTGCGTGTGTTACATTGACAGAGTGGGGTTAGTCTGCTCTTCCCTGGGTGTGTTACATTGACAGAGTGAGGTCAGTCTGCTCTTCCCTGGGTGTGTTACAATGACAGAGTGGGGTCAGTCTGCTCTTCCCTGAGTGTGTTACTTTGACAGAGTGGGGACAGTCTGCTCTTCCCTGAGTGTGTTACTTTGACAGAGTGGGGTCAGTCTGCTCTTCCCTGGGTGTGTTACATTGACAGAGTGGGGTCAGTCTGCTCTTCCATGGGTGTGTTATACTGACAGAGTGGGGTCAGTATGCTCTTCCCTGGGTGTGTTACATTGACAGAACAGGGTCCGTCTGCCTTTCCCTGGGTGTGTTACATTGACAGAGTGGGGTTAGTCTGCTCTTCCCTGGGTGTGTTACATTGACAGAGTGAGGTCAGTCTGCTCTTCCCTGGGTGTGTTACAATGACAGAGTGGGGTCAGTCTGCTCTTCCCTGGGTGTGTTACATTGACAGAGTGGGGTCAGTCTGCTCTTCCCTGAGTGTGTTACATTGACAGAGTTGGGTCAGTCTGATGTTCCCTGGGTGTATTACGTTGAGAGACAGGCGTCAGTCTGCTCTTCCCTGGTTGTGTTACATTGACAGAGAGAACTCAGTCTGCTCTTCCCTGGGTGTGTTGCAATGGCAGAGTGTGGTCAGTCTGCTCTTCCCTGTGTATGTTATATTGACACTGTGGGGTCAGTCTGCTCTTCCCTGGGTGCGTGACATTGACAGAGTGCGGTCAGTCAGCTCTTCCCTGGGTATGTTACATTGACCTAGCTAGTTCAATCTTCTGTTCCCTGGGTGTGTTACATTGACAGAGGGGGCTCAGTCTGCTCTTCCCTGGGTGTGTTACATTGACAGAGTGAGGTCAGTCTGCTCTTCCCTGGGTGTGTTACAATGACAGAGAGGGGTCAGTCTGCTCTTCCCTGGGTGTGTTACAATGACAGAGTTGGGTCAGTCTGCTCTTCCCAGAATGTGTTACATTGACAGAGTTGGGTCAGTCTGATCTTCCCTGGGTGTGAAACGTTGACAGAAAGGGGTCAGTCTGCTCTTCCCTGGGTGTTTTACATTGACAGAGTGGGGTCAGTCTGCTCTTCCCTGGGTGTGTTACATTGACAGAGTGGGGTCAGTCTGCTCTTCCCTGGGTGTGTTAAATTGACAGAGTGAGGTCAGTCTGCTCTTCCCTGGGTGTGTTACATTGACAGAGTGGGGTCAGTCTACTCTTCACTGGGTGTCTTACTTTGACAGAGTGGTGTCAGTCTGATCTTCCCTGGGTGTGTTACATTGACAGAGTGGGGTCAGTCTGCTCTTCCCAGGGTGTGTTACATTGACAGAGTGGGGTCCGTCTGCTCTTCCCTGGGTGTGTTACATTGACAGAGTGGGGTCAGTCTAATCTTCCCTGCGTGTGTTACATTGACAGAGTGGTGTCAGTCTGCTCTTCCCAGGGTGTGTTACATTGACAGAGTGGGGTCAGTCTGTTCTTCCCTGGGAGTGTTTCATTGACAGAATGGGGTCAGTCTACCCTTCCCTGGGCGTGTTACATTGACAGAGTGGGGTCAGTCTGCTCGTCCCTGGGTGTGTTACAGTGACAGATTGGGGTCAGTCTGCTCTTCCCAGAGTGTGTTACATTGACAGAGTGGGGTAAGTCTGCTATTCCCTGGGTGTGTTACATTGACAGAGTGGGGTCAGTCTGCTCTTCCCTTGGGGGGGTTACATTGACAGAGTGGAGTCAGTCTGTTCTTCCCTGGGTGTGTTACATTGATAGAGTGGGGTCAGTCTGCTCTTCCCTGGGTGTGTTACATTGACAGAGTGGGGTCAGTCTGCTCTTCCCTGGGTGTGTTACATTGACAGAGTGCGGTCAGTGTGCTCTTCCCTGGGTGCGTGACATTGACAGAGTGGGGTCAGTCTGCTCTTCCCTGGGTGCGTGACATTGACAGAGTGGGGTAAGTCTGCTCTTCCCTCGGTGTTTTACATTGACAGAGTGGGGTCAGTCTGCTCTTCCCTGGGTGTGTTACATTGACAGAGTGGGGACAGTCTGCTCTTCCCTGGGTGTGTTACATTGACAGAGTGAGGTCAGTCGGCTTACCCTGGGTGTATTACATTGACAGATTGGGGTCAGTCTACTCTTCCCTGGGTGTCTTACATTGACAGAGTGGGGTCAGTCTGCTCTTCCCTGGGTGTGTTACATTGACAGAGTGGGGTCAGTCTGCTCTTCCCTGGGTGTGATATACTGACAGAGTGGGGTCAGTCTGTTCTTCCCTTGGTGAACTACATTGACAGAGTGGTATCTGTCTGCTCTTCCCTGTGTGTGTTACAATGACAGAGTGGGGTCAATGTGCACTTCACTGGGTGGGTTACATTGACAGAGTGGGGTAAGTCTGCAGTTCACTGTGTGAGTAACATTGCAGAAGAGGTCATTCTGCTCTTCTCTGGGTGTGTTACATTGACAGAGTGAGGTCAGTCTGCTCTTCCCTGGGTTTGTTACTTTGACAGAGTTTGGTCAGTGTGCTCTTCCCAGGGCGTGTCACATTGACAGAGTGGGGACAGTCTGCTCTTTTATGGGTGGGTTACATTGAAAGAGTGGGGTCAGTCTGTTCTTCCCTGGGTGTGTTACATTGACAGCGTGGGGACAGTCTTATCTCCCAGGGTTTGTTACATTGACAGAGTGGGGACAGTCTGCTCTTTTATGGGTGGGTTACATTGACGGAGTGGGGTCAGTCTGTTCTTCCCTGGGTGTGTTACATTGACAGAGTGGGGTCAGTCTGTTCTCCCAGGGTTTGTTACATTGCAAGAATCGGGTCAGTCTTCTCTTCCCTTGCTGTGTTACAATGACAGAGTGGGGTCAGTGTGCACTTCCCTGTGTGTGTTACATTGACAGAGTGGGGGTCAGTCTGCTCTTCCCTGGGTGTGTTACATTGACAGAGTGAGGTCAGTCTGCTCTTCCCTGGGTGAGTTACATTGACAGGGTTGGTTCAGTCTGCTCTCCCCTGGGTGTGATACATTGACAGAGTGGGGTCAGACTGCTATTCCCTGAGTATGTTACATTGACAGAGTGGGGTGTGTCTGCTCTTCCCAGGGTGTGTTACATTGACAGAGTGAGGTCAGTCTGCTCTTCCCTGGGTTTGTTACATTGACAGAGTTTGGTCAGTCTGCTCTTCCCTGGGTGTGTTACATTGACACAGTTGGGTCAGTGTGCTCTTCCCAGGGCGTGTCACATTGACAGAGTGGGGACAGTCTGCTCTTTTATGGGTGGGTTACATTGACAGAGTGGGGTCAGTCTGCTCTTCCCTGGGTGTGTTACATTGACAGAGTGGGGTCAGTCTGATCTTCCCTGGTTGTGTTACATTGACAGAGTGAGTTCAGTCTGTTCTTCCCTGGGTGTGTTACATTGACAGAGTGGGGTCAGTCTGCTTTTCCCTGGGAGGGTTACATTGACAGAGTGGGGTCAGTCTTCTCTTCCCTGGGTGTGTAACATTGACAGATTGGGGTCAGTCTGCTCTTCCCCAAGTTTGTTACATTGACACAGTGGGGTCAGTCATTTCTTCCCTGGGTGTGTTACATTGACAGAGTGGGGTCAGTCTGCTCTTCCCTGGCTATGTTACATTGACAGAGTGGGGTCAGTCTGCTTTTCCCTGGGTGTGTTACATTGACAGAGTGGGGTCAGTCTGCTCTTCCCTGGGTGTGTTACATTGACAGAGTGGGGTCAATCTGCTCTTCCCTGGGTGGGTAACATTGACAGAGTGGGGTGTGTCTGCTCTTCCCTGGGTGTGTTTCATTGACAGAGTGGGGTCAGTTTGCTCTTCCCTGGGTGCGTTAAATTGACAGAGTGGGGTCAGTCTGCTCTTCCCTGGGTGTGTTACATTGACAGAGTGGGGTCATCTGTTCTCCCAGGGTTTGTTACATGGACAGAGTGGGGTCAGTCTGTTCTTCCCTGGGTGTGCTACATTGACAGAGTGAGGTCAGTCTGCTCTTCCTAGAGCGTGTCACATTGACAGAGTGGGGTCAATCTGCTCTTCCCTGGATGGGTAACATTGACAGAGTGTGGTCAGTCTTCCTCTTCGCAGGGCGTGTCACATTGACAGAGTGGGGCCAGTCTGCTCTTTTATGGGTGGGTTACATTGACAGAGTGGGGTAAGTCTGCTATTCCCTGGGTGTGTTACATTGACAGAGTGGGGTCAGTCTGCTCTTCCCTTGGGGGGGTTACATTGACAGAGTGGAGTCAGTCTGTTCTTCCCTGGGTGTGTTACATTGACAGAGTGGGGTCAGTCTGCTCTTCCCTGGGTGTGTTACATTGACTGAGTGGGGTCAGTCTGTTCTTCCCTGGGTGTATTACATTGACAGAGTGGGGTCAGTCTGTTCTTCCCTGGGTGTGTTACATTGACAGAGTGGGGTCAGTCTGCTCTTCCCTGGGTGTGTTACATTGACAGAGTGGGGTCAGTCTGTTCTCCCAGAGTGTGTTACATTGACAGAGTGGAGTCAGTCTGCTCTTCCCTGGGTGTGTTACATTGACAGAGTGGGGTCAGTCTGTTCTCCCAGGGTTTGTTGCATTGCAAGAGTGGGGTCAGTCTGCTCTTCCCTTGCTGTGTTACAATGACAGAGTGGGGTCAGTGTGCACTTCCCTGTGTGTGTTACATTGACAGAGTGGGGGTCAGTCTGCTCTTCCCTGGGTGTGTTACATTGACAGAGTGAGGTCAGTCTGCTCTTCCCTGGGTGAGTTACATTGACAGGGTTGGTTCAGTCTGCTCTCCCCTGGGTGTGATACATTGACAGAGTGGGGTCAGACTGCTATTCCCTGAGTATGTTACATTGACAGAGGGGGGTGTGTCTGCTCTTCCCAGGGTGTGTTACATTGACAGAGTGAGGTCAGTCTGCTCTTCCCTGGGTTTGTTACATTGTCAGAGTTTGGTCAGTCTGCTCTTCCCTGGGTGTGTTACATTGACAGAGTTGGGTCAGTGTGCTCTTCCCAGGGCGTGTCACATTGACAGAGTGGGGACAGTCTGCTCTTTTATGGGTGGGTTACATTGACAGAGTGGGGTCAGTCTGCCCTTCCCTGGGTGTGTTACATTGACAGAGTGGGGTCAGTCTGATCTTCCCTGGGTGTGTTACATTGACAGAGTGAGGTCAGTCTGCTCTTCCCTGGGTGAGTTACATTGACAGGGTTGGTTCAGTCTGCTCTCCCCTGGGTGTGATACATTGACAGAGTGGGGTCAGACTGCTATTCCCTGAGTATGTTACATTGACAGAGGGGGGTGTGTCTGCTCTTCCCAGGGTGTGTTACATTGACAGAGTGAGGTCAGTCTGCTCTTCCCTGGGTTTGTTACATTGTCAGAGTTTGGTCAGTCTGCTCTTCCCTGGGTGTGTTACATTGACAGAGTTGGGTCAGTGTGCTCTTCCCAGGGCGTGTCACATTGACAGAGTGGGGACAGTCTGCTCTTTTATGGGTGGGTTACATTGACAGAGTGGGGTCAGTCTGACCTTCCCTGGGTGTGTTACATTGACAGAGTGGGGTCAGTCTGATCTTCCCTGGTTGTGTGACATTGCCAGAGTGAGTTCAGTCTGCTCTTCCCAGGGTGTGTTACATTGACAGAGTGGGGTCAGTCTGCTTTACCCTGGGAGGGTTACATTGACAGAGTGGGGTCAGTCTTCTCTTCCCTGGGTGTGTAACATTGACAGATTGGGGTCAGTCTGCTCTTCCCCAAGTTTGTTACATTGACACAGTGGGGTCAGTCAGTTCTTCCCTGGGTGTGTTACATTGACAGAGTGGGGTCAGTCTGCTCTTCCCTGGCTATGTTACATTGACAGAGTGGGGTCAGTCTGCTCCTCACTGAGTGTGTTACATTGGCAGAGTGGGATCAGTCTGCTCTTCCCTGGGTGTGTTACATTGACTGAGTGGGGTCAGTCTGTTCTTCCCTGGGTGTATTACATTGACAGAGTGGGGTCAGTCTGTTCTTCCCTGGGTGTGTTACATTGACAGAGTGGGGTCAGTCTGCTCTTCCCTGGGTGTGTTACATTGACAGAGTGGGGTCAGTCTGTTCTCCCAGAGTGTGTTACATTGACAGAGTGGAGTCAGTCTGCTCTTCCCTGGGTGTGTTACATTGACAGAGTGGGGTCAGTCTGTTCTCCCAGGGTTTGTTGCATTGCAAGAGTGGGGTCAGTCTGCTCTTCCCTTGCTGTGTTACAATGACAGAGTGGGGTCAGTGTGCACTTCCCTGTGTGTGTTACATTGACAGAGTGGGGGTCAGTCTGCTCTTCCCTGGGTGTGTTACATTGACAGAGTGAGGTCAGTCTGCTCTTCCCTGGGTGAGTTACATTGACAGGGTTTGTTCAGTCTGCTCTCCCCTGGGTGTGATACATTGACAGAGTGGGGTCAGACTGCTATTCCCTGAGTATGTTACATTGACAGAGGGGGGTGTGTCTGCTCTTCCCAGGGTGTGTTACATTGACAGAGTGAGGTCAGTCTGCTCTTCCCTGGGTTTGTTACATTGTCAGAGTTTGGTCAGTCTGCTCTTCCCTGGGTGTGTTACATTGACAGAGTTGGGTCAGTGTGCTCTTCCCAGGGCGTGTCACATTGACAGAGTGGGGACAGTCTGCTCTTTTATGGTTGGGTTACATTGACAGAGTGGGGTCAGTCTGCCCTTCCCTGGGTGTGTTACATTGACAGAGTGGGGTCAGTCTGATCTTCCCTGGTTGTGTTACATTGCCAGAGTGAGTTCAGTCTGCTCTCCCCAGGGTGTGTTACATTGACAGAGTGGGGTCAGTCTGCTCTTCCCTGGCTATGTTACATTGACAGAGTGGGGTCAGTCTGCTCCTCCCTGAGTGTGTTACATTGGCAGAGTGGGATCAGTCTGCTCTTCCCTGGGTGTGTTACATTGACAGAGTGGGGTCAATCTGCTCTTCCCTGGGTGGGTAACATTGACAGAGTGGGGTCAGTCTGCTCTTCCCTGGGTGTGTTTCATTGACAGAGTGGGGTCAGTCTGCTCTTCCCTGGCTATGTTACATTGACAGAGTGGGGTCAGTCTGCTCCTCCCTGAGTGTGTTACATTGGCAGAGTGGGATCAGTCTGCTCTTCCCTGGGTGTGTTACATTGACAGAGTGGGGTCAATCTGCTCTTCCCTGGGTAGGTAACATTGACAGAGTGGGGTCAGTCTGCTCTTCCCTGGGTGTGTTTCATTGACAGAGTGGGGTCAGTTTGCTCTTCCCTGGGTGCGTTACATTGACAGAGTGGTGTCAGTCTGCTCTTCCCTGGGTGTGTTCCATTGACAGAATGGGGTCAGTCTGTTCTCCCAGGGTTTGTTACATTGACAGAGTGGGGTCAGTCTGTTCTTCCCTGGGTGTACTACATTGACAGAGTGAGGTCAGGCTGCTCTTCCCAGGGCGTGTCACATTGACAGAGTGGGGTCAATCTGCTCTTCCCTGGGTGGGTAACATTGACAGAGTGTGGTCAGTCTGCTCTTCCCAGGGCATGTCACATTGACAGAGTGGGGCCAGTCTGCTCTTTTATGGGTGGGTTTCATTGACAGAGAGAGGTAAATCTGCTATTCCCTGGGTGTGTTACATTGACAGAGTGGGGTCAGTCTGCTCTTCCCTTGGGGGGGTTACATTGACAGAGTGGAGTCAGTCTGTTCTTCCCTGGGTGTGTTATATTGACAGAGTGGGGTCAGTCTGCTCTTCCCTGGGTGTGTTACTTTGACTGAGTGGGGTCAGTCTGTTCTTCCATGGGTGTATTACATTGACGGAGTGGGGTCAGTCTGTTCTTCCCTGGGTGTGTTACATTGACAGAGTGGGTTCAGTCTGCTCTTCCCTGGGTGTGTTACATTGACAGAGTGGGGTCAGTCTGTTCTCCCAGAGTGTGTTACATTGACAGAGTGGGGTCAGTCTGATCTTCCCTGGTTGTGTTACATTGACAGAGTGGGGTCAGTCTGACCTTCCCTGGTTGTGTTACATTGACAGAGTGGGGTCAGTCTGATCTTCCCTGGTTGTGTTACATTGACAGAGTGAGTTCAGTCTGCTCTTCCCTGGGTGTGTTACATTGACAGAGTGTGGTCAGTCTGCTCTTCCCTGGGAGGGTTACATTGACAGAGTGGGGTCAGTCTTCTCTTCCCTGGGTGTGTAACATTGACAGATTGGGGTCAGTCTGCTCTTCCCCAAGTTTGTTACATTGACACAGTGGGGTCAGTCAGTTCTTCCCTGGGTGTGTTACATTGACAGAGTGGGGTCAGTCTGCTCTTCCCTGGCTATGTTACATTGACAGAGTGGGGTCAGTCTGCTCCTCCCTGAGTGTGTTACATTGACAGAGTGGGGTCAGTCTGCTCTTCCCTGGGTGTGTTACATTGACAGAGTGGGGTCAATCTGCTCTTCCCTGGGTGGGTAACATTGACAGAGTGGGGTAAGTCTGCTCTTCCCTGGGTGTGTTTCATTGACAGAGTGGGGTCAGTTTGCTCTTCCCTGGGTGCGTTACATTGACAGAGTGGTGTCAGTCTGCTCTTCCCTGGGTGTGTTCCATTGACAGAATGGGGTCAGTCTGTTCTCCCAGGGTTTGTTACATTGACAGAGTGGGGTCAGTCTGTTCTTCCCTGGGTGTACTACATTGACAGAGTGAGGTCAGTCTGCTCTTCCCAGGGCGTGTCACATTGACAGAGTGGGGTCAATCTGCTCTTCCCTGGGTGGGTAACATTGACAGAGTGTGGTCAGTCTGCTCTTCCCAGGGCATGTCACATTGACAGAGTGGGGCCAGTCTGCTCTTTTATGGGTGGGTTGCATTGACAGAGAGAGGTAAATCTGCTATTCCCAGGGTGTGTTACATTGACAGATTGGGGTCAGTCTGCTCTTCCCTTGGGGGGGTTACATTGACAGAGTGGAGTCAGTCTGTTCTTCCCTGGGTGTGTTACATTGACAGAGTGGGGTCAGTCTGCTCTTCCCTGGGTGTGTTACTTTGACTG
Source organism: Chiloscyllium punctatum (assembly GCF_047496795.1). Taxonomy (NCBI): domain Eukaryota; kingdom Metazoa; phylum Chordata; class Chondrichthyes; order Orectolobiformes; family Hemiscylliidae; genus Chiloscyllium; species Chiloscyllium punctatum. The sequence continues at coordinate 409,432 of NW_027309854.1, forward strand.
AGTGGGGTCAGTCTGTTCTTCCATGGGTGTATTACATTGACGGAGTGGGGTCAGTCTGTTCTTCCCTGGGTGTGTTACATTGACAGAGTGGGTTCAGTCTGCTCTTCCCTGGGTGTGTTACATTGACAGAGTGGCGTCAGTCTGTTCTCCCAGAGTGTGTTACATTGACAGAGTGGGGTCAGTCTGATCTTCCCTGGTTGTGTTACATTGACAGAGTGGGGTCAGTCTGACCTTCCCTGGTTGTGTTACATTGACAGAGTGGGGTCAGTCTGATCTTCCCTGGTTGTGTTACATTGACAGAGTGAGTTCAGTCTGCTCTTCCCAGGGTGTTTTACATTGACAGAGTGTGGTCAGTCTGCTCTTCCCTGGGAGTGTTACATTGACAGATTGGGGTCTGTCTTCTCTTCCCTGGGTGTGTTACATTGACAGATTGGGGTCAGTCTGCTCTTCCCCAAGTTTTTTACATTGACACAGTGGGGTCAGTCCGTTCTTCCCTGGGTGTGTTACATTGACAGAGTGGGGTCAGTCTGCTCTTCCCTGGCTATGTTACATTGACAGAGTGGGGTCAGTCTGCTCTTCCCTGGATGTGTTACATTGACAGAGTGGGGTCAGTCTGCTCTTCCCTGGGTGTGTTACATTGACAGAGTGGGGTCAATCTGCTCTTCCCTTGGTGGGTAACATTGACAGAGTGGGGCCAGTCTGCTCTTTTATGGGTGGGTTACATTGACAGAGTGGGGTAAGTCTGCTATTCCCTGGGTGTGTTACATTGACAGAGTGGGGTCAGTCTGCACTTCCCTTGGGGGGTTACATTGACAGAGTGGAGTCAGTCTGTTCTTCCCTGGGTGTGTTACATTGACAGAGTGGGGTCAGTCTGCTCTTCCCTGGGTGTGTTACATTGACTGAGTGGGGACAGTCTGTTCTTCCCTGGGTGTATTACATTGACAGAGTGGGGTCAGTCTGTTCTTCCTTGGGTGTGTTACATTGACAGAGTGGGTTCAGTCTGCTCTTCCCTGGGTGTGTTTCATTGACAGAGTGGGGTCGGTCTGTTCTCCCAGGGTTTGTTACATTGACAGAGTGGGTTCAGTCTGCTCTTCCCTGGGTGTGTTACATTGACAGAGTGGGGTCAGTCTGCTCTTCCCTGGGTGTGTTACATTGACAGAGTGAGGTCAGTCTGCTCTTCCCTGGGTTTGTTACATTGACACAGTGGGGTCAGTCTTCTCTTCCCTGGGTGTGTTACATTGACCGATTGGGGTCAGTCTGCTCTTCCCTGAGTGTGTTACATTGACAGAGTGGGGTCAGTCTGTTCTTCCTTGGTTGTGTTAAATTGACAGTGTTGGGTCAGTCTGTTCTTCCCTGGGTGTATTACATTGACAGAGTGGAGTCAGTCTGTTCTTCCCTGGGTGTGTTACATTGACAGAGTGGGGTCGGTCTGCTCTTCCCTGGGTGTGTTTCATTGACAGAGTTGGGTCAGTTTGCTCTTCCCTGGGTGTGTTACATTGACAGAGTGTGGTCAGTCTGCTCTTCCCTGGGAGTGTTACATTGACAGATTGGGGTCTGTCTTCTCTTCCCTGGGTGTGTTACATTGACAGATTGGGGTCAGTCTGCTCTTCCCCAAGTTTTTTACATTGACACAGTGGGGTCAGTCCGTTCTTCCCTGGGTGTGTTACATTGACAGAGTGGGGTCAGTCTGCTCTTCCCTGGCTATGTTACATTGACAGAGTGGGGTCAGTCTGCTCTTCCCTGGATGTGTTACATTGACAGAGTGGGGTCAGTCTGCTCTTCCCTGGGTGTGTTACATTGACAGAGTGGGGTCAATCTGCTCTTCCCTTGGTGGGTAACATTGACAGAGTGGGGCCAGTCTTCTCTTTTATGGGTGGGTTACATTGACAGAGTGGGGTAAGTCTGCTATTCCCTGGGTGTGTTACATTGACAGAGTGGGGTCAGTCTGCACTTCCCTGGGTGTGTTACATTGACAGAGTGGGGTCAATCTGCTCTTCCCTTGGTGGGTAACATTGACAGAGTGGGGCCAGTCTGCTCTTTTATGGGTGGGTTACATTGACAGAGTGGGGTAAGTCTGCTATTCCCTGGGTGTGTTACATTGACAGAGTGGGGTCAGTCTGTTCTTCCCTGGGTGTGTTACATTGACAGAGTGGGGTCAGTCTGCTCTTCCCTGGGTGTGTTACATTGACTGAGTGGGGACAGTCTGTTCTTCCCTGGGTGTATTACATTGACAGAGTGGGGTCAGTCTGTTCTTCCTTGGGTGTGTTACATTGACAGAGTGGGTTCAGTCTGCTCTTCCCTGGGTGTGTTTCATTGACAGAGTGGGGTCGGTCTGTTCTCCCAGGGTTTGTTACATTGACAGAGTGGGTTCAGTCTGCTCTTCCCTGGGTGTGTTACATTGACAGAGTGGGGTCAGTCTGCTCTTCCCTGGGTGTGTTACATTGACAGAGTGAGGTCAGTCTGCTCTTCCCTGGGTTTGTTACATTGACACAGTGGGGTCAGTCTTCTCTTACCTGGGTGTGTTACATTGACCGATTCGGGTCAGTCTGCTCTTCCCTGAGTGTGTTACATTGACAGAGTGGGGTCAGTCTGTTCTTCCTTGGTTGTGTTAAATTGACAGTGTTGGGTCAGTCTGTTCTTCCCTGGGTGTATTACATTGACAGAGTGGAGTCAGTCTGTTCTTCCCTGGGTGTGTTACATTGACAGAGTGGGGTCAATCTGCTCTTCCCTGGGTGGGTAACATTGACAGAGTGGGGTCGGTCTGCTCTTCCCTGGGTGTGTTTCATTGACAGAGTGGGGTCAGTTTGCTCTTCCCTGGGTGTGTTACATTGACAGAGTGGTGTCAGTCTGCTCTTCCCTGGGTGTGTTATATTGAAAGAGTGGGGTCAGTCTGCCCTTCCCTCGGTGTGTTCCATTGACAGAGTGGGGTCAGTCTGTTCTCCCAGGGTTTGTTACATAGACAGAGTGGGGTCAGTCTGTTCTTCCCTTGGTGTGTTACATTGACAGAGTGAGGTCAGTCTGCTCTTCCCTGGGTGTGTTACATTGACAGAGTGGGGTCAATCTGCTCTTCCCTGGGTGGGTAACATTGACAGAGTGTGGTCAGTCTGCTCTTCCCAGGGCGTGTCACATTGACAGAGTGGGGCCAGTCTGCTCTTTTATGGGTGGGTTACATTGACAGAGTGGGGTAAGTCTGCTATTCCCTGGGTGTGTTACATTGACAGAGTGGGGTCAGTCTGCTCTTCCCTGGGGGGGTTACATTGCCAGAGTTGAGTCAGTCTGTTCTTCCCTGGGTGTGTTACATTGACAGAGTGGGGTCAGTCTGCTCTTCCCTGGGTGTGTTACATTGACTGAGTGGGGTCAGTCTGTTCTTCCCTGGGTGTATTACATTGACAGAGTGGAGTCAGTCTGTTCTTCCCTGGGTGTGTTACATTGACAGAGTGGGTTCAGTCTGCTCTTCCCTGGGTGTGTTACATTGACAGAGTGGGGTCAGTCTGTTTTCCCAGGGTTTGTTACATTGACAGAGTGGGGTCAGTCTGCTCTTCCCTTGCTGTGTTACAATGACAGAGTGGGGTCAGTGTGCACTTCCCTGTGTGTGTTACATTGACAGAGTGGGGGTCAGTCTGCTCTTCCCAGGGTGTGTTACATTGACAGAGTGTGGTCAGTCTGCTCTTCTCAGGGCGTGTCACATTGACAGAGTGGGGTCAGTCTGATCTTTTATGGGTGGGTTACATTGACAGAATGAATTCAGTCTGCTCTTCCCTGCGTGTGTTACATTGACAGAGTGTGGTCAGTCTGATCTTCCCTGGTTGTGTCACATTGACAGAGTGAGTTCAGTCTGCTCTTCCCTGGGTGTGTTACATTGTCAGAGTGGGGTCAGTCTGCTCTTCCCTGGGTGTGTTACATTGACAGAATGAGGTCAGTCTGCTCTTCCCTGGGTTTGTTACATTGACAGAGTGGGGTCAGTCTTCTCTTCCCAGGGTGTGTTACATTGACCGATTGGGGTCAGTCTGCTCTTCCCTGCGTGTGTAACATTGACAGAGTGAGTTCAGTCTGCTCTTCCCTGGGTGTGTTACATTGACAGAGTGTGGTCAGTCTGATCTTCCCTGGTTGTGTTACATTGACAGAGTGAGTTCAGTCTGCTCTTCCCTGGGTGTGTTACATTGACAGAGTGGGGTCAGTCTGCTCTTCCCTGGGAGGGTTACATTGACAGAGTGGGGTCAGTCTTCTCTTCCCTGGGTGTGTTACATTGACAGATTGGGGTCAGTCTGCTCTTCCCCAAGTTTGTTACATTGACACAGTGGGGTCAGTCTGTTCTTCCCTGGGTGTGTTACATTGACAGAGTAGGGTCAGTCTGCTCATCCCTGGCTGTGTTACATTGACAGAGTGGGGTCAGTCTGCTCTTCCCTGGGTGTGTTACATTGACAGAGTGGGGTCAGTCTGCTCTTCCCTGGGTGTGTTACATTGACTGAGTGGGGTCAGTCTGTTCTTCCCTGGGTGTGTTTCATCGACAGAGTGGGGTCGGTCTGCTCTTCCCTGGGTGTGTTACATTGACAGAGTGGGGTCAGACTGCTCTTCCCTGGGTGTGTTACATTGACAGAGTGGGGTCAGTCTGCTCTTCCCTGGGTGTGTTACATTGACAGAGTGGGGTCAGTCTGCTCTTCCCAGGGTGTGTTACATTGACAGAGTGGAGCCAGTCTGCTCTTCCATGGGTGTGTTTCATTGACAGAGTGGGGTCGGTCTGCTCTTCCCTGGGTGGGTAACATTGACAGAGTGGGGTCGGTCTGCTCTTCCCTGGGTGTGTTTCATTGACAGAGTGGGGTCAGTCTGCTCTTCCCAGGGTGTGTTACATTTACAGAGTGGAGTCAGTCTGCTCTTCCATGGGTGTGTTACATTGACAGAGTGGGGTCAGTCTGCCCTTCCCTGGGTGTGTTCCATTGACAGAGTGGGGTCAGTCTGTTCTCCCTGGGTTTGTTACATTGACAGAGTGGGGTCAGTCTGCTCTTCCCTGGGTTTTTTAAATTGACAGAGTGGGCTCAGTCTGTTCTTCCCTTGGTGTGTTACATTGACAGAGTGGTATGTGTCTGCTCTTCCCTGGGTGTATTACATTGACAGAGTGGGGTCAGTCTGTTCTCCCATTGTGTGTTACATTGACAGAGTGCGGTCAGTCTGCTCTTCCCTGGGTGTGTTACAATGACAGAGTGGTGTCAGTGTGCACATCACTGGCTGGGTTACATTGACAGAGTGGGGTAAGTCTGCAGTTCACTGTGTGAGTAATTTTGCAGAAGAGGACATTCTGCTCTTCTCTGGGTGGGTTACATTGAAAGAGTGCGGTCAGTCTGCTCTTCCCTGGGTGTGTTACATTGACAGAGTTTGGTCAGTCTGCTCTTCCCTGGGTGTGTTACATTGACAGAGTTGGGTCAGTGTGCTCTTCCCAGGGCGTGTCACATTGACAGAGTGGGGACAGTCTGCTCTTTTTGAGTGGGTTACATTGACAGAGTGGGGTCAGTCTGCTCTTCCCTGGGTGTGTTACATTGACAGAGTAGGGTCAGTCTGCTCTTCCCTGGCTGTGTTACATTGACAGAGTGGGGTCAGTCTGCTCTTCCCTGGGTGTGTTACATTGACAGAGTGGGGTCAGTCTGCTCTTCCCTGGCTGTGTTACATTGACAGAGTGGGGTCAGTCTGCTCTTCCCTGGTTGTGTTACATTGACAGAGTGGGGTCAGTCTGCTCTTCCCTGGGTGTGTTACATTGACAGAGTGGGGTCAGTCTGCTCTTCCCTGCGTGTGTTACATTGACAGAGTGGGGTCAGTTTGCTCTTCCCTGGGTGTGTTACATTGACAGAGTGGTGTCAGTCTGCTCTTCCCTGGGTGTGTTATATTGAAAGAGTGGGGTCAGTCTGCCCTTCCCTCGGTGTGTTCCATTGACAGAGTGGGGTCAGTCTGTTCTCCCAGGGTTTGTTACATAGACAGAGTGGGGTCAGTCTGTTCTTCCCTTGGTGTGTTACATTGACAGAGTGAGGTCAGTCTGCTCTTCCCTGGGTGTGTTACATTGACAGAGTGGGGTCAATCTGCTCTTCCCTGGGTGGGTAACATTGACAGAGTGTGGTCAGTCTGCTCTTCCCAGGGCGTGTCACATTGACAGAGTGGGGCCAGTCTGCTCTTTTATGGGTGGGTTACATTGACAGAGTGGGGTAAGTCTGCTATTCCCTGGGTGTGTTACATTGACAGAGTGGGGTCAGTCTGCTCTTCCCTGGGGGGGTTACATTGCCAGAGTTGAGTCAGTCTGTTCTTCCCTGGGTGTGTTACATTGACAGAGTGGGGTCAGTCTGCTCTTCCCTGGGTGTGTTACATTGACTGAGTGGGGTCAGTCTGTTCTTCCCTGGGTGTATTACATTGACAGAGTGGAGTCAGTCTGTTCTTCCCTGGGTGTGTTACATTGACAGAGTGGGTTCAGTCTGCTCTTCCCTGGGTGTGTTACATTGACAGAGTGGGGTCAGTCTGTTTTCCCAGGGTTTGTTACATTGACAGAGTGGGGTCAGTCTGCTCTTCCCTTGCTGTGTTACAATGACAGAGTGGGGTCAGTGTGCACTTCCCTGTGTGTGTTACATTGACAGAGTGGGGGTCAGTCTGCTCTTCCCAGGGTGTGTTACATTGACAGAGTGTGGTCAGTCTGCTCTTCTCAGGGCGTGTCACATTGACAGAGTGGGGTCAGTCTGATCTTTTATGGGTGGGTTACATTGACAGAATGAATTCAGTCTGCTCTTCCCTGCGTGTGTTACATTGACAGAGTGTGGTCAGTCTGATCTTCCCTGGTTGTGTCACATTGACAGAGTGAGTTCAGTCTGCTCTTCCCTGGGTGTGTTACATTGTCAGAGTGGGGTCAGTCTGCTCTTCCCTGGGTGTGTTACATTGACAGAATGAGGTCAGTCTGCTCTTCCCTGGGTTTGTTACATTGACAGAGTGGGGTCAGTCTTCTCTTCCCAGGGTGTGTTACATTGACCGATTGGGGTCAGTCTGCTCTTCCCTGCGTGTGTAACATTGACAGAGTGAGTTCAGTCTGCTCTTCCCTGGGTGTGTTACATTGACAGAGTGTGGTCAGTCTGATCTTCCCTGGTTGTGTAACATTGACAGAGTGAGTTCAGTCTGCTCTTCCCTGGGTGTGTTACATTGACAGAGTGGGGTCAGTCTGCTCTTCCCTGGGAGGGTTACATTGACAGAGTGGGGTCAGTCTTCTCTTCCCTGGGTGTGTTACATTGACAGATTGGGGTCAGTCTGCTCTTCCCCAAGTTTGTTACATTGACACAGTGGGGTCAGTCTGTTCTTCCCTGGGTGTGTTACATTGACAGAGTAGGGTCAGTCTGCTCATCCCTGGCTGTGTTACATTGACAGAGTGGGGTCAGTCTGCTCTTCCCTGGGTGTGTTACATTGACAGAGTGGGGTCAGTCTGCTCTTCCCTGGGTGTGTTACATTGACTGAGTGGGGTCAGTCTGTTCTTCCCTGGGTGTGTTTCATCGACAGAGTGGGGTCGGTCTGCTCTTCCCTGGGTGTGTTACATTGACAGAGTGGGGTCAGACTGCTCTTCCCTGGGTGTGTTACATTGACAGAGTGGGGTCAGTCTGCTCTTCCCTGGGTGTGTTACATTGACAGAGTGGGGTCAGTCTGCTCTTCCCAGGGTGTGTTACATTGACAGAGTGGAGCCAGTCTGCTCTTCCATGGGTGTGTTTCATTGACAGAGTGGGGTCGGTCTGCTCTTCCCTGGGTGTGTTACATTGACAGAGTGGGGTCAGTCTGCTCTTCCCTGGGTGTGTTACATTGACAGAGTGGGGTCAGTCTGCTCTTCCCAGGGTGTGTTACATTTACAGAGTGGAGTCAGTCTGCTCTTCCATGGGTGTGTTACATTGACAGAGTGGGGTCAGTCTGCCCTTCCCTGGGTGTGTTCCATTGACAGAGTGGGGTCAGTCTGTTCTCCCTGGGTTTGTTACATTGACAGAGTGGGGTCAGTCTGCTCTTCCCTGGGTTTTTTAAATTGACAGAGTGGGCTCAGTCTGTTCTTCCCTTGGTGTGTTACATTGACAGAGTGGTATGTGTCTGCTCTTCCCTGGGTGTATTACATTGACAGAGTGGGGTCAGTCTGTTCTCCCATTGTGTGTTACATTGACAGAGTGCGGTCAGTCTGCTCTTCCCTGGGTGTGTTACAATGACAGAGTGGTGTCAGTGTGCACATCACTGGCTGGGTTACATTGACAGAGTGGGGTAAGTCTGCAGTTCACTGTGTGAGTAATTTTGCAGAAGAGGACATTCTGCTCTTCTCTGGGTGGGTTACATTGAAAGAGTGCGGTCAGTCTGCTCTTCCCTGGGTGTGTTACATTGACAGAGTTTGGTCAGTCTGCTCTTCCCTGGGTGTGTTACATTGACAGAGTTGGGTCAGTGTGCTCTTCCCAGGGCGTGTCACATTGACAGAGTGGGGACAGTCTGCTCTTTTTGAGTGGGTTACATTGACAGAGTGGGGTCAGTCTGCTCTTCCCTGGGTGTGTTACATTGACAGAGTAGGGTCAGTCTGCTCTTCCCTGGCTGTGTTACATTGACAGAGTGGGGTCAGTCTGCTCTTCCCTGGGTGTGTTACATTGACAGAGTGGGGTCAGTCTGCTCTTCCCTGGCTGTGTTACATTGACAGAGTGGGGTCAGTCTGCTCTTCCCTGGGTGTGTTACATTGACAGAGTGGGGTCAGTCTGCTCTTCCCTGGGTGTGTTACATTGACAGAGTGGGGTCAGTCTGCTCTTCCCTGCGTGTGTTACATTGACAGAGTGGGGTCAGTCTGCTCTTCCCTGGGTGTGTTACATTGACAGAGTGGGGTCAATCTGCTCTTCCCTGGGTGTGTTACATTGACAGGGAGGGGTCAGTCTGCTCTTCCCTGGGTGTGTTACATTGACAGAGTGGTGTCAGTCTGCTCTTCCCTGGGTGTGTTAAATTGACAGAGTGGTGTCAGTCTGCTCTTCCCTGGGTGTGTTACATTGACAGAGTGGGGTCAGTCTGCCCTTCCCTGTGTGTGTTCCATTGACAGAGTGGCGTCAGTCTGTTCTCCCAGGGTTTGTTACATTGACAGAGTGGGGTCAGTCTGTTCTTCCCTGGGTATGTTACATTGACAGAGTGAGGTCAGTCTGCTCTTCCCTGGGAGGGTTACATTGACAGAATGGGGTCAGTCTTCTCTTCCCTGGGTGTGTTACATTGACAGATTGGGGTCAGTCTGCTCTTCCCCAAGTTGGTAACATTGACACAGTGGGGTCAGTCTGTTTTTCCCTGGGTGTGTTACATTGACAGATTGGGGTCAGTCTGCTCTTCCCTGGCTGTGTTACAGTGACAGAGTGGGGTCAGTCTGATCTTCCCTGGTTGTGTTACATTGACAGAGTGAGTTCAGTCTGCTCTTCCCTGGGTGTGTTTCATTGACAGAGTGGGGTCAGTCTGCTCTTCCCTGGGTGTGTTCCATTGACAGAGTGGTGTCAGTCTGTTCTCCCAGGGTTTGTTACATTGACAGAGTGGGGTCAGTCTGTTCTTCCCTTGGTGTGTTACATTGACAGAGTGAGGTCAGTCTGCTCTTCCCTGGGTGTGTCACATTGACAGATTGGGGTCAATCTGCTCTTCCCTGGGTGGGTAACATTGACAGAGTGTGGTCAGTCTGCTCTTCCCAGGGCGTGTCACATTGACAGAGTGGGGCCAGTCTGCTCTTTTATGGGTGGGTTACATTGACAGAGTGGGGTAAGTCTGCTATTCCCTGGGTGTGTTACATTGACAGAGTGGGGTCAGTCTGCTCTTCCCTGGGGGGGTTACATTGCCAGAGTTGAGTCAGTCTGTTCTTCCCTGGGTGTGTTACATTGACAGAGTGGGGTCAGTCTGCTCTTCCCTGGGTGTGTTACATTGACTGAGTGGGGTCAGTCTGTTCTTCCCTGGGTGTATTACATTGACAGAGTGGAGTCAGTCTGTTCTTCCCTGGGTGTGTTACATTGACAGAGTGGGTTCAGTCTGCTCTTCCCTGGGTGTGTTACATTGACAGAGTGGGGTCAGTCTGTTCTCCCAGGGTTTGTTACATTGACAGAGTGGGGTCAGTCTGCTCTTCCCTTGCTGTGTTACAATGACAGAGTGGGGTCAGTGTGCACTTCCCTGTGTGTGTTACATTGACAGAGTGGGGGTCAGTCTGCTCTTCCCAGGGTGTGTTACATTGACAGAGTGTGGTCAGTCTGATCTTCTCAGGGCTTGTCACATTGACAGAGTGGGGTCAGTCTGATCTTTTATGGGTGGGTTACATTGACAGAATGAATTCAGTCTGCTCTTCCCTGCGTGTGTTACATTGACAGAGTGTGGTCAGTCTGATCTTCCCTGGTTGTGTCACATTGACAGAGTGAGTTCAGTCTGCTCTTCCCTGGGTGTGTTACATTGTCAGAGTGGGGTCAGTCTGCTCTTCCCTGGGTGTGTTACATTGACAGAATGAGGTCAGTCTACTCTTCCCTGGGTTTGTTACATTGACAGAGTGGGGTCAGTCTTCTCTTCCCAGGGTGTGTTACATTGACCGATTGGGGTTAGTCTGCTCTTCCCTGCGTGTGTTACATTGACAGAGTGAGTTCAGTCTGCTCTTCCCTGGGTGTGTTACATTGACAGAGTGTGGTCAGTCTGATCTTCCCTGGTTGTGTTACATTGACAGAGTGAGTTCAGTCTGCTCTTCCCTGGGTGTGTTACATTGACAGAGTGGGGTCAGTCTGCTCTTCCCTGGGAGGGTTACATTGACAGAGTGGGGTCAGTCTTCTCTTCCCTGGGTGTGTTACATTGACAGATTGGGGTCAGTCTGCTCTTCCCCAAGTTTGTTACATTGACACAGTGGGGTCAGTCTGTTCTTCCCTGGGTGTGTTACATTGACAGAGTAGGGTCAGTCTGCTCATCCCTGGCTGTGTTACATTGACAGAGTGGGGTCAGTCTGCTCTTCCCTGGGTGTGTTACATTGACAGAGTGGGGTCAGTCTGCTCTTCCCTGGGTGTGTTACATTGACTGAGTGGGGTCAGTCTGTTCTTCCCTGGGTGTGTTTCATCGAAAGAGTGGGGTCGGTCTGCTCTTCCCTGGGTGTGTTACATTGACAGAGTGGGGTCAGACTGCTCTTCCATGGGTGTGTTACATTGACAGAGTGGGGTCAGTCTGCCCTTCCCTTGGTGTGTTCCATTGACAGAGTGGGGTCAGTCTGTTCTCCCTGGGTTTGTTACATTGACAGAGTGGGTTCAGTCTGCTCATCCCCGGGTTTTTTAAATTGACAGAGTGGGCTCAGTCTGTTCTTCCCTTGGTGTGTTACGTTGACAGAGTGGTATCTGTCTGCTCTTCCCTGGGTGTATTACATTGACAGAGTGGGGTCAGTCTGTTCTCCCATTGTGTGTTACATTGACAGAGTGCGGTCAGTCTGCTCTTCCCTGGGTGTGTTACAATGACAGAGTGGTGTCAGTGTGCACATCACTGGCTGGGTTACATTGACAGAGTGGGGTAAGTCTGCAGTTCACTGTGTGAGTAATTTTGCAGAAGAGGACATTCTGCTCTTCTCTGGGTGGGTTACATTGAAAGAGTGCGGTCAGTCTGCTCTTCCCTGGGTGTGTTACAATGACAGAGTGGGGTCAGTGTGCACATCACTGGGTGGGTTACATTGACAGAGTTGGGTAAGTCTGCAGTTCACTGTGTGAGTAATTTTGCAGAAGAGGACATTCTGCTCTTCTCTGGGTGGGTTACATTGAAAGAGTGAGGTCAGTCTGCTCTTCCCTGGGTTTGTTACATTGACAGAGTTTGGTCAGTCTGCTCTTCCCTGCGTGTGTTACATTGACAGAGTTGGGTCAGTGTGCTCTTCCCAGGGCGTGTCACATTGACAGAGTGGGGACAGTCTGCTCTTTTTGAGTGGGTTACATTGACAGAGTGGGGTCAGTCTGCTCTTCCCTGGGTGTGTTACATTGACAGAGTAGGGTCAGTCTGCTCTTCCCTGGCTGTGTTACATTGACAGAGTGGGGTCAGTCTGCTCATCCCTGGGTGTGTTACAGTGACAGAGTGGGGTCAGTCTGCTCTTCCCTGGCTGTGTTACATTGACAGAGTGGGGTCAGTCTGCTCTTCCCTGGGTGTGTTACATTGACAGAGTGGGGTCAGTCTGCTCTTCCCTGGGTGTGTTACATTGACAGAGTGGGGTCAGTCTGCTCTTCCCTGCGTGTGTTACATTGACAGAGTGGGGTCAGTCTGCTCTTCCCTGGGTGTGTTACATTGGCAGAGTGGGGTCAATCTGCTCTTCCCTGGGTGTGTTACATTGACAGGGAGGGGTCAGTCTGCTCTTCCCTGCGTGTGTTACATTGACAGAGTGGTGTCAGTCTGCTCTTCCCTGGGTGTGTTAAATTGACAGAGTGGTGTCAGTCTGCTCTTCCCTGGGTGTGTTACATTGACAGAGTGGGGTCAGTCTGCCCTTCCCTGGGTGTGTTCCATTGATAGAGTGGCGTCAGTCTGTTCTCCCAGGGTTTGTTACATTGACAGAGTGGGGTCAGTCTGTTCTTCCCTGGGTATGTTACATTGACAGAGTGAGGTCAGTCTGCTCTTCCCTGGGAGGGTTACATTGACAGAGAGGGGTCAGTCTTCTCTTCCCTGGGTGTGTTACATTGACAGATTGGGGTCAGTCTGCTCTTCCCCAAGGTGGTAACATTGACACAGTGGGGTCAGTCTGTTTTTCCCTGGGTGTGTTACATTGACAGATTGGGGTCAGTCTGCTCTTCCCTGGCTGTGTTACAGTGACAGAGTGGGGTCAGTTTGATCTTCCCTGGTTGTGTTACATTGACAGAGTGAGTTCAGTCTGCTCTTCCCTGGGTGTGTTTCATTGACAGAGTGGGGTCAGTCTGCTCTTCCCTGGGTGTGTTCCATTGACAGAGTGGTTTCAGTCTGTTCTCCCAGGGTTTGTTACATTGACAGAGTGGGGTCAGTCTGCTCTTCCCTGGGTGTGTTACATTGACAGAGTGCGGTCAGACTGCTCTTCCCTGGGTGTGTTACATTGACAGAGTGGGGTCAGTCTGCTCTTCCCTGGGTGTGTTACATTGACAGAGTGGGGTCAGTCTGCTCTTCCCAGGGTGTGTTACATTGACAGAGTGGGGTCAGTCTGCTCTTCCATGGGTGTGTTTCATTGACAGAGTGGGGTCAGTCTGCTCTTCCCTGGGTGTGTTACATTGACAGAGTGGGGTCAGTCTGCTCTTCCCTGGGTGTGTTCCATTGACAGAGTGGGGTCAGTCTGCCCTTCCCTGGGTGTGTTACATTGACAGAGTGGGGTCAGTCTGCTCTTCCCAGGGTGTGTTACATTGACAGAGTGGGGTCAGTCTGCTCTTCCATGGGTGTGTTTCATTGACAGAGTGGGGTCAGTCTGCTCTTCCCAGGGTTTGTTACATTGACAGAGTGGGGTCAGTCTGCTCTTCCCTGGGTTTTTTAAATTGACAGAGTGGGCTCAGTCTGTTCTTCCCTTGGTGTGTTACATTGACAGAGTGGTATCTGTCTGCTCTTCCCTGGGTGTGTTACATTGACAGAGTGGGGTCAGTTAGTTCTCCCATTGTGTGTTACATTGACAGAGTGCGGTCAGTCTGCTCTTCCCTGGGTGTGTTACAATGACAGAGTGGGGTCAGTGTGCACATCACTGGGTGGGTTACATTGACAGAGTTGGGTAAGTCTGCAGTTCACTGTGTGAGTAATTTTGCAGAAGAGGACATTCTGCTCTTCTCTGGGTGGGTAACATTGAAAGAGTGAGGTCAGTCTGCTCTTCCCTGGGTTTGTTACATTGACAGAGTTTGGTCAGTCTGCTCTTCCCTGGGTGTGTTACATTGACAGAGTTGGGTCAGTGTGCTCTTCCCAGGGCGTGTCACATTGACAGAGTGGGGACAGTCTGCTCTTTTTGAGTGGGTTACATTGACAGAGTGGGGTCAGTCTGCTCTTCCCTGGGTGTGTTACATTGACAGAGTAGGGACAGTCTGCTCTTCCCTGACTGTGTTACATTGACAGAGTGGGGTCAGTCTGCTCTTCCCTGGGTGTGTTACATTGACATAGTGGGGTCAGTCTGCTCTTCCCTGGCTGTGTTACATTGACAGAGTGGGGTCAGTCTGCTCTTCCCTGGCTGTGTTACATTGACAGAGTGAGGTCAGTCTGCTCTTCCCTGGGTGTGTTACATTGACAGAGTGGGGTCAGTCTGCTCTTCCCTGGCTGTGTTACATTGACAGAGTGGGGTCAGTCTGCTCTTCCCTGGGTGTGTTACATTGACAGAGTGGGGTCAGTCTGCTCTTCCCTGGGTGTGTTACATTGACAGAGTGGGGTCAGTCTGCTCTTCCCTGCGTGTGTTACATTGACAGAGTGGGGTCAGTCTGCTCTTCCCTGGGTGTGTTACATTGACAGAGTGGGGTCAATCTGCTCTTCCCTGGGTGTGTTACATTGACAGGGAGGGGTCAGTCTGCTCTTCCCTGGGTGTGTTACATTGACAGAGTGGTGTCAGTCTGCTCTTCCCTGGGTGTGTTAAATTGACAGAGTGGTGTCAGTCTGCTCTTCCCTGGGTGTGTTACATTGACAGAGTGGGGTCAGTCTGCCCTTCCCTGGGTGTGTTCCATTGATAGAGTGGCGTCAGTCTGTTCTCCCAGGGTTTGTTACATTGACAGAGTGGGGTCAGTCTGTTCTTCCCTGGGTATGTTACATTGACAGAGTGAGGTCAGTCTGCTCTTCCCTGGGAGGGTTACATTGACAGAGAGGGGTCAGTCTTCTCTTCCCTGGGTGTGTTACATTGACAGATTGGGGTCAGTCTGCTCTTCCCCAAGTTGGTAACATTGACACAGTGGGGTGAGTCTGTTTTTCCCTGGGTGTGTTACATTGACAGATTGGGGTCAGTCTGCTCTTCCCTGGCTGTGTTACAGTGACAGAGTGGGGTCAGTCTGATCTTCCCTGGTTGTGTTACATTGACAGAGTGAGTTCAGTCTGCTCTTCACTGGGTGTGTTTCATTGACAGAGTGGGGTCAGTCTGCTCTTCCCTGGGTGTGTTCCATTGACAGAGTGGTGTCAGTCTGTTCTCCCAGGGTTTGTTACATTGACAGAGTGGGGTCAGTCTGCTCTTCCCTGGGTGTGTTACATTGACAGAGTGGGGTCAGACTGCTCTTCCCTGGGTGTGTTACATTGACAGAGTGGGGTCAGTCTGCTCTTCCCTGGGTGTGTTACATTGACAGAGTGGGGTCAGTCTGCTCTTCCCAGGGTGTGTTACATTGACAGAGTGGGGTCAGTCTGCTCTTCCATGGGTGTGTTTCATTGACAGAGTGGGGTCAGTCTGCTCTTCCCTGGGTGTGTTACATTGACAGAGTGGGGTCAGTCTGCTCTTCCCTGGGTGTGTTCCATTGACAGAGTGGGGTCAGTCTGCCCTTCCCTGGGTGTGTTACATTGACAGAGTGGGGTCAGTCTGCTCTTCCCAGGGTGTGTTACATTGACAGAGTGGGGTCAGTCTGCTCTTCCATGGGTGTGTTTCATTGACAGAGTGGGGTCAGTCTGCTCTTCCCAGGGTTTGTTACATTGACAGAGTGGGGTCAGTCTGCTCTTCCCTGGGTTTTTTAAATTGACAGAGTGGGCTCAGTCTGTTCTTCCCTTGGTGTGTTACATTGACAGAGTGGTATCTATCTGCTCTTCCCTGGGTGTGTTACATTGACAGAGTGGGGTCAGTTAGTTCTCCCATTGTTCGTTACATTGACAGAGTGCGGTCAGTCTGCTCTTCCCTGGGTGTGTTACAATGACAGAGTGGGGTCAGTGTGCACATCACTGGGTGGGTTACATTGACAGAGTTGGGTAAGTCTGAAATTCACTGTGTGAGTAATTTTGCAGAAGAGGACATTCTGCTCTTCTCTGGGTGGGTAACATTGAAAGAGTGAGGTCAGTCTGCTCTTCCCTGGGTTTGTTACATTGACAGAGTTTGGTCAGTCTGCTCTTCCCTGGGTGTGTTACATTGACAGAGTTGGGTCAGTGTGCTCTTCCCAGGGCGTGTCACATTGACAGAGTGGGGACAGTCTGCTCTTTTTGAGTGGGTTACATTGACAGAGTGGGGTCAGTCTGCTCTTCCCTGGGTGTGTTACATTGACAGAGTATGGACAGTCTGCTCTTCCCTGACTGTGTTACATTGACAGAGTGGGGTCAGTCTGCTCTTCCCTGGGTGTGTTACATTGACATAGTGGGGTCAGTCTGCTCTTCCCTGGCTGTGTTACATTGACAGAGTGGGGTCAGTCTGTTCTTCCCTGGGTATGTTACATTGACAGAGTGAGGTCAGTCTGCTCTTCCCTGGGAGGGTTACATTGACAGAGTGGGGTCAGTCTTCTCTTCCCTGGGTGTGTTACATTGACAGATTGGGGTCAGTCTGCTCTTCCACAAGTTGGTAACATTGACACAGTGGGGTCAGTGTGTTTTTCCCTGGGTGTGTTACATTGACAGAGTGGGGTCAGTCTGATCTTCCCTGGTTGTGTTACATTGACAGAGTGAGTTCAGTCTGCTCTTCCCTGTGTGTGTTTCATTGACAGAGTGGGGTCAGTTTGCTCTTCCCTGGGTGTGTTACATTGACAGAGTGAGGTTAGTCTGCAATTCCCTGGGTGTGTTCCATTGACAGAGTGGTGTCAGTCTGTTCTCCCAGGGTTTGTTACATTGACAGAGTGGAGTCAGTCTGTTCTTCCCTGGGTGTGTTACATTGACAGAGTGGGGTCAGTCTGATCTTCCCTGGTTGTGTTACATTGACAGGGTGGTGTCAGTCTGCTCTTCCCTGGGTGTGTTACATTGACAGAGTGGGGTCAGTCTGTTTTTCCCTGGGTGTGTTACATTGACAGAGTGGGTTCAGTCTGCTCTTCCCTGGGTGTGTAACATTGACAGAGTGGGGTCAGTCTGCTCTTTTATGGGTGGGTTACATTAACAGAATGAATTCAGTCTGCTCTTCCCTGCGTGTGTTACATTGACAGAGTGTGGTCAGTCTGATCTTCCCTGGTTGTGTTACATTGACAGAGTGAGTTCAGTCTGCTCTTCCCTGGGTGTGTTACATTGTCAGAGTGTGGTCAGTCTGCTCTTCCCTGGGTGTGTTACATTGACAGAGTGAGGTCAGTCTGCTCTTCCCTGGGTTTGTTACTTTGACAGAGTGGGGTCTGTCTTCTCTCCCCTGGGTGTGTTACATTGACCGATTGGGGTCAGTCTGCTCTTCCCTGCGTGTGTTACATTGACAGAGAGGGGTCAGTCTGTTCTTCCTTGGGTGTGTTAAATTGACAGTGTTGGGTCAGTCTGCTCTTCCCTGGGTGTGTTACATTGACAGATTGGGGTCTGTCTGCTCTTCCCTGAGTGTGTTACATTGACAGAGTGGGGTCAGTCTGTTCTTCCTTGGGTGTGTTAAATTGACAGTGTTGGGTCAGTCTGCTCTTCCCTGGGTGTGTTACATTGACAGAGTGGCGTCAGTCTGTTCTTCCCTGGGAGTGTTACAGTGACAGGGTGGTTTCAGTCTGCTCTCCCCTAGGTGTGTTATATTGACAGAGTGGGGTCAGTCTGCTCTTCCCTGGGTGTGTTAAATTGACAGAGTGGGGTCAGTCTGTTCTTCCCTTGGTGTGTTACATTGACAGAGTGGTATCTGTCTGCTCTTCCCTGGGTGTGTTACATTGACAGAGTGGGGTCAGTCTGTTCTCCCATTGTGTGTTACATTGACAGAGTGCGGTCAGTCTGCTCTTCCCTGGGTGTGTTACATTTACAGAGTGGGGTCAGTGTGCACATCACTTGGTGGGTTACATTGACAGAGTTGGGTAAGTCTGCAGTTCACTGTGTGAGTAATTTTGCAGAAGAGGACATTCTGCTCTTCTCTGGGTGGGTTACATTGAAAGATTGAGGTCAGTCTGCTCTTCCCTGGGTGTGTTACATTGACAGAGTTGTGTCAGTGTGCTCTTCCCAGGGCGTGTCACATTGACAGAGTAGGGACAGTCTGCTCTTTTATGGGTGGGTTACATTGACAGAGTGGGGTCAGTCTGCTCTTCCCTGGGTATGTTACATTGACAGAGTGTGGTCAGTCTGATCTTCCCTGGTTGTGTTACATTGACAGAGTGAGTTCAGTCTGCTCTTCCCTGTGTGTGTTACATTGACAGAGTGGGGTCAGTCTGCTCTTCCCTGGGAGGGTGACATTGACAGAGTGGGGTCAGTCTGATCCTCCCTGGTTGTGTTACATTGACATATTGGGGTCAGTCTGCTCTTCCCCAAGTTGGTAAATTGACACAGTGGGGTCAGTCTGTTCTTCCCTGGGTTTGTTACATTGACAGAGTGGGGTCAGTCTGCTCTTCCCTGGGTGTGTTACATTGACAGAGTGGGGTCAGTCTGATCCTCCCTGGTTGTGTTACATTGACAGAGTGAGTTCAGTCTGCTCTTCCCTGGGTGTGTTACTTTGACAGAGTGGGGTGAGTCTGCTCTTCCCTGGGAGGGTTACATTGACAGAGTGGGGTCAGTCTGCTCTTCCCTGGGTGTGTTACATTGACAGAGTGGTGTCAGTCTGCTCTTACCTGGGTGTGTTACAATGACAGAGTAGGGTCAGTGTGCACATCACTGGGTTGGTTACTATTACAGAGTGGGGTAAGTCTGCAGTTCACTGTGTGAGTAATTTTGCAAAGAGGAAATTCTGCTCTTCTCTGGGTGGGTTACATTGACAGAGTGAGGTCAGTCTGCTCTTCCCTGGGTTTGTTACATTGACAGAGTTTGGTCAGTCTGCTCTTCCCTGGGTGTGTTACATTGACAGAGTTGGGTCAGTGTGCTCTTCCCAGGGCGTGTCACATTGACAGAGTGGGGACAGTCTGCTCTTTTATGGGTGGGTGACATTGACAGAGTTGGGTCAGTCTGCTCTTCCCTGGGTGTGTTACATTGACAGAGTGGGGTCAGTCTTCTATTCCCTGGGTGTGTTACATTGACAGATTGGGGTCAGTCTGCTCTTCCCCAAGTTTGTTTCATTGACATAGTGGGGTCAGTCTGTTCTTCCCTGGGTGTGTTACATTGACAGAGTGGGGTCAGTCTGCTCTTCCCTGGGTATGTTACATTGACAGAGTGGGGTCAGTCTGCTCTTCCCTGGGTGTGTTACATTGACAGAGTGAGGTCAGTCTGCTCTTCCCTGGGTGTGTTACATTGACAGAGTGGGGTCAATCTGCTCTTCCCTGGGTGTGTTTCATTGACAGAGTGGGGTCAGTTTGCTCTTCCCTGGGTGTGTTACATTGACAGAGTGGTGTCAGTCTGCTCTTCCCTGGGTGTGTTACAGTGACAGGGTGGGGTCAATCTGCTCTTCCCTGTGTGTGTTTCATTGACAGAGTGGGGTCAGTCTGCTCTTCCCTGGGTGTGTTACATTGACAGAGTGAGGTCAGTCTGCTCTTCCCTGGGTGTGTTACATTGACAGAGTGGGGTCAATCTGCTCTTCCCTGGGTATGTTACATTGACAGAGTGGGGTCAGTCTGCTCTTCCCTGGGTGTGTTACATTGACAGCGTGAGGTCAGTCTGCTCTTCCCTGGGTGTGTTACATTGACAGAGTGGGGTCAATCTGCTCTTCCATGGGTGTGTTTCATTGACAGAGTGGGGTCAGTCTGCTCTTCTCTGGGTGTGTTACATTGACAGAGTGAGGTTAGTCTGCCCTTCCCTGGGTGTGTTCCATTTACAGAGTGGCGTCAGTCTGTTCTCCCAGGGTTTGTTTCATTGACAGAGTTGGGTCAGTGTGCTCTTCCCAGGGCGTGTCACATTGACAGAGTGGGGACAGTCTGCTCTTTTATGGGTGGGTTACATTGACAGAGTGGGGTCAGTCTGCTCTTCCCTGGTTGTGTTACATTGACAGAGTGGGGTCAGTCTGCTCTTCCCTGGGAGGGTTACATTGACAGAGTAGGGACAGTCTGCTCTTCCCTGACTGTGTTACATTGACAGAGTGGGGTCAGTCTGCTCTTCCCTGGGTGTGTTACATTGACATAGTGGGGTCAGTCTGCTCTTCCCTGGCTGTGTTACATTGACAGAGTGGGGTCAGTCTGCTCTTCCCTGTGTGTGTTTCATTGACAGAGTGGGGTCAGTTTGCTCTTCCCTGGGTGTGTTACATTGACAGAGTGAGGTTAGTCTGCAATTCCCTGGGTGTGTTCCATTGACAGAGTGGTGTCAGTCTGTTCTCCCAGGGTTTGTTACATTGACAGAGTGGAGTCAGTCTGTTCTTCCCTGGGTGTGTTACATTGACAGAGTGGGGTCAGTCTGATCTTCCCTGGTTGTGTTACATTGACAGGGTGGTGTCAGTCTGCTCTTCCCTGGGTGTGTTACATTGACAGAGTGGGGTCAGTCTGTTTTTCCCTGGGTGTGTTACATTGACAGAGTGGGTTCAGTCTGCTCTTCCCTGGGTGTGTAACATTGACAGAGTGGGGTCAGTCTGCTCTTTTATGGGTGGGTTACATTAACAGAATGAATTCAGTCTGCTCTTCCCTGCGTGTGTTACATTGACAGAGTGTGGTCAGTCTGATCTTCCCTGGTTGTGTTACATTGACAGAGTGAGTTCAGTCTGCTCTTCCCTGGGTGTGTTACATTGTCAGAGTGTGGTCAGTCTGCTCTTCCCTGGGTGTGTTACATTGACAGAGTGAGGTCAGTCTGCTCTTCCCTGGGTTTGTTACTTTGACAGAGTGGGGTCTGTCTTCTCTCCCCTGGGTGTGTTACATTGACCGATTGGGGTCAGTCTGCTCTTCCCTGCGTGTGTTACATTGACAGAGAGGGGTCAGTCTGTTCTTCCTTGGGTGTGTTAAATTGACAGTGTTGGGTCAGTCTGCTCTTCCCTGGGTGTGTTACATTGACAGATTGGGGTCTGTCTGCTCTTCCCTGAGTGTGTTACATTGACAGAGTGGGGTCAGTCTGTTCTTCCTTGGGTGTGTTAAATTGACAGTGTTGGGTCAGTCTGCTCTTCCCTGGGTGTGTTACATTGACAGAGTGGCGTCAGTCTGTTCTTCCCTGGGAGTGTTACAGTGACAGGGTGGTTTCAGTCTGCTCTCCCCTAGGTGTGTTATATTGACAGAGTGGGGTCAGTCTGCTCTTCCCTGGGTGTGTTAAATTGACAGAGTGGGGTCAGTCTGTTCTTCCCTTGGTGTGTTACATTGACAGAGTGGTATCTGTCTGCTCTTCCCTGGGTGTGTTACATTGACAGAGTGGGGTCAGTCTGTTCTCCCATTGTGTGTTACATTGACAGAGTGCGGTCAGTCTGCTCTTCCCTGGGTGTGTTACATTTACAGAGTGGGGTCAGTGTGCACATCACTTGGTGGGTTACATTGACAGAGTTGGGTAAGTCTGCAGTTCACTGTGTGAGTAATTTTGCAGAAGAGGACATTCTGCTCTTCTCTGGGTGGGTTACATTGAAAGATTGAGGTCAGTCTGCTCTTCCCTGGGTGTGTTACATTGACAGAGTTGTGTCAGTGTGCTCTTCCCAGGGCGTGTCACATTGACAGAGTAGGGACAGTCTGCTCTTTTATGGGTGGGTTACATTGACAGAGTGGGGTCAGTCTGCTCTTCCCTGGGTATGTTACATTGACAGAGTGTGGTCAGTCTGATCTTCCCTGGTTGTGTTACATTGACAGAGTGAGTTCAGTCTGCTCTTCCCTGTGTGTGTTACATTGACAGAGTGGGGTCAGTCTGCTCTTCCCTGGGAGGGTGACATTGACAGAGTGGGGTCAGTCTGATCCTCCCTGGTTGTGTTACATTGACATATTGGGGTCAGTCTGCTCTTCCCCAAGTTGGTAAATTGACACAGTGGGGTCAGTCTGTTCTTCCCTGGGTTTGTTACATTGACAGAGTGGGGTCAGTCTGCTCTTCCCTGGGTGTGTTACATTGACAGAGTGGGGTCAGTCTGATCCTCCCTGGTTGTGTTACATTGACAGAGTGAGTTCAGTCTGCTCTTCCCTGGGTGTGTTACTTTGACAGAGTGGGGTGAGTCTGCTCTTCCCTGGGAGGGTTACATTGACAGAGTGGGGTCAGTCTGCTCTTCCCTGGGTGTGTTACATTGACAGAGTGGTGTCAGTCTGCTCTTACCTGGGTGTGTTACAATGACAGAGTAGGGTCAGTGTGCACATCACTGGGTTGGTTACTATTACAGAGTGGGGTAAGTCTGCAGTTCACTGTGTGAGTAATTTTGCAAAGAGGAAATTCTGCTCTTCTCTGGGTGGGTTACATTGACAGAGTGAGGTCAGTCTGCTCTTCCCTGGGTTTGTTACATTGACAGAGTTTGGTCAGTCTGCTCTTCCCTGGGTGTGTTACATTGACAGAGTTGGGTCAGTGTGCTCTTCCCAGGGCGTGTCACATTGACAGAGTGGGGACAGTCTGCTCTTTTATGGGTGGGTGACATTGACAGAGTTGGGTCAGTCTGCTCTTCCCTGGGTGTGTTACATTGACAGAGTGGGGTCAGTCTTCTATTCCCTGGGTGTGTTACATTGACAGATTGGGGTCAGTCTGCTCTTCCCCAAGTTTGTTTCATTGACATAGTGGGGTCAGTCTGTTCTTCCCTGGGTGTGTTACATTGACAGAGTGGGGTCAGTCTGCTCTTCCCTGGGTATGTTACATTGACAGAGTGGGGTCAGTCTGCTCTTCCCTGGGTGTGTTACATTGACAGAGTGAGGTCAGTCTGCTCTTCCCTGGGTGTGTTACATTGACAGAGTGGGGTCAATCTGCTCTTCCCTGGGTGTGTTTCATTGACAGAGTGGGGTCAGTTTGCTCTTCCCTGGGTGTGTTACATTGACAGAGTGGTGTCAGTCTGCTCTTCCCTGGGTGTGTTACAGTGACAGGGTGGGGTCAATCTGCTCTTCCCTGTGTGTGTTTCATTGACAGAGTGGGGTCAGTCTGCTCTTCCCTGGGTGTGTTACATTGACAGAGTGAGGTCAGTCTGCTCTTCCCTGGGTGTGTTACATTGACAGAGTGGGGTCAATCTGCTCTTCCCTGGGTATGTTACATTGACAGAGTGGGGTCAGTCTGCTCTTCCCTGGGTGTGTTACATTGACAGCGTGAGGTCAGTCTGCTCTTCCCTGGGTGTGTTACATTGACAGAGTGGGGTCAATCTGCTCTTCCATGGGTGTGTTTCATTGACAGAGTGGGGTCAGTCTGCTCTTCTCTGGGTGTGTTACATTGACAGAGTGAGGTTAGTCTGCCCTTCCCTGGGTGTGTTCCATTTACAGAGTGGCGTCAGTCTGTTCTCCCAGGGTTTGTTTCATTGACAGAGTTGGGTCAGTGTGCTCTTCCCAGGGCGTGTCACATTGACAGAGTGGGGACAGTCTGCTCTTTTATGGGTGGGTTACATTGACAGAGTGGGGTCAGTCTGCTCTTCCCTGGTTGTGTTACATTGACAGAGTGGGGTCAGTCTGCTCTTCCCTGGGAGGGTTACATTGACAGAGTAGGGACAGTCTGCTCTTCCCTGACTGTGTTACATTGACAGAGTGGGGTCAGTCTGCTCTTCCCTGGGTGTGTTACATTGACATAGTGGGGTCAGTCTGCTCTTCCCTGGCTGTGTTACATTGACAGAGTGGGGTCAGTCTGTTCTTCCCTGGGTATGTTACATTGACAGAGTGAGGTCAGTCTGCTCTTCCCTGGGAGGGTTACATTGACAGAGTGGGGTCAGTCTTCTCTTCCCTGGGTGTGTTACATTGACAGATTGGGGTCAGTCTGCTCTTCCACAAGTTGGTAACATTGACACAGTGGGGTCAGTGTGTTTTTCCCTGGGTGTGTTACATTGACAGAGTGGGGTCAGTCTGATCTTCCCTGGTTGTGTTACATTGACAGAGTGAGTTCAGTCTGCTCTTCCCTGTGTGTGTTTCATTGACAGAGTGGGGTCAGTTTGCTCTTCCCTGGGTGTGTTACATTGATAGAGTGAGGTTAGTCTGCAATTCCCTGGGTGTGTTCCATTGACAGAGTGGTGTCAGTCTGTTCTCCCAGGGTTTGTTACATTGACAGAGTGGAGTCAGTCTGTTCTTCCCTGGGTGTGTTACATTGACAGAGTGGGGTCAGTCTGATCTTCCCTGGTTGTGTTACATTGACAGGGTGGTGTCAGTCTGCTCTTCCCTGGGTGTGTTACATTGACAGAGTGGGGTCAGTCTGTTTTTCCCTGGGTGTGTTACATTGACAGAGTGGGTTCAGTCTGCTCTTCCCTGGGTGTGAAAGATTGACAGAGTGGGGTCAGTCTGCTCTTTTATGGGTGGGTTACATTAACAGAATGAATTCAGTCTGCTCTTCCCTGCGTGTGTTACATTGACAGAGTGTGGTCAGTCTGATCTTCCCTGGTTGTGTTACATTGACAGAGTGAGTTCAGTCTGCTCTTCCCTGGGTGTGTTACATTGTCAGAGTGTGGTCAGTCTGCTCTTCCCTGGGTGTGTTACATTGACAGAGTGAGGTCAGTCTGCTCTTCCCTAGGTTTGTTACTTTGACAGAGTGGGGTCTGTCTTCTCTCCCCTGGGTGTGTTACATTGACCGATTGGGGTCAGTCTGCTCTTCCCTGCGTGTGTTACATTGACAGAGAGGGGTCAGTCTGTTCTTCCTTGGGTGTGTTAAATTGACAGTGTTGGGTCAGTCTGCTCTTCCCTGGGTGTGTTACATTGACAGATTGGGGTCTGTCTGCTCTTCCCTGAGTGTGTTACATTGACAGAGTGGGGTCAGTCTGTTCTTCCTTGGGTGTGTTAAATTGACAGTGTTGGGTCAGTCTGCTCTTCCCTGGGTGTGTTACATTGACAGAGTGGCGTCAGTCTGTTCTTCCCTGGGAGTGTTACAGTGACAGGGTGGTTTCAGTCTGCTCTCCCCTAGGTGTGTTATATTGACAGAGTGGGGTCAGTCTGCTCTTCCCTGGGTGTGTTAAATTGACAGAGTGGGGTCAGTCTGTTCTTCCCTTGGTGTGTTACATTGACAGAGTGGTATCTGTCTGCTCTTCCCTGGGTGTGTTACATTGACAGAGTGGGGTCAGTCTGTTCTCCCATTGTGTGTTACATTGACAGAGTGCGGTCAGTCTGCTCTTCCCTGGGTGTGTTACATTTACAGAGTGGGGTCAGTGTGCACATCACTTGGTGGGTTACATTGACAGAGTTGGGTAAGTCTGCAGTTCACTGTGTGAGTAATTTTGCAGAAGAGGACATTCTGCTCTTCTCTGGGTGGGTTACATTGAAAGATTGAGGTCAGTCTGCTCTTCCCTGGGTGTGTTACATTGACAGAGTTGTGTCAGTGTGCTCTTCCCAGGGCGTGTCACATTGACAGAGTAGGGACAGTCTGCTCTTTTATGGGTGGGTTACATTGACAGAGTGGGGTCAGTCTGCTCTTCCCTGGGTATGTTACATTGACAGAGTGTGGTCAGTCTGATCTTCCCTGGTTGTGTTACATTGACAGAGTGAGTTCAGTCTGCTCTTCCCTGGGTGTGTTACATTGACAGAGTGGGGTCAGTCTGCTCTTCCCTGGGAGGGTGACATTGACAGAGTGGGGTCAGTCTGATCCTCCCTGGTTGTGTTACATTGACATATTGGGGTCAGTCTGCTCTTCCCCAAGTTGGTAAATTGACACAGTGGGGTCAGTCTGTTCTTCCCTGGGTTTGTTACATTGACAGAGTGGGGTCAGTCTGCTCTTCCCTGGGTGTGTTACATTGACAGAGTGGGGTTTGTCTGATCCTCCCTGGTTGTGTTACATTGACAGAGTGAGTTCAGTCTGCTCTTCCCTGGGTGTGTTACTTTGACAGAGTGGGGTGAGTCTGCTCTTCCCTGGGAGGGTTACATTGACAGAGTGGGGTCAGTCTGCTCTTCCCTGGGTGTGTTACATTGACAGAGTGGTGTCAGTCTGCTCTTACCTGGGTGTGTTACAATGACAGAGTAGGGTCAGTGTGCACATCACTGGGTTGGTTACTATGACAGAGTGGGGTAAGTCTGCAGTTCACTGTGTGAGTAATTTTGCAAAGAGGAAATTCTGCTCTTCTCTGGGTGGGTTACATTGACAGAGTGAGGTCAGTCTGCTCTTCCCTGGGTTTGTTACATTGACAGTGTTTGGTCAGTCTGCTCTTCCCTGGGTGTGTTACATTGACAGAGTTGGGTCAGTGTGCTCTTCCCAGGGCGTGTCACATTGACAGAGTGGGGACAGTCTGCTCTTTTATGGGTGGGTGACATTGACAGAGTTGGGTCAGTCTGCTCTTCCCTGGGTGTGTTACATTGACAGAGTGGGGTCAGTCTTCTATTCCCTGGGTGTGTTACATTGACAGATTGGGGTCAGTCTGCTCTTCCCCAAGTTTGTTTCATTGACATAGTGGGGTCAGTCTGTTCTTCCCTGGGTGTGTTACATTGACAGAGTGGGGTCAGTCTGCTCTTCCCTGGGTATGTTACATTGACAGAGTGGGGTCAGTCTGCTCTTCCCTGGGTGTGTTACATTGACAGAGTGAGGTCAGTCTGCTCTTCCCTGGGTGTGTTACATTGACAGAGTGGGGTCAATCTGCTCTTCCCTGGGTGTGTTTCATTGACAGAGTGGGGTCAGTTTGCTCTTCCCTGGGTGTGTTACATTGACAGAGTGGTGTCAGTCTGCTCTTCCCTGGGTGTGTTACAGTGACAGGGTGGGGTCAATCTGCTCTTCCCTGTGTGTGTTTCATTGACAGAGTGGGGTCAGTCTGCTCTTCCCTGGGTGTGTTACATTGACAGAGTGAGGTCAGTCTGCTCTTCCCTGGGTGTGTTACATTGACAGAGTGGGGTCAATCTGCTCTTCCCTGGGTATGTTACATTGACAGAGTGGGGTCAGTCTGCTCTTCCCTGGGTGTGTTACATTGACAGCGTGAGGTCAGTCTGCTCTTCCCTGGGTGTGTTACATTGACAGAGTGGGGTCAATCTGCTCTTCCATGGGTGTGTTTCATTGACAGAGTGGGGTCAGTCTGCTCTTCCCTGGGTGTGTTACATTAACAGAGTGAGGTTAGTCTGCCCTTCCCTGGGTGTGTTCCATTTACAGAGTGGCGTCAGTCTGTTCTCCCAGGGTTTGTTTCATTGACAGAGTTGGGTCAGTGTGCTCTTCCCAGGGCGTGTCACATTGACAGAGTGGGGACAGTCTGCTCTTTTATGGGTGGGTTAGATTGACAGAGTGGGGTCAGTCTGCTCTTCCCTGGTTGTGTTACATTGACAGAGTGGGGTCAGTCTGCTCTTCCCTGGGAGGGTTACATTGACAAGTGGGTTCAGTCTTCTATTCCCTGGGTGTGTTACATTGACAGATTGGGGTCAGTCTGCTCTTCCCTGGCTGTGTTACATTGACAGAGTGGGGTCAGTCTGCTCTTCCCTGGGTGTTTTACATTGACAGAGTGGGGTCAGTCGGCTCTTCCCTGGGTGTGTTACATTGACAGAGTGTGATCAATCTGCTCTTCCCTGGGTGGGTAACATTGACAGAGTGGGGTCAGTCTGCTCTTCCCTGGGTGTGTTTCATTGACAGAGTGGGGTAAGTTTGCTCTTACATGGGTGTGTTACATTGACAGAGTGGTGTCAGTCTGCTCTTCCCTGGGTGTGTTACATTGACAGTGTGGGGTCAGTCTGTTCTCCCAGGGTTTGTTACATTGACAGAGTGGGGTCAGTCTGTTCTTCCCTGGGTGTGTTACATTAACAGAGTGAGGTGAGTCTGCTCTTCCCAGGGCGTGTCACATTGACTGATTGAGGTCAATCTGCTCTTCCCTGGGTGGGTAACATTGACAGAGTGTGGTCAGTCTGCTCTTCCCAGGGCGTGTCACATTGACAGAGTGGGGCCAGTCTGCTCTTTTATGGGTGTGTTACATTGACAGAGTGGGGTCAGTCTGCTATTCCCTGGGTGTGTTACATTGACAGAGTGGGATCAGTCTGCTCTTCCCTGGGTGTGTTACATTGACAGAGTGGAGTCAGTCTGTTCTTCCCTGGGTGTGTTACATTGACAGAGTGGGGTCAGTCTGCTCTTCCCTGGGTGTGTTACATTGACTGAGTGGGGTCAGTCTGTTCTTCCCTGGGTGTATTACATTGACAGAGTGGGGTCAGTCTGTTCTTCCCTGGGTGTGTTACATTGACAGTGTGGGTTCAGTCTGCTCTTCCCTGGGTGTGTTACATTGACAGAGTGGGGTCAGTCTGTTCTCCCAGGGTTTGTTACATTGACAGAGTGGGGTCAGTCTGCTCTTCCCTTGCTATGTTACAATGACAGAGTGGGGCCAGTGTGCACTTCCCTGTGTGTGTGACATTGACAGAGTTTGGGTCAGTCTGCTCTTCCCAGGGTGTGTTACATTGACAGAGTGTGGTCAGTCTGCTCTTCTCAGGGCGTGTCACATTGACAGAGTGGGGTCAGTCTGCTCTTTTATGGGTGGGTTACATTGACAGAATGAATTCAGTCTGCTCTTCCCTGCGTGTGTTACATTGACAGAGTGTGGTCAGTCTGATCTTCCCTGGTTGTGTTACATTGACAGAGTGAGTTCAGTCTGCTCTTCCCTGGGAGGGTTACATTGACAGAGTGGGGTCAGCTTGCTCCTCCCTGGGTGTGTAACATTGACAGAGTGGGGTCAGTCTGCTCTTCCCTGGGTGTGTTACATTGACAGAGTGGGGTCAGTCTGCTCTTCCCTGGGTGTGTTACATTGACAGAGTGGGGTCATTCTGCTCTTCCCTGGGTGTGTTACATTGACAGAGAGGGGTCAGTCTGATCTTCCCTGGGTGTGTTACATTGACAGAGTGGGGTCAGTCTGCTCTTCCATGGGTGTGTTTCATTGACAGAGTGGGGTCAGACTGTTCTCC
Source organism: Chiloscyllium punctatum (assembly GCF_047496795.1). Taxonomy (NCBI): domain Eukaryota; kingdom Metazoa; phylum Chordata; class Chondrichthyes; order Orectolobiformes; family Hemiscylliidae; genus Chiloscyllium; species Chiloscyllium punctatum. Next base: position 438,198 of record NW_027309854.1, read on the forward strand.
CCTGGGTGTGTTACATTGACAGAGTGAGGTCAGTCTGCTCTTCCCAGGGCGTGTCACATTGACAGAGTGGGGCCAGTCTGCTCTTTTATCGGTGTGTTACTTTGACAGAGTGGGGTCAGTCTGCTATTCCCTGGGTGTGTTACATTGACAGATTGAGTCAGTCTGCTCTTCCCTGGGGGGGTTACATTGACAGAGTGGAGTCAGTCTGTTCTTCCCTGCGTGTGTTACATTGACAGAGTGGGGTCAGTCTGCTCTTCCCTGGGTGTGTTACATTGACTGAGTGGGGTCAGTCTGTTATTCCCTGGGTGTGTTACATTGACAGAGTGGTTTCAGTCTGCTCTTCCCTGGGTTTGTTACATTGACAGAGTTTGGTCAGTCTGCTCTTCCCTGGGTGTGTTACATTGACAGAGTTGGGTCAGTGTGCTCTTCCCAGGGCGTGTCACATTGACAGAGTGGGGTCAGTCTGCTCTTCCCTGGGTTTGTTACATTGACAGAGTGGGGTCAGTCTTCTCTTCCCTGGGTGTGTTACATTGACAGATTGGGGTCAGTCTGCTCTTCCCCAAGTTTGTTACATTGACACAGTGGGGTCAGTCTGCTCTTCCCTGGGTGTGTTACATTGACAGAGAGGGGTCAATCTGAGCTTCCCTGGGTGTGTTTCATTGACAGTGTGGGGTCAGTTTGCTCTTCCCTGGGTGTGTTACATTGACAGAGTAGTGTCAGTCTGCTCTTCCCTGGGTGTGTTACATTGACAGAGTGGCGTCAGTCTGTTCTCCCAGGGTTTGTTACATTGACAGAGTGGAGTCAGTCTGTTCTTCCCTGGGTGTGTTACATTGACAGAGTGAGGTCAGTCTGCTCTTCCCTGGGAGGGTTACATTGACAGAGTGGGGTCAGTCTTCTCTTCCTGGGTGTGTTCCATTGACAGAGCAGCGTCAGTCTGTTCTCCCAGGGTTTGTTACATTGACAGAGTGGAGTCAGTCTGTTCTTCCCTGGGTGTGTTACATTGACAGAGTGTGTTCAGTCTGCTCTTCCCTGGGTGTGTTTCATTGACAGAGTGGGGTCAGTCTGTTCTCCCAGGGTTTGTTACATTGACAGTGTGGGGTCAGTCTGCTCTTCCCTTGCGATGTTACAATGACAGAGTGGGGTCAGTGTGCACTTCCCTGTGTGTGTTACATTGACAGAGTGGGGGTCAGTCTGCTCTTCCCAGGGTGTGTTACATTGACAGAGTGTGGTCAGTCTGCTCTTCTCAGGGCGTGTCACATTGACAGAGTGGGGTCAGTCTGCTCTTTTATGGGTGGGTTACATTGACAGAATGAATTCAGTCTGCTCTTCCCTGCGTGTGTTACATTGACAGAGTGTGGTCAGTCTGATCTTCCCTGGTTGTGTTACATTGACAGAGTGAGTTCAGTCTTCTCTTCCCTGGGAGGGTTACATTGACAGAGTGGGGTCAGCTTGCTCCTCCCTGGGTGTGTTACATTGACAGAGTTGTGTCAGTCTGTTCTTCCCTGGGTGTTTTACATTGACAGAGTGGGATCAGTCTGCTCTTCTCTGTGTGTTGAACATTGACAGAGTGGGGTCAGTCTGCTCTTCCCTGGAGGGTTACATTGACAGAGTGGGGTCAGTCTTATTTTCCCTGGGTGTGTTACATTGACAGAGTGGGGTCAGTCTGCTCTTCCCTGGGTGTTTTACATTGACAGAGTGGGGTCACTCTGCTCTTCCCTGGGAGGGTGACATTGACAGAGTGGGGTCAGTCTTCTCTTCCCAAGGTGTGTTACATTGATAGAGTGTGGTCAGTCTGCTCTTCTCAGGGCGTGTCACATTGACAGAGTGGGGTCAGTCTGCTCTTTTATGGGTGCGTTACATTGACAGAGTGGGGTCAGTCTGCTCTTCCCTGGGTGTGTTACATTGACAGAGTGAGGTTAGTCTGCGCTTCCCTGGGTGTGTTACATTGTCAGAGTGGGGTCAGTCTGCTCTTCCCTGGGTGTGTTACATTGACAGAGTGAGGTCAGTCTGCTCTTCCCTGGGTGTGTTTCATTGACAGAGTGGGGTCGGTCGGCTCTTCCCTGGGTGTGGTACATTGACAGAGTTGGGTCAGTGTGCTCTTCCCAGGGCGTGTCACATTGACAGAGTGGGGTCCGTCTGCTCTTTTATGGGTGCGTTACATTGACAGAGTGGGGTCAGTCTGCTCTTCCCTGGGTGTGTTACATTGACAGAGTGTGGTCAGTCTGATCTTCCCTGGTTGTGTTACATTGACAGAGTGAGTTTAGTCTGCGCTTCCCTGGGTGTGTTACATTTTCAGAGTGGGGTCAGTCTGCTCTTCCCTGGGTGTGTTACATTGACAGATTGAGGTCAGTCTGCTCTTCCCTGGTTTTGTTACATTGACAGAGTGGGGTCAGTCTTCTCTTCCCTGGGTGTGTTAAATTGACAGTATTGGGTCAGTCTGCTCTTCCCTGGGTGTGTTACATTGACAGATTGGGGTCAGTCTGCTCTTCCCTGAGTGTGTTACATTGACAGAGTTGTGTCAGTCTGTTCTTCCTTGGGTGTGTTAAATTGACAGTGTTGGGTCAGTCTGCTCTTCCCTGGGTGTGTTACATTGACAGAGTGGCGTCAGTCTGTTCTTCCCTGGGAGTGTTACAGTGACAGGGTGGTGTCAGTATGTTCTTCCCTTGGTGTGTTACATTGACAGAGTGGTATCTGTCTGCTCTTCCCTGGGTGTGTTACATTTGCAGAGTGGGGTCAGTCTGTTCTCCCATTGTGTGTTACATTGACAGAGTGCGGTCAGTCTGCTCTTCCCTGGGTGTGTTACAATGACAGAGTGGTGTCAGTGTGCACATCACTGGGTGGGTTACATTGACAGAGTGGGGTAAGTCTGCAGTTCACTGTGTGAGTAATTTTGCAGAAGAGGACATTCTGCTCTTCTCTGGGTGGGTTACATTGAAAGAGTGAGGTCAGTCTGCTCTTCCCTGGGTTTGTTACATTGACAGAGTTTGGTCAGACTGCTCTTCCCTGGGTGTGTTACATTGACAGATTGGGGTCAGTCTGCTCTTCCCCAAGTTTGTTACATTGACACTGTGGGGTCAGTCTGCTCTTCCCTGGGTGTGTTACATTGACAGAGTGGGGTCAATCTGCTCTTCCCTGGGTGTGTTTCATTGACAGTGTGGGGTCAGTTTGCTCTTCCCTGGGTGTGTTACATTGACTGAGTGGTGTCAGTCTGCTCTTCCCTGGGTGTGTTACATTGACAGAGTGAGGTTAGTCTGCCCTTCCCTAGCCGTGTTCCATTGACAGAGTGGGGTCAGTCTGTTCTTCCCTGGGTGTGTTACATTGACAGAGTGAGGTCAGTCTGCTCTTCCCTGGGAGGGTTACATTGACAGAGTGGGGTCAGTCTTCTCTTCCCTGGGTGTGTTACATTGACAGATTGGTGTCAGTCTGCTCTTCCCCAAATTGGTTACATTGACACAGTGTGGTCAGTCTGTTTTTCCCTGGGTGTGTGACATTGACAGATTGGGGTCAGTCTGCTCTTCCCTGGCTGTGTGACATTGACAGAGTGAGGTCAGTCTGCTCTTTTATGGGTGGGTTACATTGACAGAGTGGGGTCAATCTGCTCTTCCCTGGGTGTGTTACATTGTCAGAGTGGGGTCAGTCTGCTCTTCCCTGGGAGGGTTACATTGACAGAGTGGGGTCAGTCTTCTCTTCCCTGGGTGTGTTACATTGACTGATTGGGGTCAGTCTGCTCTTCCCCAAGTGTGTTACATTGACACTGTGGGGTCATTCTGCTCTTCCCTTGGTGTGTTACAATGACAGAGTGGGGTCAGTGCGCACTTCCCTGGGTGTGTTACATTGACAGAGTGGGGGTCAGTCTGCTCTTCCTTGGGTGTGTTAAATTATCAGTGTTGGGTCAATCTGCTCTTCCCTGGGTGTGTTACATTGACAGAGTGGCGTCAGTCTGTTCTTCCCTGGGAGTTTTACAGTAACAGGGTGGTGTCAGTCTGCTCTCCCCTGGGTGTGTTACATTGACAGTGTGGGGTCAGTCTGCTCTTCCCTGGGTGTGTTAAATTGACAGAGTGGGGTCAGTCTGTTCTTCCCTTGGTGTGTTACATTGACAGAGTGGTATCTGTCTGCTCTTCCCTGGGTGTGTTACTTTGACAGAGTGGGGTCAGTCTGTTCTCCCATTGTGTGTTACATTGACAGATTGGGGTCAGTCTGATCTTCCCTGGTTGTGTTACATTGACAGACTGAGTTCAGTCTGCTCTTCCCTGGGTGTGTTACATTGACAGAGTGGGGTCAGTCAGCTATTCCCTGGGAGGATTACATTGACAGAGTGGGGTCAGTCTTCTCTTTTTGGGTGTGTTACATTGACAGATTGGGGTCAGTCTGCTCTTCCCCAAGTTTGTTACATTGACACAGTGGGGTCAGTCTGTTCTTCCCTGTGTGTGTCACATTGACAGAGTGGGGTCAGTCTGCTCTTCCCTGGCTGTGTTACATTGACAGAGTGGGGTCAGTCTGCTCTTCCCTGGGTGTGTTACATTGACAGAGTGGGGTCAGTCTGCTCTTCCCTGGGTGTGTTACATTGACACAGTGGGGTCAGTCTGCTCTTCCCTGGGTGTGTTACATTGACAGAGTGGGGTCAATCTGCTCTTCCCTGGGTGGGTAACATTGACAGAGTGGGGTCAGTCTGCTCTTCCCTGGGTGTGTTTCATTGACAGAGTGGGGTCAGTTTGCTCTTCCCTGGGTGTGTTACATTGACAGAGTGGGGTCAGTCTGCGCTTCCCTGGGTGTGTTACATTGACAGAATGAGGTTAGTCTGCTCTTCCCTGGGTTTGTTACATTGACACTGTGGGGTCAATCTGCACTTCCCTGGGTGTGTTACATTGACAGAGTGGGGTCGGTCTGCTCTTCCCTGGGTCTGTTACATTGACAGAGTGGGGTCAGTCTGCAATTCCCTGGGTGTGTTACATTGACAGAGTGTGGTCAGTCTGCTCTTCCCTGGGTTTGTTACATTTACAGTGTGTGGTCAGTCTACTCTTCCCTGGGTGTGTTACATTGACAGAGTGGGGTAAGACTGCAGTTGACTGTGTGAGTAATTTTGCAGAAGCGGTTATTCTGCTCTTCTCTGGGTGGGTTACATTGACAGAGTGAGGTCAGTCTGCTCTTCCCTGTGTTTGTTAAATTGACAGAGTGGGGACAGTCTGCTCTTCCCTGGGTGTGTTACAGTGACAGGGTGGGTTCAGTCTGCTCCTCCCTGGGTGTGTTACATTGACAGAGTTGGGTAAGACTGCAGTTGACTGTGTGAGTAATTTTGCAGAAGCGGTCATTCTGCTCTTCTCTGGGTGGGTTACATTGACAGAGTGAGGTCAGTCTGCTCTTCCCTGGGTGTGTTACAGTGACAGAGTGAGTTCAGTCTGCTCTTCCCTGGGTGTGTTACATTGACAGAGTGGGGTCAGTCTGCTCTTCCCTGGGTGTGTTACATTGACAGAGTGAGGTCAGTCTGCTCTTCCCTGGGTTTGTTACATTGACAGATTGGGGTCAGTCTTCTCTTCCCTGGGTGTGTTACATTGACAGATTGGGGTCAGTCTGCTCTTCCCTGAGTGTGTTACATTGACAGAGTTGGGTCAGTCTGTTCTTCCTTGGGAGTTTTACAGTGACAGGGTGGTGTCAGTCTGCTCTCCCCTGGGTGTGTTAAAGTGACAGAGTGGGGTCAGTCTGCTCTTCCCTGGCTGTGTTACATTGACAGAGTGGGGTCAGTCTGCTCTTCCCTGAGTGTGTTACATTGACAGAGTGGTATCTGTCTGCTCTTCCCTGGGTGTGTTACTTTGACAGAGTGGGGTCAGTCTGTTCTCCCATTGTGTGTTACATTGACAGAGTGGGGTCAGTCTGCTCTTCCCTGGGTGTGTTACAATGAAAGAGTGGGGTCAATGTGCACTTCACTGGGTGGGTTACATTGACAGAGTGGGGAAGTCTGCAGTTCACTGTGTGAGTAACTTTGCAGAAGTAGTCATTCTGCTCTTCTCTGGGTGGGTTACATTGACAGAGTGAGTTCATTCTGCTCTTCCCTGGGTTTGTTCCATTGACAGAGTTTGGTCAGTCTGCTCTTCCCTGGGTTTGTTACATTGACAGATTGGGGTCAGTCTTCTCTTTCCTGGGTGTGTTACATTGACAGATTGGGGTCAATCTGCTCTTCCCTGAGTGTGTTACATTGACAGAGTGGGGTCAGTCTTTTCTTCAGTGGGTGTGTTAAATTGACAGTGTTGGGTCAGTCTGCTCTTCCCTGGGTGTGTTACATTGACAGAGTGGCGTCAGTCTGTTCTGCCCGGCGAGTGTTACAGTGACAGGGTGGTGTCAGTCTGCTCTCCACTGGGTGTGTTACATTGACAGAGTGGGGGTCAGTCTGCTTTTCCCAGTGTGTGTTACATTGACAGAGTGTGGTCAGTCTGCTCTTCCCAGGACGTGTCACATTGACAGAGTGGGGTCAGCCTGCTCTTTTATGGGTGGGTTACATTGACAGAATGAATTCAGTCTGCTCTTCCCTGCGTATGTTGCATTGACAGAGTGGGGTCAGTCTGATCTTCCCTGGTTGTGTTACATTGACAGAGTGAGTTCAGTCTGCTCTTCCCTGGGTGTGTTCCATTGACAGAGAGGGGTCAGTCTGCTCTTCCCTGGGTGTGTTACATTGACAGAGTGGGGTCAGTCTTCTCTTCCCTGGGTGTGTTACATTGACAGATTGGGGTCAGTCTGCTCTTCCCTGAGTGTGTTACATTGACAGGGTGGGGAAATTCTGTACTTCCTTGGGTGTGTTAAATTGACAGTGTTGGGTCAGTCTGCTCTTCCCTGGGTGTGTTACATTGACAGAAGGGTCAGTCTGTTCTCCCATTGTGTGTTACATTGACAGAGTGGGGTCAGTCTGCTCTTCTCTGGGTGTGTTACAAAGACAGAGTGGGGTCAATGTGCACTTCACTGGGTGGGTTACATTGACAGAGTGGGTTAAGTCTGCAGTTCACTGTGTGAGTAACTTTGCAGAAGAGGTCATTCTGCTCTTCTCTGGGTGTGTTACATTGACAGAGTGAGGTCAGTCTGCTCTTTCCTGGGTTTGTTACATTGACAGAGTTTGGTCAGTCTGCTCTTCCCTGGGTGTGTTACATTGACACAGTTGGGTCAGTGTGCTCTTCCCAGGGCGTGTCACATTGACAGAGTGGGGACAGTCTGCTCTTTTATGGGTGGGTTACATTGACAGAGTGGGGTCAGTCTGCTCTTCCCTGGGTGTGTTACATTGACAGAGTGGGGTCAGTCTGATCTTCCCTGGTTGTGTTACATTGACAGAGTGGGGCCAGTCTGCTCTTTTATGGGTGTGTTACATTGACAGAGTGGGGTCAGTCTGCTCTTCCCTGGGAGGGTTACATTGACAGAGTGGGGTCAGTCTGCTCTTCCCTGGGTGTGTTACATTGACAGAGTGGAGTCAGTCTGTTCTTCCCTGGGTGTGTTACATTGACAGAGTGCGGTCAGTCTGCTCTTCCCTGGGTGTGTTACATTGACTGAGTGGGGTTAGTCTTTTCTTCCCTGGGTGTATTACATTGACAGAGTGGGGTCAGTCTGTTCTTCCCTGAGTGTGTTACATTGACAGTGTGGGTTCAGTCTGCTCTTCCCTGGGTGTGTTACATTGACAGAGTGGGGTCAGTCTGTTCTTCCAGGGTTTGTTACATTGACAGAGTGGGGTCAGTCTGCTCTTCCCTTGCTATGTTACAATGACAGAGTGGGGTCAGTGTGCACTTCCCTGTGTGTGTGACATTGACAGAGTGGGGGTCAGTCTGCTCTTCCCAGGGTGTGTTACATTGACAGAGTGTGGTCAGTCTGCTCTTCTCAGGGCGTGTCACATTGACAGAGTGGGGTCAGTCTGCTCTTTTATGGGTGCGTTACATTGACAGAATGAATTCAGTCTGCTCTTCCCTGCGTGTGTTACATTGACAGAGTGAGTTCAGTCTGATCTTCCCTGGTTGTGTTACATTGACAGAGTGAGTTCAGTCTGCTCTTCCCTGGGAGGGTTACATTGACAGAGTGGGGTCAGCTTGCTCCTCCCTGGGTGTGTAACATTGACAGAGTGGGGTCAGTCTGCTCTTCCATGGGTGTGTTTCATTGACAGAGTGGGGTCAGTCTGCTCTTCCCTGGGTGTGTTACATTGACAGAGTGGGGTCAGTCTGCTCTTCCCTGGGTGTGTTACATTGACAGAGAGGGGTCAGTCTGATCTTCCCTGGGTGTGTTACATTGACAGAGTGGGGTCAGTCTGCTCTTCCATGGGTGTGTTTCATTGACAGAGTGGGGTCAGACTGCTCTCCCCTGGGTGTGTTACATTGACAGTTGAGGTCAGTCTGCTCTTCCCAGGGCGTGTCACATTGACAGAGTGGGGCCAGTCTGCTCTTTTATCGGTGTGTTACTTTTACAGAGTGGGGTCAGTCTGCTATTCCCTGGGTGTGTTACATTGACAGATTGAGTCAGTCTGCTCTTCCCTGGGGGGGTTACATTGACAGAGTGGAGTCAGTCTGTTCTTCCCTGCGTGTGTTACATTGACAGAGTGGGGTCAGTCTGCTCTTCCCTGGGTGTGTTACATTGACTGACTGGGGTCAGTCTGTTATTCCCTGGGTGTGTTACATTGACAGAGTGGTTTCAGTCTGCTCTTCCCTGGGTTTGTTACATTGACAGAGTTTGGTCAGTCTGCTCTTCCCTGGGTGTGTTACATTGACAGAGTTGGGTCAGTGTGCTCTTCCCAGGGCGTGTCACATTGACAGAGTGGGGTCAGTCTGCTCTTCCCTGGGTTTGTTACATTGACAGAGTGGGGTCAGTCTTCTCTTCCCTGGGTGTGTTACATTGACAGATTGGGGTCAGTCTGCTCTTCCCCAAGTTTGTTACATTGACACAGTGGGGTCAGTCTGCTCTTCCCTGGGTGTGTTACATTGACAGAGAGGGGTCAATCTGCTCTTCCCTGGGTGTGTTTCATTGACAGTGTGGGGTCAGTTTGCTCTTCCCTGGGTGTGTTACATTGACAGAGTGGTGTCAGTCTGCTCTTCCCTGGGTGTGTTACATTGACAGAGTGGCGTCAGTCTGTTCTCCCAGGGTTTGTTACATTGACAGAGTGGAGTCAGTCTGTTCTTCCCTGGGTGTGTTACATTGACAGAGTGAGGTAAGTCTGCTCTTCCCTGGGAGGGTTACATTGACAGAGTGGGGTCAGTCTTCTCTTCCTGGGTGTGTTCCATTGACAGAGTGGCGTCAGTCTGTTCTCCCAGGGTTTGTTACATTGACAGAGTGGAGTCAGTCTGTTCTTCCCTGGGTGTGTTACATTGACAGAGTGTGTTCAGTCTGCTCTTCCCTGGGTGTGTTTCATTGACAGAGTGGGGTCAGTCGGTTCTCCCATGGTTTGTTACATTGACAGAGTGGGGTCAGTCGGCTCTTCCCTTGCGATGTTACAATGACAGAGTGTGGTCAGTGTGCACTTCCCTGTGTGTGTTACATTGACAGAGTTGGGGTCAGTCTGCTCTTCCCAGGGTGTGTTACATTGACAGAGTGTGGTCAGTCTGCTCTTCTCAGGGCGTGTCACATTGACAGAGTGGGGTCAGTCTGCTCTTTTATGGGTGGGTTACATTGACAGAATGAATTCAGTCTGCTCTTCCCTGCGTGTGTTACATTGACAGAGTGTGGTCAGTCTGATCTTCCCTGGTTGTGTTACATTGACAGAGTGAGTTCAGTCTTCTCTTCCCTGGGAGGGTTACATTGACAGAGTGGGGTCAGCTTGCTCCTCCCTGGGTGTGTTACATTGACAGAGTGGGGCCAGTCTGTTCTTCCCTGGGTGTTTTACATTGACAGAGTGGGATCAGTCTGCTCTTCTCTGTGTGTGGAACATTGACAGAGTGGGGTCAGTCTGCTCTTCCCTGGAGGGTTACATTGACAGAGTGGGGTCAGTCTTCTCTTCCCTGGGTGTGTAACATTGACAGAGTGGGGTCAGTCTGCTCTTCCCTGGGTGTTTTACATTGACAGAGTGGGGACAGTCTGCTCTTTTATGGGTGGGTTACATTGACAGAGTGGGGTCAGTCTGATCTTCCCTGGTTGTGTTACATTGACAGAGTGAGTTCAGTCTGCTCTTCCCTGGGTGTGTTACATTGACAGAGTGGGGTCACTCTGCTCTTCCCTGGGAGGGTGACATTGACAGAGTGGGGTCAGTCTTCTCTTCCCTGGGTGTGTTACATTGTCAGATTGGGGTCAGTCTGCTCTTCCCCAAGTTTGTTACATTGACACAGTGGGGTCAGTCTGTTCTTCCCTGGGTGTGTTACATTGACAGAGTGGGGTCAGTCTGCTCTTCCCTGGCTGTGTTACATTGACAGAGTGGGGTCAGTCTGCTCTTCCCTGGGTGTGTTACATTGACAGAGTGGGGTCACTCTTCTCTTCCCAGGGTGTGTTACATTGACAAAGTGGGTTCAGTCTGCTCTTCCCTGGGTGTGTTACATTGACAGAGTGGGGTCAATCTGCTCTTCCCTGGGTGGGTAACATTGACAGAGTGTGGTCAGTCTGCTCTTCCCAGGGCGTGTCACATTGACAGAGTGGGGCCAGTCTGCTCTTTTATGGGTGTGTTACATTGACAGAGTGGGGTCAGTCTGCTCTTCCCTGGGTGTGTTACATTGACAGAGTGGGGTCAGTCTGTTCTCCCAGGGTTTGTTACATTGACAGAGTGGGGTCAGTCTGCTCTTCCCTGTGTGTGTTACATTGACAGAGAGGGGGTCAGTCTGCTCTTCCCAGGGTGTGTTACATTGACAGAGTGTGGTCAGTCTGCTCTTCTCAGGGCGTGTCACATTGACAGAGTGGGGTCAGTCTGCTCTTTTATGGGTGCGTTACATTGACAGAGTGGGGTCAGTCTGCTCTTCCCAGGGTGTGTTACATTGACAGAGTGAGTTTAGTCTGCGCTTCCCTGGGTGTGTTACATTGTCAGAGTGGGGTCAGTCTGCTCTTCCCTGGGTGTGTTACATTGACAGAGTGAGGTCAGTCTGCTCTTCCCTGGGTGTGTTTCATTGACAGAGTGGGGTCGGTCTGCTCTTCCCTGGGTGTGTTACATGGACTGAGTTGGGTCAGTGTGCTCTTCCCAGGGCGTGTCACATTGACAGAGTGGGGACCGTCTGCTCTTTTATGGGTGCGTTACATTGACAGAGCGGGGTCAGTCTGCTCTTCCCTGGCTGTGTGACATTGACAGAGTGTGGTCAGTCTGATCTTCCCTGGTTGTGTTACATTGACAGAGTGTGGTCAGTCTGATCTTCCCTGGTTGTGTTACATTGACAGAGTGAGTTTAGTCTGCTCTTCCCTGGGTGTGTTACATTTTCAGAGTAGGGTCAGTCTGCTCTTCCCTGGGTGTGTTACATTGACAGAGTGAGGTCAGTCTACTCTTCCCTGGTTTTGTTACATTGACAGAGTGGGGTCAGTCTTCTCTTCCCTGGGTGTGTTAAATTGACAGTATTGGGTCAGTCTGCTCTTCCCTGGGTGTGTTACATTGACAGATTGGGGTCAGTCTGCTCTTCCCTGAGTGTGTTACATTGACAGAGTTGTGTCAGTCTGTTCTTCCTTGCGTGTGTTAAATTGACAGTGTTGGGTCAGTCTGCTCTTCCCTGGGTGTGTTACATTGACAGAGTGGCGTCAGTCTGTTCTTCCCTGGGAGTGTTACAGTGACAGGGTGGTGTCAGTCTGCTCTCCCCTGGGTGTGTAACATTGACAGACTGGGGTCAGTCTGCTCTTCCCTGGGTGTTTTAAATTGACAGAGTCGGGTCAGTATGTTCTTCCCTTGGTGTGTTACATTGACAGAGTGGTATCTGTCTGCTCTTCCCTGGGTGTGTTACATTGACAGAGTGGGGTCAGTCTGTTCTCCCATTGTGTGTTACATTGACAGAGTGCGGTCAGTCTGCTCTTCCCTGGGTGTGTTACAATGACAGAGTGGTGTCAGTGTGCACATCACTGGGTGGGTTACATTGACAGAGTGGGGTAAGTCTGCAGTTCACTGTGTGAGTAATTTTGCAGAAGAGGACATTCTGCTCTTCTCTGGGTGGGTGACATTGAAAGAGTGAGGTCAGTCTGCTCTTCCCTGGGTTTGTTACATTGACAGAGTTTGGTCAGACTGCTCTTCCCTGGGTGTGTTACATTGACAGATTGGGGTCAGTCTGCTCTTCCCCAAGTTTGTTACATTGACACTGTGGGGTCAGTCTGCTCTTCCCTGGGTGTGTTACATTGACAGAGTGGGGTCAATCTGCTCTTCCCTGGGTGTGTTTCATTGACAGTGTGGGGTCAGTTTGCTCTTCCCTGGGTGTGTTACATTGACTGAGTGGTGTCAGTCTGCTCTTCCCTGGGTGTGTTACATTGACAGAGTGAGGTCAGTCTGCTCTTCCCTGGGAGGGTTACATTGACAGAGTGGGGTCAGTCTTCTCTTCCCTGGGTGTGTTACATTGACAGATTGGGGTCAGTCTGCTCTTCCCCAAATTGGTTACATTGACACAGTGGGGTCAGTCTGTTTTTCCCTGGGTGTGTGACATTGACAGATTGGGGTCAGTCTGCTCTTCCCTGGCTGTGTGACATTGACAGAGTGAGGTCAGTCTGCTCTTTTATGGGTGGGTTACATTGACAGAGTGGGGTCAATCTGCTCTTCCCTGGGTGTGTTACATTGTCAGAGTGGGGTCAGTCTGCTCTTCCCTGGGAGGGTTACATTGACAGAGTGGGGTCAGTCTTCTCTTCCCTGGGTGTGTTACATTGACTGATTGGGGTCAGTCTGCTCTTCCCCAAGTGTGTTACATTGACACTGTGGTGTCATTCTGCTCTTCCCTTGGTGTGTTACAATGACAGAGTGGGGTCAGTGCGCACTTCCCTGCGTGTGTTACATTGACAGAGTGGGGGTCAGTCTGCTCTTCCTTGGGTGTGTTAAATTAACAGTGTTGGGTCAATCTGCTCTTCCCTGGGTGTGTTACATTGACAGAGTGGCGTCAGTCTGTTCTTCCCTGGGAGTTTTACAGTAACAGGGTGGTGTCAGTCTGCTCTCCCCTGGGTGTGTTACATTGACAGAGTGGGGTCAGTCTGCTCTCCCCTGGGTGTGTTACATTGACAGAGTGGGGTCAGTCTGCTCTTCCCTGGGTGTGTTAAATTGACAGAGTGGGGTCAGTCTGTTCTTCCCTTGGTGTGTGACATTGACAGAGTGGTATCTGTCTGCTCTTCCCTGGGTGTGTTACTTTGACAGAGTGGGGTCAGTCTGTTCTCCCATTGTGTGTTACATTGACAGATTGGAGTCAGTCTGCTCTTCCCTGGGTGTGTTACAATGACAGAGTGGGGTCAATGTGCACTTCACTGGGTGGGTTACATTGACAGAGTGGGGAAGTCTGCAGTTCACTGTGTGAGTAACTTTGCAGAAGAGGTCATTCTGCTCTTCTCTGGGTGGGTTACATTGACAGAGTGAGGTCAGTCTGCTCTTCCCTGGGTTTGTTACATTGACAGAGTTTGGTCAGTCTGCTCTTCCCTGGGTTTGTTACATTGACAGATTGGGGTCAGTCTACTCTTTCCTGGGTGTGTTACATTGACAGATTGGGGTCACTCTGCTCTTCCCTGAGTGTGTTACATTGACAGAGTGGGGTCAGTCTTTTCTTCATTGGGTGTGTTAAATTGACAGTGTTGGGTCAGTCTGCTCTTCCCTGGGTGTGTTACATTGACAGAGTGGCGTCAGTCTGTTCTGCCCTGCGAGTGTTACAGTGACAGGGTGGTGTCAGTCTGCTCTCCCCTGGGTGTGTTACATTGACAGAGTGGGGGTCAGTCTGCTTTTCCCAGTGTGTGTTACATTGACAGAGTGTGGTCAGTCTGCTCTTCCCAGGACGTGTCACATTGACAGAGTGGGGTCAGCCTGCTCTTTTATGGGTGGGTTACATTGACAGAATGAATTCAGTCTGCTCTTCCCTGCGTGTGTTGCATTGACAGAGTGGGGTCAGTCTGATCTTCCCTGGTTGTGTTACATTGACAGAGTGAGTTCAGTCTGCTCTTCCCTGGGTGTGTTCCATTGACAGAGAGGGGTCAGTCTGCTCTTCCCTGGGTGTGTTACATTGACAGAGTGAGGTCAGTCTGCTCTTCCCTGGGTTTGTTACATTGACAGAGTGGGGTCAGTCTTCTCTTCCCTGGGTGTGTTACATTGACAGATTGGGGTCAGTCTGCTCTTCCCTGAGTGTGTTACATTGACAGGGTGGGGAAATTCTGTACTTCCTTGGGTGTGTTAAATTGACAGTGTTGGGTCAGTCTGCTCTTCCCTGGGTGTGTTACATTGACAGAGTGGCGTTAGTCTGTTCTTCCCTGGGAGTGTTACAGTGACAGGATGGTGTCAGTCTGCTCTCCCCTGGGTGTGTTACATTGACAGAGTGGGGTCAGTCTGCTCTTCCCTGGGTGTGTTAAATTGACAGAGTGGGGTCAGTCTGTTCTTCCCTTGGTGTGTTTCATTGACAGAGTGGTATCTGTCTGCTCTTCCCTGGGTGTGTTACATTGACAGAAGGGTCAGTCTGTTCTCCCATTGTGTGTTACATTGACAGAGTGAGGTCAGTCTGCTCTTCCCTGGGTGTGTTACAAAGACAGAGTGGGGTCAATGTGCACTTCACTGGGTGGGTTACATTGACAGAGTGGGGTAAGTCTGCAGTTCACTGTGTGAGTAACTTTGCAGAAGAGGTCATTCTGCTCTTCTCTGGGTGTGTTACATTGACAGAGTGAGGTCAGTCTGCTCTTCCCTGGGTTTGTTACATTGACAGAGTTTGGTCAGTCTGCTCTTCCCTGGGTGTGTTACATTGACACAGTTGGGTCAGTGTGCTCTTCCCAGGGCGTGTCACATTGACAGAGTGTGGACAGTCTGCTCTTTTATGGGTGGGTTACATTGACAGAGTGGGGTCAGTCTGCTCTTCCCTGGGTGTGTTACATTGACACAGTAGGGTCAGTCTGATCTTCCCTGGTTGTGTTACATTGACAGACTAAGTTCAGTCTGCTCTTCCCTGGGTGTGTTACATTGAGAGAGTGGGGTCAGTCTGCTCTTCCCTGGGAGGGTTACATTGACAGAGTCGGGTCAGTCTTCTCTTTTTGGGTGTGTTACATTGACAGATTGGGGTCAGTCTGCTCTTCCCCAAGTTTGTTACATTGACACAGTGGGGTCATTCTGTTCTTCCCTGTGTGTGTCACATTGACAGAGTGGGGTCAGTCCGCTCTTCCCTGGCTGTGTTACATTGACAGAGTGGGGTCAGTCTGCTCTTCCCTGGGTGTGTTACATTGACAGAGTGGGGTCAGTCTGCTCTTCTCTGGGTGTGTTACATTGACACAGTGGGGTCAGTCTGCTCTTCCCTGGGTGTGTTACATTGACAGAGTGGGGTCAATCTGCTCTTCCCTGGGTGGGTAACATTGACAGAGTGGGGTCAGTCTGCTCTTCCCTGGGTGTGTTTCATTGACAGAGTGGGGTCAGTTTGCTCTTCCCTGGGTGTGTTACATTGACAGAGTGGGGTCAGTCTGCGCTTCCCTGGGTGTGTTACATTGACAGAGTGGGGTCAGTCTGCTCTTCCCAGGGTGTGTTACATTGACAGAATGAGGTTAGTCTGCTCTTCCCAGGGCGTGTCACATTGACAGAGTGGGGTCAGTCTGCTCTTTTGTGGGTGGGTTACATTGACAGAGTGGTGTCAGTCTGCTCTTCCCTGGGTGTGTTACATTGGCAGAGTGAGGTCAGTCTGCTCTTCCCTGGGTTTGTTACATTGACACTGTGGGGTCAATCTGCACTTCCCTGGGTGTGTTACATTGACAGAGTGGGGTCGGTCTGCTCTTCCCTGGGTGTGTTACATTGACAGAGTGGGGTCAGTCTGCAATTCCCTGGGTGTGTTACATTGACAGAGTGAGGTCATTCTGCTCTTCCCTGGGTTTGTTACATATACAGTGTGTGGTCAGTCTACTCTTCCCTGGGTGTGTTACATTGACAGAGTGGGGTAAGACTGCAGTTGACTGTGTGAGTAATTTTGCAGAAGCGGTTATTCTGCTCTTCTCTGGGTGGGTTACATTGACAGAGTGAGGTCAGTCTGCTCTTCCCTGGGTGTGTTACAGTGACAGAGTGAGTTCAGTCTGCTCTTCCCTGGGTGTGTTACATTGACAGAGTGGGGTCAGTCTGCTCTTCCCTGGGTGTGTTACATTGACAGAGTGAGGTCAGTCTGCTCTTCCCTGGGTTTGTTACATTGACAGATTGGGGTCAGTCTTCTCTTCCCTGGGTGTGTTACATTGACAGATTGGGGTCAGTCTGCTCTTCCCTGAGTGTGTTACATTGACAGAGTGGGGTCAGTCTGTTCTTCCTTGGGAGTTTTACAGTGACAGGGTGGTGTCAGTCTGCTCTCCCCTGGGTGTGTTAAAGTGACAGAGTGGGGTCAGTCTGCTCTTCCCTGGGTGTGTTACATTGACAGAGTGGGGTCAGTCTGCTCTTCCCTGGGTGTGTTACATTGACAGAGTGGGGTCAGTCTGCTCTTCCCTGGGTGTGTTACATTGACACAGTGGGGTCAGTCTGCTCTTCCCTGGGTGTGTTACATTGACAGAGTGGGGTCAATCTGCTCTTCCCTGGGTGTGTTTCATTGACAGAGTGGGGTCAGTTTGCTCTTCCCTGGGTGTGTTACATTGACAGAGTGGGGTCAGTCTGCGCTTCCCTGGGTGTGTTACATTGACAGAATGAGGTTAGTCTGCTCTTCCCAGGGCGTGTCACATTGACAGAGTGGGGTCAGTCTGCTCTTTTGTGGGTGGGTTACATTGACAGAGTGGTGTCAGTCTGCTCTTCCCTGGGTGTGTTACATTGGCAGAGTGAGGTCAGTCTGCTCTTCCCTGGGTTTGTTACATTGACACTGTGGGGTCAATCTGCACTTCCCTGGGTGTGTTACATTGACAGAGTGGGGTCGGTCTGCTCTTCCCTGGGTGTGTTACATTGACAGAGTGGGGTCAGTCTGCAATTCCCTGGGTGTGTTACATTGACAGAGTGAAGTCATTCTGCTCTTCCCTGGGTTTGTTACATTTACAGAGTGTGGTCAGTCTACTCTTCCCTGGGTGTGTTACATTGACAGAGTGGGGTAAGACTGCAGTTGACTGTGTGAGTAATTTTGCAGAAGCGGTTATTCTGCTCTTCTCTGGGTGGGTTACATTGACAGAGTGAGGTCAGTCTGCTCTTCCCTGTGTTTGTTAAATTGACAGAGTGGGGACAGTCTGCTCTTCCCTGGGTGTGTTACAGTGACAGGGTGGGTTCAGTCTGCTCCTCCCTGGGTGTGTTACATTGACAGAGTTGGGTAAGACTGCAGTTGACTGTGTGAGTAATTTTGCAGAAGCGGTCATTCTGCTCTTCTCTGGGTGGGTTACATTGACAGAGTGAGGTCAGTCTGCTCTTCCCTGGGTGTGTAACAGTGACAGAGTGAGTTCAGTCTGCTCTTCCCTGGGTGTGTTACATTGACAGAGTGGGGTCAGTCTGCTCTTCCCTGGGTGTGTTACATTGACAGAGTGAGGTCAGTCTGCTCTTCCCTGGGTTTGTTACATTGACAGATTGGGGTCAGTCTTCTCTTCCCTGGCTGTGTTACATTGACAGATTGGGGTTAGTCTGCTCTTCCCTGAGTGTGTTACATTGACAGAGTGGGGTCAGTCTGTTCTTCCTTGGGAGTTTTACAGTGACAGGGTGGTGTCAGTCTGCTCTCCCCTGGGTGTGTTAAAGTGACAGAGTGGGGTCAGTCTGCTCTTCCCTGGGTGTGTTACATTGACAGAGTGGTATCTGTCTGCTCTTCCCTGGGTGTGTTACTTTGACAGAGTGGGGTCAGTCTGTTCTCCCATTGTGTGTTACATTGACAGAGTGGGGTCAGTCTGCTCTTCCCTGGGTGTGTTACAATGAAAGAGTGGGGTCAATGTGCACTTCACTGGGTGGGTTACATTGACAGAGTGGGGAAGTCTGCAGTTCACTGTGTGAGTAACTTTGCAGAAGTGGTCATTCTGCTCTTCTCTGGGTGGGTTACATTGACAGAGTGAGTTCATTCTGCTCTTCCCTGGGTTTGTTACATTGACAGAGTTTGGTCAGTCTGCTCTTCCCTGGGTTTGTTACATTGACAGATTGGGGTCAGTCTTCTCTTTCCTGGGTGTGTTACATTGACAGATTGGGGTCAATCTGCTCTTCCCTGAGTGTGTTACATTGACAGAGTGGGGTCAGTCTTTTCTTCATTGGGTGTGCTAAATTGACAGTGTTGGGTCAGTCTGCTCTTCCCTGGGTGTGTTACATTGACAGAGTGGCGTCAGTCTGTTCTGCCCTGCGAGTGTTACAGTGACAGGGTGGTGTCAGTCTGCTCTCCCCTGGGTGTGTTACATTGACAGAGTGGGGGTCAGTCTGCTTTTCCCAGTGTGTGTTACATTGACAGAGTGTGGTCAGTCTGCTCTTCCCAGGACGTGTCACATTGACAGAGTGGGGTCAGCCTGCTCTTTTATGGGTGGGTTACATTGACAGAATGAATTCAGTCTGCTCTTCCCTGCGTATGTTGCATTGACAGAGTGGGGTCAGTCTGCTCTTCCCTGGGTGTGTTACATTGACAGAGTGAGGTCAGTCTGCTCTTCCCTGGGTTTGTTACATTGACAGAGTGGGGTCAGTCTTCTCTTCCCTGGGTGTGTTACATTGACAGATTGGGGTCAGTCTGCTCTTCCCTGAGTGTGTTACATTGACAGGGTGGGGAAATTCTGTACTTCCTTGGGTGTGTTAAATTGACAGTGTTGGGTCAGTCTGCTCTTCCCTGGGTGTGTTACATTGACAGAGTGGCGTTAGTCTGTTCTTCCCTGGGAGTGTTACAGTGACAGGATGGTGTCAGTCTGCTCTCCCCTGGGTGTGTTACATTGACAGAGTGGGGTCAGTCTGCTCTTCCCTGGGTGTGTTAAATTGACAGAGTGGGGTCAGTCTGTTCTTCCCTTGGTGTGTTTCATTGACAGAGTGGTATCTGTCTGCTCTTCCCTGGGTGTGTTACATTGACAGAAGGGTCAGTCTGTTCTCCCATTGTGTGTTACATTGACAGAGTGGGGTCAGTCTGCTCTTCCCTGGGTGTGTTACAAAGACAGAGTGGGGTCAATGTGCACTTCACTGGGTGGGTTACATTGACAGAGTGGGGTAAGTCTGCAGTTCACTGTGTGAGTAACTTTGCAGAAGAGGTCATTCTTCTCTTCTCTGGGTGTGTTACATTGACAGAGTGAGGTCAGTCTGCTCTTCCCTGGGTTTGTTACATTGACAGAGTTTGGTCAGTCTGCTCTTCCCTGGGTGTGTTACATTGACACAGTTGGGTCAGTGTGCTCTTCCCAGGGCGTGTCACATTGACAGAGTGGGGACAGTCTGCTCTTTTATGGGTGGGTTACATTGACAGAGTGGGGTCAGTCTGCTCTTCCCTGGGTGTGTTACATTGACAGAGTGGGGTCAGTCTGATCTTCCCTGGTTGTGTTACATTGACAGACTGAGTTCAGTCTGCTCATCCCTGGGTGTGTTACATTGAAAGAGTGGGGTCAGTCTGCTCTTCCCTGGGAGGGTTACATTGACAGAGTGGGGTCAGTCTTCTCTTTTTGGGTGTGTTACATTGACAGATTGGGGTCAGTCTGCTCTTCCCCAAGTTTGTTACATTGACAGAGTTTGGTCAGTCTGCTCTTCCCTGGGTGTGTTACATTGACACAGTTGGGTCAGTGTGCTCTTCCCAGGGCGTGTCACATTGACAGAGTGGGGGCAGTCTTCTCTTTTTGGGTGTGTTACATTGACAGAGTGAGGTCAGTCTGCTCTTCCCTGGGTTTGTTACATTGACAGAGTTTGGTCAGTCTGCTCTTCCCTGGGTGTGTTACATTGACACAGTTGGGTCAGTGTGCTCTTCTCAGGGCGTGTCACATTGACAGAGTGGGGACAGTCTGCTCTTTTATGGGTGGGTTACATTGACAGAGTGGGGTCAGTCTGCTCTTCCCTGGGTGTGTTACATTGACAGAGTGGGGTCAGTCTGATCTTCCCTGGTTGTGTTACATTGACAGACTGAGTTCAGTCTGCTCTTCCCTGGGTGTGTTACATTGACAGAGTGGGGTCAGTCTGCTCTTCCCTGGGAGGGTTACATTGACAGAGTGGGGTCAGTCTTCTCTTTTTGGGTGTGTTACATTGACAGATTGGGGTCAGTCTGCTCTTCCCCAAGTTTGTTACATTGACACAGTGGGGTCAGTCAGTTCTTCCCTGTGTGTGTCACATTGACAGAGTGGGGTCAGTCTGCTCTTCCCTGGCTGTGTTACATTGACAGAGTGGGGTCAGTCTGCTCTTCCCTGGTGGTGTCACATTGACAGAGTGGGGTCAGTCTGCGCTTCCCTGGGTGTGTTACATTGACAGAGTGAGGTTAGTCTGCTCTTCCCAGGGCGTGTCACATTGACAGAGTGGGGTCAGTCTGCTCTTTTGTGGGTGGGTTACATTGACAGAGTGGTGTCAGTCTGCACTTCCCTGCGTGTGTTACATTGGCAGAGTGAGGTCAGTCTGCTCTTCCCTGGGTTTGTTACATTGACACTGTGGGGTCAATCTGCACTTCCCTGGGTGTGTTACATTGACAGAGTGGGTTCAGTCTGCTCTTCCCTGGGTGTGTTACATTGACAGAGTGGGGTCAGTCTGCAATTCCCTGGGTGTGTTACATTGACAGAGTGAGGTCAGTCTGCTCTTCCCTGGGTTTGTTACATTGACAGAGTGGGGTAAGACTGCAGTTGACTGTGTGAGTAATTTTGCAGAAGCGGTTATTCTGCTCTTCTCTGGGTGGGTTACATTGACAGAGTGAGGTCAGTCTGCTCTTCCCTGTGTTTGTTAAATTGACAGAGTGGGGACAGTCTGCTCTTCCCTGGGAGTGTTACAGTGACAGGGTGGGTTCAGTCTGCTCCTCCCTGGGTGTGTTACATTGACAGAGTTGGGTAAGACTGCAGTTGACTGTGTGAGTAATTTTGCAGAAGCGGTCATTCTGCTCTTCTCTGGGTGGGTTACATTGACAGAGTGAGGTCAGTCTGCTCTTCCCTGGGTGTGTTACAGTGACAGAGTGAGTTCAGTCTGCTCTTCCCTGGGTGTGTTACATTGACAGAGTGGGGTCAGTCTGCTCTTCCCTGGGTGTGTTACATTGACAGAGTGAGGTCAGTCTGCTCTTCCCTGGGTTTGTCACATTGACAGATTGGGGTCAGTCTTCTCTTCCCTGGGTGTGTTACATTGACAGATTGGTGTCAGTCTGCTCTTCCCTGGGTTTGTTAGATTGACAGAGTTTGGTCAGTCTGCTCTTCCCTGGGTGTGTTACATTGACACAGTTGGGTCAGTGTGCTCTTCTCAGGGCGTGTCACATTGACAGAGTGGGGACAGTCTGCTCTTTTATGGGTGGGTTACATTGACAGAGTGGGGTCAGTCTGCTCTTCCCTGGGTGTGTTACATTGACAGAGTGGGGTCAGTCTGATCTTCCCTGGTTGTGTTACATTGACAGACTGAGTTCAGTCTGCTCTTCCCTGGGTGTGTTACATTGACAGAGTGGGGTCAGTCTGCTCTTCCCTGGGAGGGTTACATTGACAGAGTGGGGTCAGTCTTCTCTTTTTGGGTGTGTTACATTGACAGATTGGGGTCAGTCTGCTCTTCCCCAAGTTTGTTACATTGACACAGTGGGGTCAGTCTGTTCTTCCCTGTGTGTGTCACATTGACAGAGTGGGGTCAGTCTGCTCTTCCCTGGCTGTGTTACATTGACAGAGTGGGGTCAGTCTGCTCTTCCCTGGTGGTGTCACATTGACAGAGTGGGGTCAGTCTGCGCTTCCCTGGGTGTGTTACATTGACAGAGTGAGGTTAGTCTGCTCTTCCCAGGGCGTATCACATTGACAGAGTGGGGTCAGTCTGCTCTTTTGTGGGTGGGTTACATTGACAGAGTGGTGTCAGTCTGCACTTCCCTGCGTGTGTTACATTGGCAGAGTGAGGTCAGTCTGCTCTTCCCTGGGTTTGTTACATTGACACTGTGGGGTCAATCTGCACTTCCCTGGGTGTGTTACATTGACAGAGTGGGGTCAGTCTGCTCTTCCCTGGGTGTGTTACATTGACAGAGTGGGGTCAGTCTGCAATTCCCTGGGTGTGTTACATTGACAGAGTGAGGTCAGTCTGCTCTTCCCTGGGTTTGTTACATTGACAGAGTGGGGTAAGACTGCAGTTGACTGTGTGAGTAATTTTGCAGAAGCGGTTATTCTGCTCTTCTCTGGGTGGGTTACATTGACAGAGTGAGGTCAGTCTGCTCTTCCCTGTGTGTGTTACAGTGACAGAGTGAGTTCAGTCTGCTCTTCCCTGGGTGTGTTACATTGACAGAGTGGGGTCAGTCTGCTCTTCCCTGGGTGTGTTACATTGACAGAGTGAGGTCAGTCTGCTCTTCCCTGGGTTTGTTACATTGACAGATTGGGGTCAGTCTTCTCTTCCCTGGGTGTGTTACATTGACAGATTGGGGTCAGTCTGCTCTTCCCTGAGTGTGTTACATTGACAGAGTGGGGTCAGTCTGTTCTTCCTTGGGAGTTTTACAGTGACAGGGTGGTGTCAGTCTGCTCTCCCCTGGGTGTGTTAAAGTGACAGAGTGGGGTCAGTCTGCTCTTCCCTGGGTGTGTTACATTGACAGAGTGGGGTCAGTCTGCTCTTCCCTGGGTGTGTTACATTGACAGAGTGGGGTCAGTCTGCTCTTCCCTGGGTGTGTTACATTGACACAGTGGGGTCAGTCTGCTCTTCCCTGGGTGTGTTACATTGACAGAGTGGGGTCAATCTGCTCTTCCCTGGGTGTGTTTCATTGACAGAGTGGGGTCAGTTTGCTCTTCCCTGGGTGTGTTACATTGACAGAGTGGGGTCAGTCTGCACTTCCCTGGGTGTGTTACATTGACAGAATGAGGTTAGTCTGCTCTTCCCAGGGCGTGTCACATTGACAGAGTGGGGTCAGTCTGCTCTTTTGTGGGTGGGTTACATTGACAGAGTGGTGTCAGTCTGCTCTTCCCTGGGTGTGTTACATTGGCAGAGTGAGGTCAGTCTGCTCTTCCCTGGGTTTGTTACATTGACACTGTGGGGTCAATCTGCACTTCCCTGGGTGTGTTACATTGACAGAGTGGGGTCGGTCTGCTCTTCCCTGGGTGTGTTACATTGACAGAGTGGGGTCAGTCTGCAATTCCCTGGGTGTGTTACATTGACAGAGTGAAGTCATTCTGCTCTTCCCTGGGTTTGTTACATTTACAGTGTGTGGTCAGTCTACTCTTCCCTGGGTGTGTTACATTGACAGAGTGGGGTAAGACTGCAGTTGACTGTGTGAGTAATTTTGCAGAAGCGGTTATTCTGCTCTTCTCTGGGTGGGTTACATTGACAGAGTGAGGTCAGTCTGCTCTTCCCTGTGTTTGTTAAATTGACAGAGTGGGGACAGTCTGCTCTTCCCTGGGTGTGTTACAGTGACAGGGTGGGTTCAGTCTGCTCCTCCCTGGGTGTGTTACATTGACAGAGTTGGGTAAGACTGCAGTTGACTGTGTGAGTAATTTTGCAGAAGCGGTCATTCTGCTCTTCTCTGGGTGGGTTACATTGACAGAGTGAGGTCAGTCTACTCTTCCCTGGGTGTGTTACAGTGACAGAGTGAGTTCAGTCTGCTCTTCCCTGGGTGTGTTACATTGACAGAGTGGGGTCAGTCTGCTCTTCCCTGGGTGTGTTACATTGACAGAGTGAGGTCAGTCTGCTCTTCCCTGGGTTTGTTACATTGACAGATTGGGGTCAGTCTTCTCTTCCCTGGCTGTGATACATTGACAGATTGGGGTTAGTCTGCTCTTCCCTGAGTGTGTTACATTGACAGAGTGGGGTCAGTCTGTTCTTCCTTGGGAGTTTTACAGTGACAGGGTGGTGTCAGTCTGCTCTCCCCTGGGTGTGTTAAAGTGACAGAGTGGGGTCAGTCTGCTCTTCCCTGGGTGTGTTACATTGACAGAGTGGTATCTGTCTGCTCTTCCCTGGGTGTGTTACTTTGACAGAGTGGGGTCAGTCTGTTCTCCCATTGTGTGTTACATTGACAGAGTGGGGTCAGTCTGCTCTTCCCTGGGTGTGTTACAATGAAAGAGTGGGGTCAATGTGCACTTCACTGGGTGGGTTACATTGACAGAGTGGGGAAGTCTGCAGTTCACTGTGTGAGTAACTTTGCAGAAGTGGTCATTCTGCTCTTCTCTGGGTGGGTTACATTGACAGAGTGAGTTCATTCTGCTCTTCCCTGGGTTTGTTACATTGACAGAGTTTGGTCAGTCTGCTCTTCCCTGGGTTTGTTACATTGACAGATTGGGGTCAGTCTTCTCTTTCCTGGGTGTGTTACATTGACAGATTGGGGTCAATCTGCTCTTCCCTGAGTGTGTTACATTGACAGAGTGGGGTCAGTCTTTTCTTCATTGGGTGTGCTAAATTGACAGTGTTGGGTCAGTCTGCTCTTCCCTGGGTGTGTTACATTGACAGAGTGGCGTCAGTCTGTTCTGCCCTGCGAGTGTTACAGTGACAGGGTGGTGTCAGTCTGCTCTCCCCTGGGTGTGTTACATTGACAGAGTGGGGGTCAGTCTGCTTTTCCCAGTGTGTGTTACATTGACAGAGTGTGGTCAGTCTGCTCTTCCCAGGACGTGTCACATTGACAGAGTGGGGTCAGCCTGCTCTTTTATGGGTGGGTTACATTGACAGAATGAATTCAGTCTGCTCTTCCCTGCGTATGTTGCATTGACAGAGTGGGGTCAGTCTGCTCTTCCCTGGGTGTGTTACATTGACAGAGTGAGGTCAGTCTGCTCTTCCCTGGGTTTGTTACATTGACAGAGTGGGGTCAGTCTTCTCTTCCCTGGGTGTGTTACATTGACAGATTGGGGTCAGTCTGCTCTTCCCTGAGTGTGTTACATTGACAGGGTGGGGAAATTCTGTACTTCCTTGGGTGTGTTAAATTGACAGTGTTGGGTCAGTCTGCTCTTCCCTGGGTGTGTTACATTGACAGAGTGGCGTTAGTCTGTTCTTCCCTGGGAGTGTTACAGTGACAGGATGGTGTCAGTCTGCTCTCCCCTGGGTGTGTTACATTGACAGAGTGGGGTCAGTCTGCTCTTCCCTGGGTGTGTTAAATTGACAGAGTGGGGTCAGTCTGTTCTTCCCTTGGTGTGTTTCATTGACAGAGTGGTATCTGTCTGCTCTTCCCTGGGTGTGTTACATTGACAGAAGGGTCAGTCTGTTCTCCCATTGTGTGTTACATTGACAGAGTGGGGTCAGTCTGCTCTTCCCTGGGTGTGTTACAAAGACAGAGTGGGGTCAATGTGCACTTCACTGGGTGGGTTACATTGACAGAGTGGGGTAAGTCTGCAGTTCACTGTGTGAGTAACTTTGCAGAAGAGGTCATTCTTCTCTTCTCTGGGTGTGTTACATTGACAGAGTGAGGTCAGTCTGCTCTTCCCTGGGTTTGTTACATTGACAGAGTTTGGTCAGTCTGCTCTTCCCTGGGTGTGTTACATTGACACAGTTGGGTCAGTGTGCTCTTCCCAGGGCGTGTCACATTGACAGAGTGGGGACAGTCTGCTCTTTTATGGATGGGTTACATTGACAGAGTGGGGTCAGTCTGCTCTTCCCTGGGTGTGTTACATTGACAGAGTGGGGTCAGTCTGATCTTCCCTGGTTGTGTTACATTGACAGACTGAGTTCAGTCTGCTCTTCCCTGGGTGTGTTACATTGAAAGAGTGGGGTCAGTCTGCTCTTCCCTGGGAGGGTTACATTGACAGAGTGGGGTCAGTCTTCTCTTTTTGGGTGTGTTACATTGATAGATTGGGGTCAGTCTGCTCTTCCCCAAGTTTGTTACATTGACAGAGTTTGGTCAGTCTGCTCTTCCCTGGGTGTGTTACATTGACACAGTTGGGTCAGTGTGCTCTTCCCAGGGCGTGTCACATTGACAGAGTGGGGACAGTCTTCTCTTTTTGGGTGTGTTACATTGACAGAGTGAGGTCAGTCTGCTCTTCCCTGGGTTTGTTACATTGACAGAGTTTGGTCAGTCTGCTCTTCCCTGGGTGTGTTACATTGACACAGTTGGGTCAGTGTGCTCTTCTCAGGGCGTGTCACATTG
The DNA here is from genome assembly GCF_047496795.1 of Chiloscyllium punctatum. Classification (NCBI taxonomy): domain Eukaryota; kingdom Metazoa; phylum Chordata; class Chondrichthyes; order Orectolobiformes; family Hemiscylliidae; genus Chiloscyllium; species Chiloscyllium punctatum. The sequence continues at coordinate 464,327 of NW_027309854.1, forward strand.
ACAGAGTGGGGACAGTCTGCTCTTTTATGGGTGGGTTACATTGACAGAGTGGGGTCAGTCTGCTCTTCCCTGGGTGTGTTACATTGACAGAGTGGGGTCAGTCTGATCTTCCCTGGTTGTGTTACATTGACAGACTGAGTTCAGTCTGCTCTTCCCTGGGTGTGTTACATTGACAGAGTGGGGTCAGTCTGCTCTTCCCTGGGAGGGTTACATTGACAGAGTGGGGTCAGTCTTCTCTTTTTGGGTGTGTTACATTGACAGATTGGGGTCAGTCTGCTCTTCCCCAAGTTTGTTACATTGACACAGTGGGGTCAGTCTGTTCTTCCCTGTGTGTGTCACATTGACAGAGTGGGGTCAGTCTGCTCTTCCCTGGCTGTGTTACATTGACAGAGTGGGGTCAGTCTGCTCTTCCCTGGTGGTGTCACATTGACAGAGTGGGGTCAGTCTGCGCTTCCCTGGGTGTGTTACATTGACAGAGTGAGGTTAGTCTGCTCTTCCCAGGGCGTGTCACATTGACAGAGTGGGGTCAGTCTGCTCTTTTGTGGGTGGGTTACATTGACAGAGTGGTGTCAGTCTGCACTTCCCTGCGTGTGTTACATTGGCAGAGTGAGGTCAGTCTGCTCTTCCCTGGGTTTGTTACATTGACACTGTGGGGTCAATCTGCACTTCCCTGGGTGTGTTACATTGACAGAGTGGGGTCAGTCTGCTCTTCCCTGGGTGTGTTACATTGACAGAGTGGGGTCAGTCTGCAATTCCCTGGGTGTGTTACATTGACAGAGTGAGGTCAGTCTGCTCTTCCCTGGGTTTGTTACATTGACAGAGTTGGGTAAGACTGCAGTTGACTGTGTGAGTAATTTTGCAGAAGCGGTCATTCTGCTCTTCTCTGGGTGGGTTACATTGACAGAGTGAGGTCAGTCTGCTCTTCCCTGGGTGTGTTACAGTGACAGAGTGGGGACAGTCTGCTCTTCCCTGTGTTTGTTACTTTGATAGGGTGGGGTCAGTGTGCACTTCCCTGGGTGTGTTACATTGACAGAGTGCGGGTCAGTCTGCTCTTCCCTGTGTTTGTTACATTGACAGAGTGGGGTCAGTCTGCCCTTCCCTGGGTGTGTTACATTGACAGAGTGCGGGTCAGTCTGCTCTTCCCTGTGTTTGTTACTTTGATAGGGTGGGGTCAGTGTGCACTTCCCTGGGTGTGTTACATTGACAGAGTGGGGTCAGTCTGCTCTTCCATGGGTGTGTTACATTGACAGAGTGGGGTCAGTCTGCTCTTCCCTGTGTGTGTTACATTGACAGATTGGGGTCAGTCTGCACTTCCCTGGGTGTGTTACATTGACAGAGTGCGGGTCAGTCTGCTCTTCCCTGTGTTTGTTACTTTGATAGGGTGGGGTCAGTGTGCACTTCCCTGGGTGTGTTACATTGACAGAGTGGGGTCAGTCTGCTCTTCCATGGGTGTGTTACATTGACAGAGTGAGGTCAGTCTGCTCTTCCCTGGGTTTGTTACATTGACAGATTGGGGTCAGTCTTCTCTTCCCTGGGCGTATCACATTGACAGAGTGGGGTCAGTCTGCTCTTTTGTGGGTGGGTTACATTGACAGAGTGGTGTCAGTCAGCACTTCCCTGCGTGTGTTACATTGGCAGAGTGAGGTCAGTCTGCTCTTCCCTGGGTTTGTTACATTGACACTGTGGGGTCAATCTGCACTTCCCTGGGTGTGTTACATTGACAGAGTGGGGTCAGTCTGCTCTTCCCTGGGTGTGTTACATTGACAGAGTGGGGTCAGTCTGCAATTCCCTGGGTGTGTTACATTGACAGAGTGAGGTCAGTCTGCTCTTCCCTGGGTTTGTTACATTGACAGAGTGGGGTAAGACTGCAGTTGACTGTGTGAGTAATTTTGCAGAAGCGGTTATTCTGCTCTTCTCTGGGTGGGTTACATTGACAGAGTGGTGTCAGTCTGCACTTCCCTGCGTGTGTTACATTGGCAGAGTGAGGTCAGTCTGCTCTTCCCTGGGTTTGTTACATTGACACTGTGGGGTCAATCTGCACTTCCCTGGGTGTGTTACATTGACAGAGTGGGGTCAGTCTGCTCTTCCCTGGGTGTGTTACATTGACAGAGTGGGGTCAGTCTGCAATTCCCTGGGTGTGTTACATTGACAGAGTGAGGTCAGTCTGCTCTTCCCTGGGTTTGTTACATTGACAGAGTGGGGTAAGACTGCAGTTGACTGTGTGAGTAAATTTGCAGAAGCGGTTATTCTGCTCTTCTCTGGGTGGGTTACATTGACAGAGTGAGGTCAGTCTGCTCTTCCCTGGGTGTGTTACAGTGACAGAGTGAGTTCAGTCTGCTCTTCCCTGGGTGTGTTACATTGACAGAGTGGGGTCAGTCTGCTCTTCCCTGGGTGTGTTACATTGACAGAGTGGGGACAGTCTGTTCTTTTATGGGTGGGTTACATTGACAGAGTGGGGTCAGTCTGCTCTTCCCTGAGTGTGGTACATTGACAGAGTGGGGTCAGTCTGATCTTCCCTGGTTGTGTTACATTGACAGAGTGAGTTCAGTCTGCTCTTCCCTGGGTGTGTTATATTGACAGAGTGGGGTCAGTCTGCTCTTCACTGGGAGGGTTACATTGACAGAGTGTGGTCAGTCTTCTCTTCCCTGGGTGTGTTACATTGACAGATTGGGGTCCGTCTGCTCTTCCCCAAGTTTGTTACATTGACACAGTGGGGTCAGTCTGCTCTTCCCTGGGTGTGTTTCATTGACAGAGTGGGGTCAGTCTGCTCTTCCCTGGGTGTGTTCCATTGACAGAGTGGGGTCAGTCTGCTCCTCCCAGGGTTTGTTACATTGACAGAGTGGGGTCAGTCTGTTCTTCCCTGGGTGTGTTACATTGACAGAGTTGGGTCAATCTGCTCTTCCCTGGGTGGGTAACATTGACAGAGTATGGTCAGTCTGCTCTTCCCTGGGTGTGTTACATTGACAGAGTGGGGTCAATCTGCTCTTCCCTGTGTGTGTTACATTGACAGAGTGGGGTCAGACTGCTCTTCCCTGGGTGTGTTTCATTGACAGAGTGGGGTCAGTTTGCTCTTCCCTGGGTGTGTTACATTGACAGAGTGGTGTCAGTCTGCTCTTACCTGGGTGTGTTACATTGACAGAGTGAGGTCAGTCTGCTCTTCCCAGGGCGTGTCACATTGACAGAGTGGGGCCAGTCTGCTCTTTTATGTGTGTGTTACATTGACAGAGTGGGGTCAGTCTGCTATTCCCTGTGTGTGTTACATTGACAGAGTGGGGTCAGTCTGCTCTTCCCTGGGGGGGTTACATTGACAGAATGGAGTCAGTCTGTTCTTCCCTGGGTCTGTTACATTGACAGAGTGTGGTCAGTCTGCTCTTCCCTGGGTGTGTTACATTGACAGAGTGGGGTAAGTCTGCAGTTCACTGTGTGATTAATTTTGCAGAAGAGGACATTCTGCTCTTCTCTGGGTGGGTTACATTGACACAGTGAGGTCAGTCTGCTCTTCCCTGGGTTTGTTACATTGTCAGAGTTGGGTCAGTCTGCTCTTCCCTGGGTGTGTTACATTGACAGAGTTGGGTCAGTGTGCTCTTCCAGGGCGTGTCACATTGACAGAGTGGTGTCAGTCTGCGCTTCACTGGGTGTGTTACATTGACAGAATGAGGTTAGTCTGCTCTTCCCAGGGCGTGTCACATTGACAGAGTGGGGTCAGTCTGCTCTTTTATGGGTGGGTTACATTGACAGAGTGGTGTCAGTCTGCTCTTCCCTGGGTGTGTTGCATTGGCAGAGTGAGGTCAGTCTGCTCTTCCCTGGGTTTGTTACATTGACACAGTGGGGTCAGTCTGCCCTTCCCTGGGTGTGTTACATTGACAGAGTGGGGTCAGTCTGCAATTCCCTGGGTGTGTTACATTGACAGAGTGGGGTCCGTCTGCTCTTCCCTGGGTTTGTTACATTTACAGAGTGTGGTCAGTCTACTCTTCCCTGGGTGTGTTACATTGACAGAGTGGGGTAAGACTGCAGTTGACTGTGTGAGTAATTTTGCAGAAGCGGTTGTTCTGTTCTTCTCTGGGTGGGTTACATTGACAGAGTGAGGTCAGTCTGCTCTTCCCTGGGTTTGTTAAATTGACAGAGTGGGGACAGTCTGCTCTTCCCTGGGTGTGTTACAGTGACAGGGTGGGTTCAGTCTGCTCCTCCATGGGTGTGTTACATTGACAGAGTTGGGTAAGACTGCAGTTGACTGTTTGAGTAATTTTGCAGAACCGGTCATTCTGCTCTTCTCTGGGTGGGTTACATTGACAGAGTGAGGTCAGTCTGCTCTTCCCTGGGTGTGTTACAGTGACAGGGTGAGTTCAGTCTGCTCTTCCCTGGGTGTGTTACATTGACAGAGTGGGGTCAGTCTGCTCTTCCCTGGGTGTGTTACATTGACAGAGTGGGGACAGTCTGCTCTTTTATGGGTGGGTTACATTGACAGAGTGGGGTCAGTCTGCTCTTCCCTGGGTGTGTTACATTGACAGAGTGGGGTCAGCCTGCTCTTCCCTGTGTGTGTTACATTGACAGATTGGGGTCAGTCTGCACTTCCCTGGGTGTCTTACATTGACAGAGTGGGGTCAGTCTGCTCTTCCCTGTGTGTGTTACATTGACAGAGTCGGGTCAGTGTGCACTTCCCTGGGTGTGTTACATTGACAGAGTGGGGTCAGTCTGCTCTTCCCTGGGTGTGTCACGTTGACAGAGTGGGGTCAGCCTGCTCTTCCCTGGGTGTGTTACAATGACAGAGTGGGGTGAGTCTGCACTTCCCTGGGTGTGTTACATTGACAGAGTGGGGTCAGTCTGCACTTCTCTGGGTGTGTTACATTGACAGAGTGGGGTCAGTCTGCTCTTCCCTGTGTGTGTTACATTGACAGAGTGGGGTCAGTCTGCTCTTCCCTGGGTGTGTTATATTGACAGAGTCGGGTCAGTCTGCACTTCCCTGGGTGTGTTACATTGACAGAGTGGAGTCAGTCTGCTCTTCCCTGGGTGTGTTACATTGACAGAGTGGGGTCAGTCTGCCCTTCCCTGGGTGTGTTGCATTGACAGAGTGGGGGTCAGTCTGCTCTTCCCTGGGTTTGTTACTTTGACAGAGTGGGGTCAGTCTTCTCTTCCCTGGGTGTGTTACATTGACAGATTGGGGTCAGTGTGCACTTCCCTGGGAGTGTTACAGTGACAGAGTTGGGTCAGTCTGCTCTTCAGTGCATGGGTCAGGTGACGGGTTACCTCTTTCATTGGGGCGGATGTCAAGGAGCATCTTAAACCGGAGAGGGATCGGGGGGGAATTGGAGCTGTTTAGAGAGAGAGTACAGAAGGTAAGACAGCTCCGCTGAAAGCACGGTAGTTAATGCTGCCCCGATTAAAATATTGAAGATGGCAGAGGGGCAGATGAGCTGAGACAGGGTGGGAGCTGGGAGATATTGATGATGTGGAAGGACAGTGTGTGTATCTGATCACATTCTGTCAGTCTGACTAATAGCAGTCATTCCTGACACTGGATTCACTGAGGGGTGAAGGCTACGTGAACAGAGTAGACTGTCCCTGTTATTCTGTTCCTGACTCTCCAGCTCCCCATCTGTTAGTGACCTCTCAGTCTCCCGGGAAATGGGCTGTTTCTCAATTGTGCCGGATTCCTGGCCTTTATCCTTGACCGAGCTGAGAGTTGATGGTCTGAGGAATATCATTCCCAAATGACTCCTGTCCAAGATAATACCGATTAATGTGTCTGTGTATCCTCCAGTAATCTGTAAACATCATTGGTCAGGGCTGGAGGGACATGGATTGATGACATTGAGGATGTTATGATCCAGACCAAACTCCTCTGCCTTAAGGAAATGGTCTCGACCCCTTTTCCTGATTTCCTGAAGGGAAGTGTAAGGCGTTACAATGTGATTGGTCAAACTGCCAGGCTTGGATCAAAACACACTTTACTCCACACTATCGTTGGAACACAAACATAAGGAAGAGAGATTGGACAAACCGAACTCGATTGGAAAACTTAACTAAATGAACATTATTTAACTATAAACAGCAACTGTTCGGATATAGTAACATTCCATAAACCACACAATTCTGGTCTTTCTGCTATCGGGAGAATGGGGTGAAACTTGTAAAGATTCAGAAAAGATTTACAAGGATGTTTGCAGAGTCAGGATTTCTGATTGTTTTGTGGCTGGAGTTTATTTTATCCTTGTGTAGATTTGACACATTAACCCTCCCTCCCCACCACTACAGAAGCTGTTGGAACTGTTCAGTGTTTCCAGTGGCTTCTGTAATTATTTCAGGTTCCTGACTGGAGCAGTCTCTCACTTTTCGAACAAAACAAACCCATCCTTGTGCTGCAACCAATATTTCAATAAGAAATGGGAAGCAGCAGAGGGGAAAGCTTCTGAGATGCCGAGCAATGCTGCCCGGTTCCACACTGCAATTCACAGGAACCATCACCAGGAAAAGCAAGGAGCAATCTGACAGATCCGGTTTACCACAGAATGAAAGATTTATTTCCTCGATTTATCCCAGTGCCTTACCTTTAAAAGGCTGTTTACAAACCACAACACTGCAATGGCTGGGAATCGGACCCAGGTCAATTGCTTGGAAGGCAGCTATGCTCCCCACTATCCCACCATCACCCTCCTAACAGCTCCCTCCCCATTCCCAAACACACTTAACAAGGCCGTGATCATCACCAACTGGATTGGGGCTGAAATCCAAACAGACACATCCTCTGTATCTAACCCAGTGATGGAGCTATCCTGATTGAGTTTGATGTGAACAGGATGGGGGAAGTGGGAGATTTAATCAGTACCTAACGCCGAGCTCAAAATGGCCTGGGAATTTGAAATGCTGCAGTGTAGAGGGAGATTTACTCTGTATCTGACCCCATTCTCTACCTGCCCTGGGGATTTAAATGGAGACAGTTTAATGGGAGCTTTATTTTGTGTGGAACCCTGTGCTCCCTCTGCCCTGGGAGTGTTTGCTGGATCACTGTCTAACCTCTGTGATATGGATCCTATGAAGATTGATGGGAGACAGTGTAAATGGAATTGTCAGGATCCAATTCCTTCACGTGGATGAGAGAAGGTGGGAAAAAATGATCCCAGTGGGACTGAAGGGTCAGTAACAGAATGAAGACACCATTGGCTCAGAGACAGGAGACAGGATAGAGGGGAATGAGGGTTTCAGACTGGAGGGAGCAACAGGCACATACAAGTTGGGAACTGTTTTCAGTAAAAGGTAATTGATCCCAGGTCACTGCAGAGTGGAAGAATCTGATGCCTTTCCCTCACTATCCCCCTCCAATCCCTGGGAAGATCTGCTCCCACACCATGTTCCATCCCAACTGCTGACTGTGTTACATACATTAATACATTGGAGCTGGGCAGAGGTGCTTTTAACCCTGGGATCTTGCTGTGTAACTTGCCTCCAAAATGCTCTTGCTCCCCCTTTTACCTAATCTTTTCCCTCTTTTATCCCGAGGAACCTTTGTTTGGAAAGCTGCAACGTGAAGATCCAAAATGTTCGAGTCCAGGAAAGAACAACCTCCAGAGGGGGAGCACTGGCCTGAGGCCTGAGGCCTGGTCGACAGGCTGCACCCCGTGGGGCCCACAGTGAGTTGTGTGTTTATTTACCCCGAGGTTTAATCTCCTCTGGGGACCCTGGGTTTTAGGGGCCTCTGGGTAACTGGCTCCTGTCAGATTGTGGCCCTGTCATTTTTAAAACAGGTTTGAAGCCTGGGGTTAAAGTTTGTCAATCCCCAGGATCTGAGAGGTAGGACTCTCTTAGGGTGGAATTAAAACCCAAATGCTGTGACCCTCTCTAAAGACTCCCTCTCTCACCCTTCTCTCTCACCCTTCTCTCTCTCACACCCCTCTCTCTCACCCTCCCTCTCTCATCCGTCCCTCTTCCCCCTCCCACTCTCATCCCTCCTCTCTCACACTCTCCCTATCTCACCCCTCTCTCACAGCCCCTCCTGCTCTCACCCACGCTCTCTTGCACCCCCTATCTCTCTCACCCCCTTCTCTCTCACTGCCTCTCTCTCACACACCCCCTTTCTCTCTCACTTGTTATCTCTCTCTCCCTCACTCTCTCTCACCCCCTCTCGTCTCCACCCTGCTCTCTCACTCTCACCCCTCCCTCTGTCATCCTCACCCTCTCTCCCCTTTACACCCTCTCTCTCCCCCGCCCTCTCTCATCCCCTCATGTCTCTCGCTCCCTTTTTTCTCTCTCTTCATTCCCCTTCCCTCTCGCACTCTGTCTCACACTCCCACTCTCTTTCTCTCTCGCACCCTCTTTCTCTTGTTCACCCCATTTCTCCATCTCTTTTGACCCTTTCTTCTCCCTCCTTCTTGCTCCCGCTCTGTCTCTCTCTAGCGCCCACTCTCTCATCCCATCTCCCTCACACCCCTCTAACTGTCTCATCTGTTCACTTCGCTCTCTCTCTCTGTCTCTCTCTCTCTCAACCCATCATTCACTGTCTATCTCACCCTCTCTCTCACATCTTTAACTCTCTCTCTCTCGCGTCCCATCTCTCTCATCCCTCTTTATCTTGCTGTCCCCTTTCTCTCTCACCCTTTCTCTATCTCTCCTCCTTTCTCTCAATCCCTCTCTCTCACCCCCTCTCTCTCCCACTCTCTCTCTCCCACCTCCTCTCTCTCACCCCCTCACATTCACTCTTTCTCTGACCTTCTCTCTCTCTTTCTCTTCCCCCTCTCTCTTTCTCCCCCTCTCTCCTTTTCTCAGACCTCTCTCCCTTTCTCACCCCTCTCTCCCTCACCCCTTTCTCTCTTACCCCCTCTCTCTCAACCCCTCTCTCTCACCCTCTCTCTCTCACCCCCGCATCCCCTCTCTCCCCCCTCTATCCCCCTCTCTCCCCCGCTCTCTCACCCCCTCTCTCCCCCTCTCCTCCATCTCTCCACCTCTCTGCCATCTCTCTACCCCCTCTCTGTGCCCTCTCTCTGCCCCAATCCCACCCCCTCTCCCTCTCCCCCTCCTCCTCCTCCCTCCGCCCCCTCTCTCTCATCCTCTCTCCCCTCCTCTCTCGCCCCTCTGTCTCGCACCCCTCTCATCACCCCCCTCTCTCTCTCACATTCTCTCTCTCTGTCTCACTCTTCTGCTCGCTCTCTTCCTCTTGCGGTCTCTCTCTCACTCTCTCACCCTCTCTCACGTTCTCTCTCTCTCCTGCCTCTCTCCCTCTCTCTTGCCTCCCGCTCTCTCTTATCTCACGGTCTCTCTCGTTCGCTCTCTCGCTCGTGCTCTCTCTCTCTCTGTCGCTCATGCTCTCTCTGTCTGTCACTCTCACTCTTGCTCTATCTCTCTCTGTCTGTCGCTCTCTCTCTCTCCATCTCTCTCTCTCAGTCCTCCCCCTCACCTCCTTTCTCTTGCAACCCATCTTTCTCAACCCCTCTCTCCCCGTCTCTCTCTAACCCTCTCTCTCTCTCTCACCCCCTCTTTCCCCAGTCTCTCTCTTAACCTCTCTCTCTCAAAACCTCTCACCCCCTCTCTCTCAACCTCTCTCCCCCTCTCTCAATTGCTCTCTCACCCTCTCATTCTCACCCTCTCTCTCTTCCCCTCTCTCCCACCCTCTCTCTCTCACTCCCGTCGCTCTCTCTCTCAAGCCCCCCCTCTCTCTCTCACATCTATCTCCCTCTCACCCCCCTCTCTCACTCCCCTCTCTCTCTGTCACCCCTCTCTCTCCCACCCCACTCTCTTTCACATCCCCCTCTCTCTCTCACACACACACTCTCACACACCCTCGCTCTCTCACCCCCTCCCTCTCTCCCACCATCTCTCTGCCTCTTTCTCATCCCCTCTCTCTCCGTCTCGCTCCCTCTCTCTCACCTACTCTCTCTCTCCCACCTCCTCTCTGTCACTCACTCCCACCTCTCCCTCTCACCGCCCTCTCCCCCTCTCTCTCTCCCCCTCTATCTCACCTCCTCTCTCTCACCCCTCTCTCTCGCACCCCTCTCTCACCCCCCTCTCTCTCACATTCTCTCTCTCTGTCTCACTCGTCTGCTTGCTCTCTTCCTGTTGCGGTCTCTCTCTCACTTTCTCACCCGCTTCTCACGCTCTCTCTCTCTCCCTGCCTCGATCCCACTCTCTTGCCTCCCGCTCTCTCTTATCTCACGGTCTCTCTCGTTCGCTCTCTCTCACTCGTGCTCTCTCTCTGTCGCTCATGCTCTCTCTGTCTGTCACTCTCACTCTCTCTCTCCCTCTCTCTCAGTCCACCCTATCTCTCTCACCTCTTCGCTCTCACTCTTGCTCTATCGTTCTCTCTGTCTGTCACTCTCTCACCCCTCACTCTCACTCCCTCTCTCTCTCAGCCCCCCTCACCACCCCTTCTCTCGACACCCCTCAATCTCCCATCCCCTCACTCTCTCACCCCCCTCCGTCTCTCACCCCCCTCTCTCTCAATCCCTCGCTCTCTCTCACATCCAACTCTCTCTCACCCTTCTCTCTCAACCCCCTCTCTCTCCCCTCTCTCTTCCTCACCCCTCTCTCCCACCCCAATCTCTTTCACAACCCCCCCTCTCTCACACACACTCTCACACACCCTCGCTCTCTCACCCCCTCCCTCTCTCCCACCATCTCTCTGCCTCGTTCTCATCCCCTTTCTCTCCTTCTCACTCCCTCTCTCTCACCACCCCCTCTCTCAACCCCCCACACTCTCTCATTCCCTCAGTCTCTCACCCCCTCTCTCTCAACCCCTTGCTCTCTAAACCCCCCACTCTCACTCCCCCCTCTCTCACTCCCTCTCTCTCTCACCACCCCCTCTCTCAAACCCCCCCACTCTCTCATTCCCTCAGTCTCTCACCCCCTCTCTCTCAACCCCTTGCTCTCTAAACCCCCCCACTCTCATCCCCTCTCTCTCACTCCCCCTCTCTCTCACCACCCCCTCTCTCAACCCCCCCCCACTCTCTCATTCCCTCAGTCTCTCACCCCCCTCTCTCTCAACCCCTTGCTCTCTAAAACCCCCCCACTCTCACCCCCCTCTCTCTCACTCCCCCTCTCTCTCACCACCCCCTCTCTCAACCCCCCACACTCTCTCATTCCCTCAGTCTCTCACCCCCTCTCTCTCAACCCCTTGCTCTCTAAACCCCCCCACTCTCACCCCCCTCTCTCTCACTCCCCCTCTCTCTCACCACCCCCTCTCTCAACCCCCCACACTCTCTCATTCCCTCAGTCTCTCACCCCCTCTCTCTCAACCCCTTGCTCTCTAACCCCCCTCCCTCTCCATCTCCCTCTGTCTCTCACACCCCCTCTCTCTCCATCCCATCTCAGTCTCACACCCCACTCTCTCTCACACACCCCCTCTCTCTCACCCCCACTCCCTCACCCCCTCTGTCTCACCCATCTCTCTCCCCCTTCCGCTCTCTCCACTCTCTCGCTCCCCCCTCTCTCGCCCTCCCTCTCTCTCACCCTCCCCTCTCTCTCGCCCTCCCCACTCTCTCTCCTCCCCTCTCTCGCCCTCCCCTCTTTCGCCCTCCCCTCTCACTCGCCCACCCCTCACTGGCTCTCCCCTCTCTCTCCCTGCCCCTCTCTCTCTCCCTCCCCTCACTGGCCCTCCCATCTCTCTCCGTCCCCCTCACTCTCCTTCCCCTCTCTTGCCCTCCCCTCCCTCTCACTCTCCCTCCCCTCTCAATCTCCCTCCCCTCTTACTCTCCCTCCCCCTCCACCCACCCAGCCTCCACTCTCTCTCCCACCCGCTCTCTCCCACGCTCTCTCCCCTCTTCTCTCTACCCCCTCCCCCTCTCACCTGTCTCACGCCCTCCACTCCCCCTCCTCTCTCTCCTCCCTCCTCTCTCTTCCTTCCTCTCTGACCCTCCTCTCTCCCCTCCTCTCTTTCCTCCTCTCTCCCCCTCCTCTCTCCCCTACTCTTCTCCTCATTGCTCTCCTTCTCTATCTCTCCCTTATCCTCTCTCCCCTCCTCTCTCTTCGCACCTCTCTCTTCCCTCCTCTCGCCTCCTCTCTCTCCCACTCTCTCTCTCTCTTGCTCTCTCTCTCTCTCACTCTCTCTCCCCTCTCTCTCTGCACTCTCTCCCCTCTCTCTCCTTCCCCTCTTTCTCTCCCCGAACTTTCTCTCCCCCCACTCTCTCTCTCTGCCCACTCTCTGTGCCTCATCTCTCTGTCCTCTCCCTACCGTCCCCCCGTCCCCCTCTGTCCCCCACTCTCTGCATCCCCCATTCTCTGTCCCCCTCTCTCTGACCCCTTCTCTCTTCCCCACTCTGTACCCCTCTCTCTGCCCCCGACTCTCTGTCCCCCTCTATCTCCCCCACTCTCTGTGCCCCTGCTCTGTAGTCCTCTCTCTGTCCCCCCCTCTCTCTCTGTCCCCCTCTCGCTCTGTCCCCCTCTCTCTGTCCCCCTCTCTCTGTCCCCCTCTCTCTGTCCCCCTCTCTCTGTCCCCCTCTCTCTGTGCCCCTCTCTCTCCCACCCGCCTCACTATCCCCCCTCTTTGTCCTCCTCTCTCTCTGTTCCCCTCTCTCTCAGTCCGGCTCTCTCTGTTCCCCCTATCTCTGTCGCCCTCTCTCTCCCACCGCCTCTCTCAGACCCCCTCTCCCTCCCACCACATCTCTCTCTGTCCCCCTCTCTCTGTCTCCCCCTCTCCCTGTCCACCCTGTCTCTGTCCCACCTCTCTCTGTCCACTCTCTCTGTCCCCCTCTCTCTGTCCCCTCCACCTCTACCCCGCTCTCTGCCCCCCTCTCAGTCGCCCTCTCTCTGCACCGTCTCTCTCTGCCCCCAGTCTGACCCCCCTCTCTCTCTCTGTCCCTCACTCTCTCCATCTCCCCACTCTTTGTCCCCCACTCTCTGTCCCCCTCTCTCTGACCCCCTCTATCTCCCCCACTCTCTGTGCCCCTCTCTCTATCGCCCTCTCTCTGCCCCCTCCCCTTCCACGCGCCTCTCTCTGTCCCCCCTTTCTCTCTCCCCCCTCTGTGTCCCCCCTCTGTCCCCCCCTCTGTCCCCCCTCTCTGCCCCCTCAATCTCCCCCTCCCTCTAACCCCCTCTACCTCCCCCTCTTTTTGTCCTCCTCTATCTTCCCCACTCTCAGTACCCCCCTCTCTCTACCCCTCCCTCTGATCCCCTCTACCTCGCCCTCTTTTTGTCCCCCTCTATCTCCCCCACTCTCAGTACCCCACTATCTGTCCCCCTCCCTCTGACCATCTCTACCTCCCCCTCTTTTTCCCCCTCTTTTTGTCCCCCTCTATCTCCCCGACTCTCAGTACCCCCCTCTCTGTCCCACTCTCTGTCCCCCTCTCCGTGCCCCCCTCTCTGTGCCCCCCTCTCCGTGCACCCCTCTCCGTGCCCCCCTCTCTGTCCCCCTCTCTCTGTCCCCCTCTCTCTGTCCCCCTCTCTCTTCCACCCGCCTCGCTATCCCCCCTCTTTGTCCCCCCGTCCCCCTCTCTCTCAGTTCGGCTCTCTCATACCCCTTCTCTCACCCACCGCAACTCTCTCTGTCCCCCTCTCTCTGTCCCCCTCTCTCTGTCCCCCCTCTCTCTGTCCACCCTCTCTCTGTCTCCTCTCTCTGTCCCCCTCTCTCTGTCCCTCTCTCTCTGTCCCCACTCTCCCTGTCCCCCCTCTCTCTGTCCCCCCTCTCTGTCCCCCTCTCTCTGTCCCCTCTTTCTCTCCCCTGCTCTCTGCCACCCCCTCTGTCGCCCTGTCTCTGCTCCGTCACTCTCTGCCCCTCTCTCTAACCCCCCCCCTCTCTCTCTCCCCCACTCTCTCCATCCCCCCAACTCTCTGTCCCCCTCTCTGACCCCCTCTCTCTGACCCCCTCTCTCTCCTCCACTCTGTACCCATCTCTCTGTCCCCCACTCTATATTGCCCTCTCTCTCTGTCACCCTGTCTCTGAGCCCCGCTATCTCCCACCTCTCTCTGTCCCCCCTCTCTCTATCCCCTCTCTCTCTGTCCCCCTCTCTCTCTGCCCCGTCTGTCTCTCTGTCCCCTCTCTCTCTGTCCCCTCTCTCTCTGTCACGCTCTCTCTGTCGCCATTTCTCAGCCCCCCTCTCTCACTGTCGCCCTCTGTCTCTGACCCCCTCTCTTGCTGTCCCCCAATATATCACCCTCTCTCTGTCCCCCTCTCTCTGACCCCCTCGATCTCCTCCACATTCTGTGCCCCTCTCTCTGTCGCTCTCTCTATCTCCCCCTCTCTCTGACCCCCTCTATCACCCCCTCTTTTTGTCCTACTCTCTGTCCACCTCTATCTCCCCCACTCGCTGTACCACTATCTCTGTACTCTTCGCTCTGAACCCCTCTATCTACCCCTCTCTCCGTGCCTCTCTCTCTGTCCCCCTCCCTTTGTCAACCTCTATCTCCCCTTTCTCTGTCCCCCTCTCTCTGTCCCCCTCTCTCTCCCACCAGCCTCTCTCTGACCCCCTCTCTCTCCCACCCGCCTCTCCCTCTCTGTCCCTCTCTCTGTCCCCCCCCCCTCTGTCCCCCCCTCTCTGTCCCCCCTCTCTCTGTCCCCCCTCTTTCGGTCCACCCCTCTTTCTGTCCCTCCCTCTCTCTGTCCCCCTCTCTCTGACCCGCTCTCTCTGACCCACTCTAGCTCCCCCACTCTCTGTGCTCGTCTCTCTGTCGCCCTCTCTCTGCCCTCCTCTCCCTTCCACCTGCCTCTCTCTTCCCCCCCTCGCTCTGACCCCCTCTCTCTCTGCCCCGCTCTCTCTCTGTCCCCCTCTCTCTCTCTGTCCCCCTCTCTGTCCCCCTCTCTGTGCCCCCCTCTCTGTGCCCCCCTCTCTGTGTCCCCCTTTCTGTTCCCCCTCTCTCTGTCCCCCTCACTCTGTCCCCCTATCTCTCTGTCCCCTTCTCTCTGTCCCCCCCCTCTCTGTCCCACCTCTCTCTGTCCCCTCTCTGTCTGTCCCCCCTCTCTCTCTGTCCCCCACTCTGTCCCCCTCTCTCTCTGTCCCCCCCTCTCTCTGCCCCCCTCTCTCTCTGCCCCGCTCTCTCTCCGTCCCCCTCTCTCTCTCTGTCCCCCTCCCTGTCCCCCTCTCTGTGCCCCCCTCTCTGTGCCCCCCTCTCTGTGTCCCCCTTTCTGTTCCCCCTCTCTCTGTCCCCCTCACTCTGTCCCCCTCTCTCTGTCCCCCTCGCTCTCTGCCTCCTCTCTCTGTCCCCCTCTCTCTGTCCCCCTCTATCTGTCCACCTCTCTCTGTCCCCTCTATCTCTACCCCGCTCTCTGCGCCCCTCTCTTTCGCCCTCTCTCTGCTCTGTCTCTCCCTGTCCCCCTCTCTGACCCCCTCTCTCTCCCACCCGCCTCTCCGTCTCTGTCCCTCTCTCTGTCCCCCCCCCGTCCCCCCCTCTCTGTCCCCCCTCTCTCTGTCCTCCTCTCTCTGACCCGCTCTCTCTGACCCTCTCTAGCTCCCCCACTCTCTGTGCTCGTCTCTCTGTCGCCCTCTCTCTGCCGTCCTCTCCCTTCCACCTGCCTCTCTCTTCCCCCCCTCGCTCTGACCCCCTCTCTCTCTGCCCCGCTCTCTCTCTGTCCCCCTCTCTCTCTCTGTCCCCCTCTCTGCCCCCCTCTCTGTGCCCCCCTCTCTGTGCCCCCCTCTCTGTGTCCCCCTTTCTGTTCCCCCTCTCTCTGTCCCCCTCACTCTGTACCCCTCTCTCTCTGTCCCCTTCTCTCTGTCCCCCCCTCTCTCTGTCCCACCTCTCTCTGTCCCCCCTCTGTCTGTCCCCCCTCTCTCTCTGTCCCCCCCTCTGTCCCCCTCTCTCTCTGTCCCCCCCTCTCTCTGCCCCCCTCTCTCTCTGCCCCGCTCTCTCTCTGTCCCCCTCTCTCTCTCTGACCCCCTCTCTGTCCCCCTCTCTGTGCCCCCCTCTCTGTGTCCCCCTTTCTGTTCCCCCTCTCTCTGTCCCCCTCACTCTGTCCCCCTCTCTCTGTCCCCCTCGCTCTCTGCCTCCTCTCTCTGTCCCCCTCTCTCTGTCCCCCTCTATCTGTCCTCCTCTCTCTGTCCCCTCTATCTCTACCCCGCTCTCTGCACCCCTCTCTTTCGCCCTCTCTCTGCTCCGTCTCTCCCTGTCCCCCTCTCTGACCCCCTCTCTCTCTCTCTCTCTCTCTCTGTCCCACACTCTCTCCATCTCCCCACTGTCTGTTCTCCCCTCTCTCTGACCCCATCTATCTCCCCCACTCTCGGTGCCTCTCTCTGTCGCCCTCTCTCTGCCCCTCTCTCCCTTCTACCTGCCTCTCTCTGTCCTCCTCATTCTCTGTCCTCCTCTCTCTCTGACCTCCTCTCTCTGTCCTTCTCTCTCTGTCCACATCTCGCTCTGTCCCTCTCTCTCTCTGTTTCCCTCTCTCTCTGTCCCCACCTCTCTCCGTCCCCCCAACTCACCGTCCCCCCCACTCTCTGTCCCCTCTCTCTGTCGCCCTCTCTCTGCCCCCATCTCTCTGATTCCCTCTCTCTCCCCCACTCTGTACTCCTCTCTCTGTCCCTCACTCTCTGTCCCCTCTCTTTGTCCCCCTCTATATCTCCGTCTCTCTGTCCCCCTCTCTGACCCTCTCTTTCTGCCCCCTCACTCTGTCCCCTTCTGTCTGCCCCATCTCTCTCTGCCCCTCTCGCTCTGTCCCCCTCTCTTTCTGCCCCCTTTTCTCTCTGTCCCCCCCTCTCTGTCCCCCACTCTCTCTGCCCCTCTCTCTCTGTCCCCCACTCTCTCTGTCCCCCTCTCTCTGTTGCCCTCTCTCTGCCCCTCTCTCTCTGTCCCCCACTCTCTCTGTCACCGTCTCTCTGTCACCATTTCTCTGCCCCCCCTCTCACAGTCCCCCTCTGTCTCTGACTCCTTCTCTCGTAGTCCCCCTCTATATCACCCTCCCTCTGTCCCCCTCTCTCTGACCCCCTCTATCTCCCCCACTCTCTGTGGCACTCTCTCTGTCGCCCTCTCTCTGTCCCCCCTCTCTCTGTCACCCCCTCTCTGCCCCTCTCTCTACCCCCATGCCCCCCCACTCTCAGTCCCCCCAACTCTCTGTCCACCCCATCTCTCTGTCCCCTCTATCTCCCCGACTCTCTGTGCTCCTCTCTCTGTCCCCCTCCCTTTGACCATCTCTGTCTTCCCCTCTCTCTGTCCCCGCCTCGCTCTCAGTCCGGCTCTCTCTCTGCCCCCTCTCTTTGTCCCCCTCTCTCTGTCCCGCGCTCTCTCTGCCCCCTCTCTCTGTCCCCCTCTCTCTGAACCCCCCTCTCTCTGTCGCCCTCTCTCTCTTTCCCTCTATCTCTCCCCCGCTCTCTGCCCCCTCTCTCTGCTCCGTCTCTCTCTGCCCCTCTCTCTTTGACACCCTCTCTCTCTCTGTCCCCCACTCTCTCCATCCCCTCACTCTCTGTCCCCCTCTCTCTGACCCCCTCTCTCTCCCACTCTTTACCCCTCTCTCTGTCCCCTCTCTCTGTCCCCCACTCTCTGTCCCCCACTCTCTGTCCCCCTCTCTGTCCCCCTCTCTCTGTCCCCCTCTATGTCCTCCTCTCTCTGAGCCCCGCTATCTCCCCCACACACTGTGCTCCTCTCTCTGTCCCCCCTCTCTGCCCCCTCTCCCTTCCACCCGCCTCTCTCTCTGTACCCCCCTCTATGACCGCCTCTTTCTCTGTCCCCCTCTCTCTCTGTCCCCATCTCTTTCTGCCCCCTTTTCTCTCTGTCCCTCTCTCTCTGTCGCCCTCTCTCTGCCCCACTCTCTCTGTCCCCCACTCTCTTTTCACTCTCTCTCTGCCCCCTCACTCTGTCTCCCTCTGTCTGCCCCATCTCTCTTTTCCCCTCTATCTCTGCCCCGCTCTCTCTCTGTTCCCCCCCTCTCTTTCCCCCCCTCTGTCCCACCCCCTCTCTGTCCCCCCTCACTGTCCCCCCTCTCTCCGGCCCCCCCTCTCTCTGACCCCCTCTATCTCCCCCTCTCTCCTTTTCCCCTCTCTCTCTTTCCCCTCTCTCTCTGCCCCCTCACTCTGTCCCACTCTCTCTGCCCACCTCTCTCTGTCCCCTCTTTCTCTGTCCCCCACTATCTCCCCCACTCTCTGTGCCCCTCTCTCTGTACCCCTCTCTCTGACCCCCTCTACCTCCCACACTCTCTGTGCCCCTCCCTCTGTCCCCTCTCTCTGACCCCCTCTATCTCCCCCTCTCTCTGTCCCCCTCTCTCTGAACCCCTCTACCTCCCCCTCTTTCTGTCCCCCTCTCTCTGTTCCCCCTCTCTCTCTGTCGCCCTCTCTGTGTCGCCCTCTCCCTGTCCCCCTCTCTTTTCCCCCTCTCTCTCTATCCCCCTCACTCTGTCCCTTACTCTCTGTCCCCCTCTCTTTGTCCCCCTCTCTCTGACCACCTCTACCTCCCCCACTCTCTGTCCTCTCACTCTGTCCACCCCGTCCCTGTGCCATCTCTCTCTGTCCCCCTCTCTCTGACCCCCTCTCTCTCTGACCTCCCGCTCTCTCTCTGACCCCCTCCCTCTGTCCCCTCTCTCTGCCCCGCTCTCTCTCCCACCCGCCTCCCTCTCTCCCCCTCTCTCTCCCCCACTCTCTGACCCCCTCTCTCTCTGACCTCCCGCTCTCTCTCTGACCCCCTCCCTCTGTCCGTCTCCCTCTGTCCCCCCTCCCTCTGTCCCCCCTCTCTCTGTCCCCCCTCTCTCTGGTCCCCCTCTCTCTCTGTACCCCTCTCTCTGTACGCCTCTCACTCTGTCCCCCTCTCTCTCTGACCCCCTCTTTCCCACCCGCTTCTCTCTCACCCCCGCTCTCTGCCCCCCTCTGTCCCCTCTCTCTGCCCCGCTCTCTCTCCCACCCGCCTCCCTCTCTCCCCCTCTCTCTCCCCCACTCTCTGTCCCCCTCTCTGTCGCCCTCTCTCTGACCCCCACAGTCTGACCCACTCTTTCACCCCCCTCTCTCCCACTCATCTCCCTCTATCCCCCCTCTTTGACCCCCTCTCTCTCTGTCCCCTCTCTCTCTGTCCCGCGCTCTCTCCCACCCGCCTCTCTCTGATGCCCTCTCTCTGTCCCCCGCTCTCTGACCCCTCTCTCTGTCCCCCCCTCTCTCTGTCCCCCACTCCCTGTCCCCTCTCTCTGCCCCAACTCTCTCTGACCCCTCTCTATGTCGCCCTCTCTCCGCCCCCTCTCTGTCACTGTCTCTCTGCCCCCCCGTCCCCCCTCTCTGTGTCCCTCCTCTCTCTGTCCCCCTCTCTCTCCCCCATCTCTGTCACCGTCTTTCTGTCCCCCCCTCCCTCTCTCCACTCCCTCTCTCCCCCCTTTCTCTGTCCCCCCTCTCTCTCTCTGTCCCTCCCTCTAGCTGTTCCCCCTCTCTCTGTCCCCCTCTCTATCCCGCCTCTATCTGTCCATCCTCTTTGTCCCAACCCTCTCTGAACCCCCTCCTCCTCTCACTGTCCTCCTCTCTTTCTGTTCCCCTGTCTCTGAACCCCTGTACCTCCCCCACTCTCTGTCCCCCCACTCTCTGTCCCCCCCTCTCTCTGTCCCCCCCTCTCTCTGTCGCCCTTTATCTGACCCCCTCTCTCTCTGTCCCTCTCTCTGTCCTCTCTCTCTGTCCCCCACACTCTGTCTCTGACCCCCTCTCTCTGTCCCTCTCTGCCCCCTCTCTCTGTTCCCTTCTCTCTGTCCCCCTGTCTCTGTCGCCTCTCTCTCTGTTCGGCTCTATCTCTGTCCCCCTCTCTCTCTGTCCCCCTCTCTCTCTGTCCCCCTCTCTCTGTCCCCCCTCTCTCTGTCCCCCTCTCTCTCTGTCCCCCCTTTCTCAGTCCCCCCCTCTCTGTCCTCCCCACTCTGTCCCCCATTTCTCTGTCCCCCATTTCTCTTTTCCCTCTCTCTCTGTCCCCCTCTCTCTCTGTCCCCCTCTCTCTCTGTCCCCCCTCTCTCTCTGTCCCCCTCTCTCTGACCCACTCTCTCTGTCGCCCTCTCTCTGTCCCGCTCTCCCTCCCACCCACCTCTCTCTGACCCCCTCTCTCTATCCCTCTCTCTCTGAACCCATCTATCTCACCCACTCTCTGTCCCCCCCTCTCTCCCACCCATCTCCCTCTATCCCCCCTCTTTGTCCCCCTCTCTCTCTGTCCCCCTCCCTCTTTACCCCCGCTCTCTGTCCCCCTCTCTGTTGCCCTCTATCTTCCCCCCTCTCTGTCCCCCTCTCTCTCTGTCCCCCTCTCTCTGACCCACTCTCTCTGTCGCCCTCTATCTGTCCCCCTCTCTCTGTCCCGCTCTCCCACCCACCCACCTCTCTCTGAACCCCTCTCTCTCCCACCCGCCTCTCTCTCTGTCCCATGCCCTCTGACCCCCTCTCTCTCTGTCCCCCTCTCTCTGTCCCCCTCTCTCTCTGTCCACATTCTCTCTGTCCCCCTCTCTCTGTCCTCTCTCTCTGTCCCCCTCTCTCTGTCCCCCTCTCTCTGTCCCCTTCTATCTGACCCACTCTCTCTGTCACCCTCTCTATGACCCCCTCTCTCTACCACCCGCCTCTCTCTCTCCCCGGTCTCTGACCCCCTGTCTGTCGCCCTCTCTCTGTCCCCCTCTCTCTCCCACCTCCATCTATCCCCCCCTTGTTCTCCTCTCTCTGTTCCCCTCTCTCTCTGTCCACTCTCTCTCCCACCCGCCTCTCTCTGGCCCCCTCTCTCACCCCCACTCTATACCCCTCTCTCTGTCCTCCAGTCTCTGTCCCCCACACTCTGTCCCCCTTTCTGTCCTCCTCTCTCTGTCGCCCTCTATCTCCCCCTCTCTCTGACCCCCTCTACCTCCGACTTTTTCTGTTCCCCTCTCTTTATCCCCCTCTCTCTATCCCCCTCTCTCTGTCGCCCCTCTCTCTGTCGCCCCTCTCTCTGTCCCCCACTCTCTGTCCCCTTCTCTCTCCCACCTGTCTCCCTCTATCCCCCCTCTTTGTCCCCCTCTCTCTCTGTTCCCCTCTTGCTCTGTCCCACGCACTCTCCCACCCGCCTCTCTCTGACTCCCTCTCTCTCCCACCAGACTCTTTCTCTGTCCCTCTCTCTCTGTCCCCCTCCCGCTCTCTGTCCCGCGCTCTCTCCCACCCGCCTCTCTCTGACCCACTCACTCTGTCCCCCTCTCTCTCTGCCCCCTCACTCTGTCCCCCTCTCTCTGACCCCCTCTCTCTGTCCCCCTCTATCTCGCCCTCTCTCTGTCCCCTCTCTCTGTCCCCTATCTCCGCCCCCCTCTCTGCCCCTCTCTCTCTCTGTCCCCCCTCTCTGTCCCCCTCTCTCTGTTCCCCACCACCCTCTGACCCACTCTCTCACCCCCACTCTGTACCCCTCTCTCTGTCCCCCACCCTCTGGCCCCAATCTCTGTCCCCCCTCTCTGACCCCCTCTATCTCCCCCTCTCTCTGGCCCCCTCTACCTCCCCCTCTGACACTGCCTCTATCTGACCCCCTCTCTCTCTGTCGCCCTTTCTCTGTCGCCCTCTCTGTGCCCCCTCTATCTTTATCCCCTCTCTCTCTGTCCCCCTCTATCTGACCCACTCTCTCTGTCGCCTTCTCTCTGTCGCCCTCTCTCTGTCCCCCTCTCTATGACTCCCTCTCTCCCACCCACCTCCCTCTATCCCCCCTCTCTGTCCCCCCTCTCTCTCTCCCCCTCTCTCTCTGTCCCGCTCTCCCTCCCACCCGCCTCTCTCTGACTCCTCCGCCTCACACTCACCTCTCTCTCTACCCTCCTCTCCCTGTCTCCTCTCTCTGTCTCCTCTCTCTGTCTCCTCTCTCTATCCCCCTCTCTCTGTCCCCCTCTCTCTCTGTCCCCCCTCTCTCTGTCCCCCTCTCTCTCTGTCCCCCTCTCTCTCTGTCCCCCCTCTCTCTGACCCCCTCTCTCTCTGTCCCCCCTCTCTCTCTGTCGCCCCTCTCTCTCTGTCCCCCCGTCTCTGTCCCCATCTCTCTGTCCCCCATCTCTCTGTCCCCGTCCCTCTGTCCCCCTCTCTCTGACCCCCTCTCTCTCTGTCCCCCCTCTCTCTCTGTTGCCCCTCTCTCTCTGTCCCCCCGTCTCTGTCCCCATCTCTCTGTCCCCCATCTCTCTGTCCCCCATCTCTCTGTCCCCCGTCCCTCTATCCCCCCTCTCTGTCCCCCCTCTCTCTCTCCCCCTCTCTCTCTGTCCCGCTCTCCCTCCCACCCGCCTCTCTCTGACTCCTCCGCCTCACACTCACCTCTCTCTCTACCCTCCTCTCCCTGTCTCCTCCCTCTGTCTCCTCTCTCTGTCTCCTCTCTCTATCCCCCTCTCTCTGTCCCCCTCTCTCTGTCCCCCTCTCTCTGTCCCCCTCTCTCTGTCCCCCCCCCTTCTCTGTCCCCCTCTCTCCGTCCCCCTCTCTCTGTCCCCGTCTCTCTGTCCCCCTCTCTCTTTCGCCCTCTCTCTGTTGCCCTCTCTCTGTCCCACTCAATCAGACCCCCTCTCTCTGTCCCCCTCTCTCTGTCCCCCTCTCTCTGTCGCCCTCCCTCTGCACCCTCTCTCTGACCCCCTCTCTCTGACCCCCTCTGTCTGACCCCCTCTGTCTGACCCTCTCTCTGTCCCCCTCTCTCTGTCCCCCTCTCTCTGTCCTTCTCTCTCTGTCGCCCTCCCTCTGCCCCCTCTCTGTCCCCCTCTCTCTCTGTCCCCCTCCCTCTATCCCCCCTGTCTGTCCCCCTCTCTCTCTGTCCCCTCTCTCTCTGTCCCCCTCTCTCTCTGTCCCCCCTCTCTCTGTCCCCCTCTCTCTCTGTCCCCCTCTCTCTCTGTCCCCCTCTCTCTCTGTCCCCCCTCACTCTGTCCCCCTCTCTCTCTCTGTCCCCCTCTCTCTCTGTCACCTCACTCTCTGTCCCCAACACTCTCCATCCCCCCAATCTCTGACCCCCTCTCTCACCTCCACTTTATACCCCTCACTCTGTCCCCCTCTCTCTCTCTGTCCCCCTCTCTCTCTGTCACCTCTCTCTCTGTCCCCAACACTCTCCATCCCCGCAATCTCTGACCCCCTCTCTCACCTCCACTTTATACCGCTCACTCTGTCCCCCTCTCTGTCCTCCTCTCTCTGACCCCCTCAACCTCCGACATTTTCTGTCCCCCTCTCGCTCTGTCCCCCTCGCTCTGTCCCCCTCTCTCTGTCCCCCCTCTCTCTCTCTCTGTCCCGCGCTCTCTCCCACCCGCCTCTCTCTGTCCCCCTCTCTCTGTCCCCCACTCTCTCCATCCCGCCACTGTCTGAACTCCTCTCTCACCCCCACTCTGTACTCCTCCTCTCTGTCCCCCACTCTCTGTCCACCACTCTCTGCCCCCTCTCTCTGTCCCCCTCTCTCTGTCCCCCCTCTCTCTGTCCCCCCTCTCTCTGTCCCCCCTCTCTCTCTCTGTCCCGCGCTCTCTCCCACCCGCCTCTCTCTGTCCCCCTGTCTCTGTCCCCCACTCTCTGCCCCCTCTCTCTGTCCCCCCCTCTCTCTCTCTGTCCCCCTCTATCTCGCCCTCTCTCTGTCCCCCTGTCTCTGCCTCCCTCCCTCTGCCCCCTCTCTCTATCCCCCCACTCTCTGTCCCCCCTCTCTCTGTCCCCCCTCTGTCTGTCCCCCTCTCTCTTTCCCCCTCTCTCTCTGTTCCCCCTCTCTCTCTGTTCCCTCTCTCTCTGTCCCCCACTCTCTCCATCCCCCCACTCTCTGACCTCCTCTCTCACCCCCACCCTGTACCCCTCTCTCTGTCCCCCACTCTCTGCCCCCCCTCTCTGTCCCCCACTCTATCACCCCTCTCTCTCACCCCCTCTACCTGCGAATTTTTCTGTACCCCTCTCTGTGATCCCCTCTACCTCCCCCTCTCTCTGTCCCCCCTCTCTGTCACCCTGTCACTGTCCCCTCTCTCTCTCTATTCCCCTCTCACTCTCTATCACCCCTCTCTCTCACCCCCTCTACCTGCGAATTTTTCTGTACCCCTCTCTGTGATCCCCTCTACCTCCCCCTCTCTCTGTCCCCCCTCTCTCTGTCACCCTGTCTCTGTCCCCCCTCTCTCTCTCTCTATTCCCCTCTCACTCTCTGTCGCCCTCTCTCTATCCCCCCACTCTCTGTCCCCCCTCTCTCTGTCCCCCCTCTCTCTGTCCCCTCCTCTCTCTTTCCCCCTCTCTCTCTGTTCCCTCTCTCTCTGTCCCCTCACTCTCTCCAACTCTCTCTACCCCTCTCTCTCTCTGTCCCCCGTATCTCCCCACTCCCTGTCCCCCTCTCTCTGTTGCCCTCTCTCTGACCCGCTCTCTCTGTCCCCCTCTCCCTACCCCCTCTCTCTCTGTCCCCTCCTCTCTGCCCCCTCTCTCTCTGCCCCCCTCTCTCTGTCCCCCTCTCTCTCTGTCCCTCTCTCACTGTCCCCCTCTCTCTTGCCACCTCTATCTCCCCAACTCTCTGTTCTCTCTCTCTGTCACCCTCTCTCTGCCCTCCTCTCTCTGTCCCCCCCTCTGTCCTGCCTCTATCTATCCACCCTCTCTGCCCCTCTCTCTGATACCCCTTCCTCTCTCTGTCCTCCTCTCTCTATCACCCCTCTCTCTCTCCCCACTCTCTGTCCCCCTCTCTCTGCCCCCTTTCCCTGTCCCCTCTCTCTCTCTCCCCCTCTCTTTATCCCCCTCTCTCTGTCCCCCCTCTCTCTCTGTCACCCCCTTTCTATGTCTCCCCCCTCTCTCTGCCCCCCCTCTGTCCTCCCACTCTCTGTCCTCCAACTCTCTGTCCCCCTCTCTCTGTCCCCCCTCTCTTTCCTCCCCTCTCTCTGTCCCTCTCTCTCTGTCCGCCTCTCTCTGCCCACCTCTCTCTGCCCCCTCTCTCTGTCCCTCTCTTTCTGTCCCCCGCTCTCTCTGTCCCCCACCCTCTCTGTCCCTCTCTCTCTGTCCCCCTCTACCTCCGCCTTTTCTGTCCCCCTCTCTCTGACCCCCTCACTCTGTCCCCCTCTCTCTGACCCCCTCTATCTCCCCTTCTCTCTGCCCCCCTTTCTCTGTGCCCCTCTCTCTGTCCCCCCCTCTCTTTCCCCCCTCTCTCTGTCCTCCCCCCTCTCTCTGTCGCCCCCTCTCTCTGTCCCCCTCTCCCTCTCTGACCCCCTCACTCTGTCCCACTCTCTCTGCCCCGATCTCTCTCTGCCTATGTCTCTCTGTCCCCCTCTATCTCCCCCACTCTCTGTGCCCCTCTCTCTGTGCCCATCTCTCTGACCCCCTCTACCTCCCACTTTTTCTGTCCCCATCTCTGACCCCCTCTATCTCCCCCATTCCCTGTGCCCCTCTCTCTCTTCCCCCTCTCTCTCACCCCCTCTACTTACCCCTCTCTCTATCCCCCCTCTCTCTGTCCCCCCTCTCTCTGTCCCCCCTCTCTCTGTCCCCCTCTCTCTCTGTCCCCCTCTCTCTCTTCCCCCTCTCTCTATGTCCCCCCCCACTCTGTCCCCCCTCTCTCTGTCCCCCCTCTCTCTGTCCCCCCCTCTCTGTCCCCCCTCTCTCTGTCCCCCCTCTCTCTGTCCCCCTCTCTCTCTGTCCCCCTCTCTCTCTTCCCCCCCTCTCTCTGTCCCCCCCTCTCTGTCCCCCCTCTCTCTGTCCCCCCTCTCTGTCCCCCTCTCTCTCTGTCCCCCCTCTCTCTGTCCCCACTCTCTCTGGCCCTCTCTCTGTCCCCCTCTCTCTCTGTCCCCCCTCTCTCTGTCCCCCTCTCTCTCTGTCCCCCTCTCTCTCTGTCCCCCCTCTCTCTCTGTCCCCCTCTCTCTCTGTCCCCCCTCTCTCTGTCCCCCTCTCTCTCTGTCCCCCTCTCTCTCTGTCCCCCTCTCTCTCTGTCCCCCTCTCTCTGTCCCCCCTCTCTCTCTGTCCCCCTCTCTCTCTGTCCCCCTCTCTCTCTGTCCCCCTCTCTCTCTGTCCCCCTCTCTCTCTGTTCCCCTCTCTCTGTCCCCCCTCTCTCTGTCCCCCTCTCTCTCTGTCCCCCCTCTCTCTGTCCCCCTCTCTCTCTGTCCCCCTCTCTCTCTCTCTGTCCCCCCTCTCTCTCTGTCCCCCTCTCTCTGTCCCCCCTCTCTCTTTCCCCCCTCTCTCTGTCCCCCTCTCTCTCTGTCCCCCCTCTCTCTGTCCCCCTCTCTCTCTGTCCCCCTATCTCTCTGTCCCCCCCTCTCTCTGTCCCCCCCTCTCTCTGTCCCCCTCTCTCTCTGTCCCCCCCTCTCTCTGTCCCCCTCTCTCTGTCCCCCTCTCTCTCTGTCCCTCTCTCTCTCTCCCCCTCTCTCTGTCCCCCTCTCTCTCTGTCCCCCCTCTCTCTCTGTCCCCCTCTCTCTGTCCCCCCTCTCTCTCTGTTCCCCTCTCTCTGTCCCCCCCTCTCTCTGTTCCCCTCTCTCTGTTCCCCTCTCTCTGTCCCCCCTCTCTCTGTCCCCCCTCTCTCTGTCCCCCCCTCTCTCTGTCCCCCCTCTCTCTCTGTTCCCCTCTCTCTGTCCTCCCTCTCTCTGTCCCCCCTCTCTCTCTGTTCCCCTCTCTCTGTCCCCCCTCTCTCTGTCCCCCTCTCTCTGTCCCCCCTCTCTCTCTGTTCCCCTCTCTCTGTCCCCCCTCTCTCTCTGTCCCCCTCTCTCTGTCCCCCCTCTCTCTCTGTTCCCCTCTCTCTGTCCCCCTCTCTCTGTCCCCCCTCTCTCTGTCCCCCCTCTCTCTGTCCCCCCCTCTCTCTGTTCCCCTCTCTCTGTCCCCCCTCTCTCTGTCCCCCCTCTCTCTCTGCCCCCGCTCTCTCTCTGTCCCCCCTCTCTCTCTGTCCCCCCTCACTCTGTCCCCCTCTCTCTCTGTCCCCCTCTCTCTCTTCCCCCTCTCTCTCTGTCCCCCCCTCTCTCTGTCCCCCCTCTCTCTGTCCCCCCTCTCTCTGTCCCCCTCTCTGTCCCCCCCTCTCTCTGTCCCCCTCTCTCTATTCCCCCCTCTCTCTATTCCCCCCTCTCTCTGTCCCCCTCTCTCTCTGTCCCCCCCTCTCTGTCCCCCCTCTCTCTGTCCCCCTTCTCTCTGTCCCCCTTCTCTCTGTCCCCCCTCTCTCTGTCCCCCCTCTCTCTGTCCCCCCTCTCTCTGTCCCCCTCTCTGTCCCCCCCTCTCTCTGTCCCCCTCTCTCTATTCCCCCTCTCTCTGTCCCCCTCTCTCTCTGTCCCCCCCTCTCTGTCCCCCCCTCTCTCTGTCCCCCTTCTCTCTGTCCCCCCTCTCTCTGTCCCCCCTCTCTCTATTCCCCCTCTCTCTCTGTCCCCCCCTCTCTGTCGCCCCTCTCTCTGTCCCCCTCTCTCTCTGTCCCCTCTCTCTGTCCCCCCCTCTCTCTGTCCCCCTCTCTCTCTGTCCCCCTCTCTATCTGTCCCCCTCTCTCTGTCCCCCTCTCTCTGTCCCCCCTCTATCTCTGTCCCCCTCTCTCTCTGTCCCCCTCTCTCTCTGTCCCCCTCTCTCTCTGTCCCCCTCTCTCTCTGTCCCCTCTCTCTGTCCCCCCTCTCTCTGTCCCCCTCTCTCTCTGTCCCCCTCTCTATCTGTCCCCCTCTCTCTGTCCCCCTCTCTCTGTCCCCCCTCTCTCTCTGTCCCCCTCTCTCTCTGTCCCCCTCTCTCTCTGTCGCCCCTCTCTCTGTCCCCCTCTCTCTCTGTCCCCTCTCTCTGTCCCCCCCTCTCTCTGTCCCCCTCTCTCTCTGTCCCCCTCTCTATCTGTCCCCCTCTCTCTGTCCCCCTCTCTCTGTCCCCCCTCTCTCTCTGTCCCCCTCTCTCTCTGTCCCCCTCTCTCTCTGTCCCCCCTCTCTCTGTCCCCCTCTCTATCTGCCCCCCTCTCTCTGTCCCCCCTCTCTCTGTCCCCCTCTCTCTGTCCCCCCTCTCTCTCTGTCCCTCTCTCTCTGTCCCCCTCTCTCTGTTCCCCTCTCTCTGTCCCCCCTCTCTCTGTCCCGCTCTCTCTGTCCCCTTCCCTCTCTTCCCCCTCTCTCTCTGTCCCCCCTCTCTCTCTGTCCCCCCCTCTCTGTCCCCCCGCTCTCTGTCCCCCCTCTCTCTTTCCCCCCTCTCTGTCCCCCACTCTCTCTGTCCCACTCTCTCTCTGTCCCCCTCTCTCTCTTCCCCCTCTCTCTCTGCCCCCCTCTCTCTCTGTCGCCTCTCTCTCTGTCCCCTGTCTCTGTGTTCCCCTCTCTCTGTCCCCCTCTCTCTCTGTCCCCCCTCTCTCTGTCCCCTCTCTCTGTCCCCTGTCTCTGTGTTCCCCTCTCTCTGTCCCCCTCTCTCTCTGTCCCCCCTCTCTCTCTGTCCCCCCTCTCTCTGTCCACCTCTCTGTCACTGTCCCTCCCCTCTGTCGCCTTCTCTCTGACCCCTCTCTCTGTCCCCTCTCTCTCTGTCCCCCCTCTCTCTGTCCACTTCTCTCTCTCTCCTTCCCACTCTGTCCCCCCTCTCTGTCCCCCGTCTCTCTGTCCCCCCTCTCTCTGTCCACCCTCTCTGTCACTGTCCCTCCCCTCTGTCGCCTTCTCTCTGACCCCTCTCTCTGTCCCCTCTCTCTCTGTCCTGCCATCTCTCTGTCCACTTCTCTCTCTCTCCTTCCCTCTCTGTCCCCCCTCTCTGTCCCCCTCTCTCTCTGTCTCCCTCTCTCTCTGTTTCTCTCTCTCTCTGCCACCCTCTCTCTCTGCCCCCCTCTCTCTGCTCCACACTCTCTCTGCCCCTCTCTCTCTGTCCCCCTCTCTCTGACACCCTCTCTCTCTGTCCCCCCGTCCCCCTCTCTCTCTGTCCCCCCTCTCTCTGCCTCCCCCTCTCTGTCCACCCCTCTCTCTGTCCCCCCTCTCTCTGTCCCCCTCTCTCTCTGTTCCCCTCTCTCTCTGTCTCCCTCTCTCTCTGTCCCCCCCTCTCTCTGGCCCCTCTCTCTGCCCCCTCTCTCTCTGTTCACCTCTCTCTCTGTCTCCCTCTCTCTCTCTGTCCCCCCCTCTCTCTCTGTCCCCCTCTCTCTCTGCCCCCCTCTTTTTCTCTCGCTCTCTCTGCCCCCTCTCTCTCTGCCCCCCTCTCTCTCTGCCCTAATCTCTCTCTGTCCCCCACTCCCTCTGTCCCCCTCTCTCTCTGTCCCCCCGTCCCCCTCTCTCTCTGTCCCCCCTCTCTCTCTGTCCTCCCTCTTTCTGTCCCCCGCCTCTCTCTGTCCCCCCCGTCCCCCTCTCTCTCTGCCCCCTCTATCTGTCCCCCTCTCTCTCTATCCTTCCCTCTCTCTGTCGCCCCCTCTCTCTGACCCCCCTCTATGTGTCCCTCTCTCTCTCTGTCCCCCCATTCTCTGTCCCCCCTCTCTCCTTTCCCCCTCTCTCTGTCTCCCCCTCTCTCTGTCCCCCTCTCTCTGTCTCCCCACTCTCTGCCCCCTCTCTCTGTTCCCCCTCTCTCTGCCCCCGCTGTCTGTGTTCCCCTCTCTCTGTGTTCCCCTCTCTCTCTATCTCCCTCTCTCTATCTCCCTCTCTCTCTCCCCCCTCTCTCTCGCGCTCTCTCTGCCCCCCTTGCTCTCTGACCCCTCTCTCCCTGCCCCCCACTCTCTCTGCCACCCCCTCTCTCTGCCCCCTCTCTCTCTGCCCCCCTCTCTCTCTGTCCGCCTCTCTCTCTGTCCCCCTCTCTCTCTGTCCCCCTCTCTCTCTGCCCCCCCTCTCTCTCTGGCCCCTCTCTCTCTGTCCCCCTCTCTCTCTGTCCCCTCTCTCTGTTCCCTTCTCTCTCTCTCTCTGCCCCCCTCTCTCTCTGCCCCCCTCTCTCTCTCCCCCCTCTCTCTGTCCCCCTCTCTCTCTGTCCCCTCTCTCTGTCCCCTTCTCTCTCTCTCTCTCTCTCTGCCCCCCTCTCTCTCCCCCCCTCTCTCTGCACCTCTCTCTCTGTCCCCCTCTCTCTCTGTCCCCCTCTCTCTGTCCCCCCTCTCTCTGTCCCCATCTCTCTCTGTCCCCCCTCTCTCTGTTCCCCTCTCTCTCTGTCCCCCTCTCTCTCTGTCCGCCTCTCTCTGTCCCCCCTCTCTCTGTCCCCATCTCTCTCTGTCCCCTCTCTCTCTGTTCCCCTCTCTCTCTGTCTCCCTCTCTCTCTGTACCTTCTCTCTCTGCCCCCTCTCTCTCGCTCTCTCTCTGTCCCCCTCTCTCTCTGCCCCCCCTCTCTGCCCCCCTCTCTCTCTGCCCCCTCTCTCTCTGCCCCCCTCTCTCTCTGTCCCCCACTCTCTCTGTTCCCCTCTCTTTCTGTTCCCCTCTCCCTTTGTCTCCCTCTCTCTCTGTCTCCCTCTCTCTGTGTGTGTCTCTCTCTCTGTCCCCCACATTGTCTCTCACCCTCTCTCTCCCCCCTCTCTCTCTGCCTCCCTCTCTCTCTCGCCTTCTCTCTGCCCCCCCGCCCCCTCTCTCTCTGCTCCCCTCTCTCTCTGCCCCCGCTCTCTCTGCCCCATCTCTCTGTCCCCCTCTCTCTGTCCCCTCTCTCTGTCCCCCTCTCTCTCTGTCCCCTCTCTCTCTGTCCCCTCTCTCTGTTCCCCTCTCTCTTTGTCCCCTTCTCTCTCTGCCCCCCTCTCTCTCTGTCCCCCTCTCTCTCTGTCCCTCCTCTCTCTGTCTTCCACTCTCTCTGCCCCCTCTCTCTGCCCCCTCTCTCTCTGCCCCCCTCTCTCTCTGTCCCCTCTCTCTGTCCCCTTCTCTCTCTCTCTCTCTGCCCCCTCTCTCTCTGCCCCCCTCTCTCTCTGTCCACTCTCTCTCTGTCCCCCTCTCTCTGTCCCCCTCTCTCTCTGTCCCCTTCTCTCTCTGCCCCCCTCTCTCTCTGTGCCCCTCTCTCTGCCCCCTCTCACTCTGCCCCCCCTCTCTCTGCCCCCTCTCTCTGTCCCCCTCTCTCTGTCCCCTCTCTCTGTCCCCTTCTCTCTCTGTCCCCCTCTCTCTCTGTCCCCCTCTCTCTGTCCTCTCTCTCGGTCCCCCTCTCTCTCTGCCCCCCCTCTCTCTGCCCCCTCTCTCTGTCCCCCTCTCTCTGTCCTCTCTCTCTGTCCCCTTCTCTCTCTGTCCCCCTCTCTCTCTGTCCCCCTCTCTGTCCCCCTCTCTCTCTGTCCCCTCTCTCTCTGTTCCACTCTCTCTCTGCCCCTCTCTCTCTGTCTCCCTCTCTCTCTTTCCCCTTCTCTCTCTGTCCCCCTCTCTCTCTGTCCCCCTCTCTGTCCCCCACTCTCTCTGTCCTCCTCTCTCTCTGTTCCCCTCTCTCTCTGCCCCCCTCTCT
Organism: Chiloscyllium punctatum; assembly: GCF_047496795.1. Lineage (NCBI taxonomy): Eukaryota > Metazoa > Chordata > Chondrichthyes > Orectolobiformes > Hemiscylliidae > Chiloscyllium > Chiloscyllium punctatum. Next base: position 495,337 of record NW_027309854.1, read on the forward strand.
CTCTGTCTCCCTCTCTCTCTGCCCCCCCTCTCTCTCTGTCTCCCTCTCTCTCTGTCACCCTCTCTCTCTGCCCCCCCTCTCTCTGACCCCTCTCTCATTATGTCCTCCCCTATTTCTCTCTCTCTCCCTCCCTCCCTCACCTTATTTCTCCCTTCCCTCTCTCTCTGTCTTTCCCTGCTCCTTCGCTCTCTCTCCATCTTCTCTCACTCTCGATCTCCCTATCTTGGTCTCTCTTTTCCCACCACCCTCCGTTTCTCTCTAACCGAATCTCTCTCCCTTCTGTCCCGCCCTTACTCTCTCTCTCTGACACACTCTGTCTCCCTGGTCCTTCCCTCTCCCTCTGACCCAGAGACTGCAGGTTGGTGGTGAGTCTGCTTGTGGGGGTTGGGGGGGTGGGGGGGCTTGTGGGTGTGAGATGATCGAGAGATGTGGGAAGTGGGAGGTGGGGAAAATGGGGTAGAGCCAGAATTGTGAGAAGGAGATAGAGACGGCAGGAGAGAGAGAGAGAGAGAGTGAGGGTGATGGGGAGAGAGAAGAATGGAGGCAGGTGGATAAACTCATGTTGGGGGTGTGAGAGAGAGAGAGGGGAGAGTGAGGCAGAAAGAATAGTGGAGGCAGGTGGAGAAACTGGGGTTGGGGGCTCTGAGAGGGGACCAGAGAGAGTGAAAGGGAGAGGTGGTGAGAAAGAGAGATTGTGCAGGAAGGGAGAGATGGAGAGAATTGAGGAGGAAAAGTGGGGGTGAGGAATTGGGGAGGCCAGGTTGGAATGGGGGGGTCAGAGGGAGTTAAACCCAGCTCCTGAGCTCAGGGCGCGGTGCCCTCCCCTTTCCTGAGGACCAGGACTTGGGGCTGAGTCTGTCTCTCTCCAGTTCAGCTTCTCCAACACAAAGACACACAACAACATCGGTCACTCTGCTGCTCGGCACGATTTAATCAACATTTTTATTGGTTACAAATGGAAGTGATGGATACAGTCAGTGGGATGGTGCCTTTTCTCACTGGCCCCTGAGTTGTGAGAAACATTGAATTGTTTCCCTGTAACCCCCCTGTGGGATAAGGATGGACAAACCAGCGCTACCCTCAGTCTGTTACCAAAGCGACAGGCTGCTCCATCACTGAAACACTGAACTGAAATGTGAAAATCCCGGATGGATTGATTAATGAGGGAATTTGATGGATGGATGGATTTGGGTGAAGGGATATTTCAACACATTCTTCAGCTGCTGCCTGAACTTCGTCTGGGTCACGGCATAAATCGCGGTGTTTGTGCAGCAACTGAGGAGCTGCAGCATGAAGCCCAATTCCTGCATAAAGAGATGTATCGACGCAGACCGATACCCAAACTCATACATCCGGGCCCATATAGAATACAGCATTATCATTGACCATAACAGGATGAAATTGGCCGAGATCACAAACAGTAAAATGATGGATTTTTTTCGGTTTCTCATTTCAGTGTCAGACTGAGTGTCCCCATTGGTGTGAGCGCGGAGTCTCCTGCGGGCTCTGCTGGTCACTAAAATGTGTCTGACGGTGAGAACATTGAGCAGCAGAATCAGGAGAAATGGGACACACGGGGTTAGAATGTAGTGGAGGAACTCGATTGTGACCCAGACACTGGAGAATTGAACAGCGGCTGTTACATCACAAAACCAGGGGGTGTTCGCGAGCCGATACCGAGCCGTGAGCATAAAATACCAGGAAATGTTCTTTAAACAGCTCAGCACAGTCACTGCTCCCAGAACCACAGCCGCCGTTTTCTCACTGCAATATTTACTTTTCAGCTTCTGGTAACAAATGGCCACAAACCGATCAAAGGTGAAAGTGACGGTGAACCAGACAGAGCAGTCAGTGGCTGCATAAAGCAGGACGGCGTGGATATTACACACGGGGACGGAGACCCTCAGGAAATAAAACTGTTCCTTATAAACAATGGGAATGTGTCTCAGGATCAGGTCGAGGATAATGACCAGGAAATCCGCCGCTGCCATGGCCCCCAGGTAACGTCTGACACATGGAGACAATCCACAATCTTTATAAAGCAGGACGTAGATGGTCACTACGTTAACTGTGAGGAAGGAAAACAAACCCATTATCCATCAGCCTGGAGGCAAAGGGACCCGTTTGATCGGGGACCCAGTGAGATTTTCAAATGTGTCCCTGTATTCAGGGATTTATTAAAATAATTGGAGCTGGAATAACAAATGGGAAGGTCGGAATTACTGACAAAAATGTGACATAAACCACAAGAAACCCTCCCTCCCCAAACACACAGAGACACATCCATAAGGACAGATGGTTTCTAGAACATTCCCACACACTCGATCACTCGAGAGCAGACACAGGTCACTGCTTCCCAGTTCCTAATACGGAGGGTGGGAACGTTGCTGTCCTGAAGGATTCTCTCCCAGTTTCCTGAAGACAAACGGAGTTTGGGAATTCCTGTATTTTGGTCTAAATTGTGGTCGATCCTGTGTCGTGGAGAAATGTAAACGCAGGGAAAACATATTCACCCCTTTAACTGCCCGAGGGGCCTTCGGAACAGTGTCTCCTTCCCCCTGGAACGGGATCTTATCGTTTGTTCAATTCACTGACGTCCGGCCGTTCACAAACAATGTCAGGGACAGAACGTTCCGGGGAATGTCAGTTATAGAATGTCAGGGACAGAACGTTCCGGGGAATGTCAGTTATAGAATGTCAGGGACAGAACGTTCCGGGGAATGTCAGTTATAGAATGTCAGGGACAGAACGTTCCGGGGAATGTCAGTTATAGAATGTTGAGGACAGGACGTTCCGGGGAACCCCTTGACCTGTCCATGACCTTTCCCCCCTCCCCACCCCACCAACACGATGTACTGTGCCTGGACACACTGTGACATTAATGGGGTGTGAGACGGAGCGTCCAATCACAGGAATGGGAACTAAAGGCATTGCCAGATCAGCTGAAATGGTTAGATATACCACATTCTCAATCCACCTCCCAGAACCAGCCCAGACACCATATACCCAGAGGAGATATCTGTTCACTGTGGAACACTGTACAGAACAAGCCAGTGTCCTGCTCAGTACAACCCAGCAATCTGGACAGATTCATCCATTCCACTGGTCAATACAATCCAGCAATCTGTCCAGAGTGGAACACTGCGCAGACCACAGCAGTGCATTGATCTATAAACCCGGACTAGATATCTGTACAGAGTGGAGCACTGTGCAGACCACTGCAGTGCATTGATCTATAAACCCGGACTAGATATCTGTCCAGCACAGGGAGCTGTGTAGACCACAGCAGGGCACTAATGTGTGAACCTGAAACAAATATCCATCCAGCATAAGGAGCTGCACAGACCACATCATTGTATTATCTATAAACCTCAACCAGAATGAGTGACCAGCACAGGGAACTGTGCAGTGATCACCCGTGCATTGATCTGTAACCCAGGAGCAGTTACCCTTCCAGCATGTAGGACTGTGTACCCCACCCCAGTACATTGATCTGTATCCCAGGAGCAGTTACCCTCCCAGCATGTAGGACTGTGTACATCACCCCAGTGCATTGATCTGTAACCCAGGAGCAGTTACCCTCCCAGCATGTAGGACTGTGTACACCACCCCAGTACATTGATCTGTAACCCAGGAGCAGTTACCCTCCCAGCATGTAGGACTGTGTACATCACCCCAGTGCATTGATCTGCAAACCAGGAGCAGTTACCCTCCCAGCATGTAGGACTGTGTATCCCACCCCAGTGCATTGATCTCTAACCCAGGAGCAGTTACCCTCCAGCATGTAGGACTGTGTACACCACCCAGTGCATTGATCTGTAACCCAGGAGCAGTTACCCTCGCAGCATGTAGGACTGTGTACACCACCCCAGTACATTGATCTGTAACCCAGGAGCAGTTACCCTCCCAGTATGTAGGATTGTGTACCCCACCCCAGTGCATTGATCTGTAATTCAGGAGCAGTTACCCTCGCAGCATGTAGGACTGTGTACACCACCCCAATACATTGATCTGTAACCCAGGAGCAGTTACCCTCCCAGTATGTAGGATTGTGTACCCCACCCCAGTGCATTGATCTGTAACCCAGGAACAGTTACCCTCCCAGCATATAGGACTGTGTACCCCACCCCAGTGCATTCCTCAGTAATACTGTATTCGATCCCTGCCCAGTGTGGGGAAAGTTGCAGCCCATGCTGGAACTGACAGGATGTGCAGCTCCCACCCATTTACAGCTCCATGTCTCCATTGTTGCCCTAACAAGGGGGTGTTGTGTGTGTGAACCTCACTGCCAGAGAGACCAAGCGGGGGAATCAGTTTAAATATCATCACATGGGAGGGGTTTGGGGTATAGACAGTGAGAGGGAGACTGAGAGACAGTGTCATGGAAGGATGTGTTCCCAGGTTGCAGAATGCTGAAATGTAGACACTTCGATAACATTCTGTAACATGAGCCAGTCTTCCCAGGAAAGATGGGAAAATGGGATATTGGTGTGAGGTCAGATGATGGAGAGTTTTGGATGAGCATTTGTTCTCCAGCTTTGTAAATGGAGTCCTTCATGGCTGGAGGTACTCACCATCACCCAGATGCCCCTGGATATTCCGTGATCCCTGGCACTGGGGCCATCTTTAAAAGGCCAATGGGCACATGGTTGAGCTTTCTCAGTTTGGACCTGCCCTGGACAGTTTACCCCGAGCCTGGCAAATAAGGGGCAATTACACCATGGTTTGTCAACAGGGGTACGGAGGTCCTGGTGGCTGGGCTAGTACAGAGGGGGACCATTCTCTTCCCAGAGGGGGACACACCACCAGACCCACCGAGCATGGTCTGAGCTCCCCACCCAGCTCAGTGCAGTATCTGGGGTCTGAAGAAATGTCCAGCAATACAGGACAAGCATCAATTACCTCCCCCACTCTGTCAGGATAAGGGTCACCGTATTCTCTCTGCTCCCTCACACTCACGGTATATCTGTTATAGTACCAACCACCGAACAAGGCTCATGGTCCACCACTCTCACTGCCTCATGCTGCACCTTCTCTCTCTGTCTCTGTCTCTGTCTCTGTCTCTCTCTCTCTCTCTCCCCCCCTCCCTCCACTTCACCCCCACACTAATAACACTGCATGGAATCAACACTGTGGACTGACTCCCTCCAGACACCTCACTATGACCCCCTCCACACCGATACTCACACTAACAGTAGGACCACACCCACTCCCTCCCTCCCTCCCTCCCTCTCTTCCTCCCATTCCAGGAGAAACAGCCTGGAAAAGGACAGAAAGGGCCAAGCCGGGTGGTGGAGTGCCCGATATCCGTTCCCTCACCCCCCCCCCGCCCCCGCCATGTGGGGAGGATCCTGGTACAAGCCGGAGAGGACCGGGACGTCTCGTGTGGAGATTCTGAAACATCCACGTCCCACCGACCGAGTAAGGAGCAATGTTCAGTGAAGGGCAATTCTCACTTTAAACCCACTGGCAGTTCTGTTTCCTCCCGGCACAACTTAGAAGCTGTGGCCCTGATGCCATCTCCCTTTTGTGTCGAGCTGGTACAAATGGTGGGCTCACATCACATCGTCACCACCACTTCCCAGGAAAGGAGCACCGAGACTGCCTCCTCCACCTCCCCCAATAAACATCTCCGATACTGAAACTATTCTTCAGTGAAAAAAGTCCCAGCCGATCCAGCCTCTCCTTATAGCTCACTCCCTCCTTTCCCAGCAACATCCAGGTTAATCTCTTCTCAATCCTCTCCAACTTAATAATATCAAAGTCAGTAATATCAAAGAGAATAGTCAAGGTATTTTCTAAGGGTACGGGGAGTCCAAAACTAGAGGACATAGGCTTAAGGTGAGAGGGGAAATATTTAAAAGTGACCTAAGGGGCAGCTGTTTCACCCAGAGGGTGGTGTGCCTATGGAATGAGCGGGCAGGATGACCAGGCTGGACACAGTATTCCAGAAGAGGTCTCACCAATGTCCTGTACAACCACAACATGACATCCCCACTCTGATACTCAAAGGTCTGACCAATCAAGACAAGTGTGTTAAACACTTTCTTAACCACACTATCTATATGAGATGCAAATTTTAAAGAATTAAACCTGACGGCCTAGGTTTCTGTACTACAGCACTGCCAAAGGCTCTACTTTTAATTGTACAGGTCCTGCTGTTGTTTGATTTACCAAATCCAGTACCTCGCATTAATCCAAATTAAACTCCATCAGCCACCCCTCAGCCCAGTGTGTGATATGACTGTCACCTCCCCCTCCCCCTTCAATTTTAAAATGCCCATCTCCCTCTCCAGGAGGCCTGCACACTCCGGCCTTGATTATCACAAAGACCCTGAGCTTGGTTTGCCTTGTGTGGTTAGGGGGAGGAGGGACAGATTGCAGACACAGTCAGTGGGGAGGAGAGGCTGGCCAGTAATCAGCAGCCAGGAAGAGGGGAGTCGCACATTAGAGTTAGGTAAGTGTGATCGGTGTTTTGTGACCAGAAATTAAGCTCTTCCTTCGTCTCTGGTGTTCAGTAATAAATATCTAATTGAGACCCTTCATTGGGCATTACCTTCATTACCATTCTTATTTTTATTGAATCCCTGCAGTGTTGACACAGGCCCTTCGGCCCAACAAGTCCATACCAACCTTCCCAAACCATTTCCCTATATTTACCCCTGACTAATTCACCTAACCTAGAAATCCCTGAACACTACAGACAATTTAGCATGACCAATCCACCGAACCTACACAGTTTGTGGTAGGAAACTGGATCACCCATTATAAGTTCACGCAGACAAGGGGAGAATGTGTAAACTCCACACAGATAGTCACCCAAGGCTGGAATCAACCGCAAGTCCCTGGTGCTGTGAGGCAGTAGTGCTAACCACCGTAGTACCCTTTGGATGATCCCTAACCAGCATTCACTGGAATCTACTCACTGCCTAAAGCAAAGGGAATTCAGTCAAATCCAAACTCTCCCAGGATGAAATCCCATTGCAAGTAGCTTGGGTGAGTACAATGTCTTCAGAAGCAGAATAACGTTTTGGACAATCTCACAATTTTTCCTTTGTCACACGTTTCAATAATATTTGGACAAAGTTCTTTCAAGTTAAAATTGCAGAGATTGTGTGTGTCTGTGTGTGTGTGTGTGTGTGTGTGTGTGTGTGTGTGTGTGTGTGTGTGTGTGTGTGTGTGTGTGTGTGTGTGTGTGTGTGTGTCAGCATTTTTAGAAAGGGAAATATTGATTATATAATTGCAATACCCAAACAGTTTGCCATTCATCTTTCCACCATAGTTTGAGTAACATTGCTTTGGATCATGAACATGTTGTTTTAGCAGATTAAAGAAACTAGTCTGACTTGTTCCTAAAACTGACACTGACCCAGTCTGAGACCGATATCATCGGCCATATCACCAACCTGGTCACATTTAACATTTGTTTTGAGCAGTGGAGGAGTGGGACTAGAAAAGGAAACAGTGACCCAAAAAGCTGGGGAACTATAGACCGGTGAGCCTGATGTCAGTGGTGGGTAAGTTGTTGGAGGGGATTCTGAGGGACACGACTTACATACATTTGGGAAGGCAAGGGCTGATCGGAGTAGACAACATAGCTTTCTGCATGGGAAAGCATTGATTTGGTTGAGATTTTGAAGAGGTGACAAAGAAGATTGATGAAGGCAGTTTGGTAGGCATTGTCTATATGGACTTCAGCAAGGTGTTCATTTAAAGAACAAAGACCAAAGAAAATTTACAGCCCAGGAACAGGTCCTTCTCCCTCCAAACCTGAACCAATCCAAATGTACTGTCTAAATCTGTCGGTCAATTCCTAATCATCTGTCTCCCTCTGCTCCCCACCTCCTCATGCATCTGTCCAGACGAATCTTAAATGAATCTACCGTGCCTGCTTCCACCACATCTGCTGGAAACGCATTCCAAACGCCCACCAGCCTCGACGTGAAGTACTGACCAGGTGTATTCCCCTTAAACATTCCACCTCTCACTTTGAAAGTATGACATCTCGTTATTGAATCCTTCAACCTGGGAAAAAGCTTGTCTCTATCCACACTGTCTGTACACATTGTGATTTTGCAAACCTCAACCAGGACCCCCTCAACCTCCTTTTTTGTAGTGAAAATAAACCGAACCGACTCAGCCTCTCTTCATAGCTAGTATTTCATTCCGATTGGTAGACAGATTAGTAAGTTTCAGTCACATGGGATACAGAGGAAGCTCGTCACAATTGGCTTGAAGGAAGACGGATATTTTTCAGACTGGAGGCTTGTGAGCAGCAGTGTGCTGTAAGAATCAGTACTGAGTTCACTGTATTTCATCAATTATGTAAAGGATTTGGATGTGAATATTTGGGCCATTGTTAGTAAGTTTACAGATGACATCAGAAAGGTGGTGTAGTAGATTATCTCAGAGTACAACAAGACCGCAATTAGATGGGACAAAAGGGGCAAGGAGTGACAGATGAAGTTTAATTTAGAGAAATACGAGGTTTTTGTATTGTGTGAAAGCAAATCAAGGCAGAAATTATACACTTAACGATAAGGTCCTGGGGCGTGTTGTGAAACAAAGAGACCGAGCGATGCAGGTATTTTGTTCCTTGAAAGTGGAGTCGCAGGTAGACAGAGTGGTGCAGAACACATTTGGCACATTTGCCTTAATCAGTCAGAGCATTGAGTATAGGAGTTGTGGTGGGATGTTGTATCTGTACAGGATGTTGGTGAGACCACTTTCAGAATACTGCGTACAACTCGGTTTTCTGCAGAAATGATTTACACAAATGTCCCAGGAGTGGAGGTTTGAGCTTTAGGGAGAGGTTGATTAGGTTGAGGTGTTTCCCCCTGGAGTGTCAGAGGCTGAGGGGTGACATTATAGAGGTTTATAAAACCATCAGGGGCATGGATATTCTGAACAGCCATGTTCTGCTCCCCAGGGTAGGGGGTGTCCAGAACAAGAGGGCAGAGGTTGAAGGGGAGAGGGCGAATGATTTACAAGGGACCTGAAGGTAAATATTTCACACAGAGAGTGGTGCGTACATAGAAAGTGCTGTCAGAGGAAGTGCTGAAGGCGGTTACAGTCGCACATTTAAAAGTATCTGAGAGGAGGAATATTGGCCAAATGCTGGCAAATGGGACTGGATCAGATTTGATATCTGATTGGAGGGAACGGATTGGACTAATGGATGACTCTCTGATTCTACAAGAGAGATGACAAAAAATTCTGAAAGGACTTGTCAAGTCAGAATTCTCTTCACTGGAAGTTTATTTTGTCTCTATGCTCATATTGATTGAATGCTGCGTTGGGTCAATATTTGACAGAGAAGTGAATCATGCATAATGGGACACAGACAGGAAAGTGGGGCTGAGACCCCAACCTGATCAGCCACAATCTTAGTCCCTGGTAGAGAAGGCTCAAAATATCTAATGACCCACTCCTGCTCCTCAGTCCCATGTTCCTGTGTTCCATTCAGCCCCTCATACCTGCTAGACAGGAGCAGTTGGAGGCTACTTACTCCTATAACCTGGTGCACAGAAACACAGGAGACTATTCGGCCCTTCAAGACTGTCCCACATTGTTTGAGGTGATTTGGGAAATGTAATTGGGAAGCCCAGGCTGGGTATGAAAGAGGCCCCTCATCTCTCTTTGCAGAGCCCCTCCTCTCTGCAACTTGTGATTCATTTGTTGGTCATGTTGTAGACCCAGATTCACTGTGATTACAGCCCACATACCTCACCAAGCAATGGCTCACAAAATCCTCTGGTCTCCCTGACTGCAACATTCAATAACAGAACTTTCATGAAAATAACACCCACTAACTTTCAAATAATAGAATGGGAGAACATCAGAAACAGGGGCAGGTCGTTCACTCCCCAAGGCTGCCTTACCCTTCACTAAGATCATGGCTGATCTGTTCTTGGTCTCAAATCCTTTTTCATACCCAATTATTCATAGCACTCACTTCCTTGACAGGTCAATATCTATCTACCTCCTCTTCAAATACTTTCAGTCATCTTGCTCCCCAACACTCTTGAGAAGAGAAATCCACTCATTCAATCCTACCTGTTTGAAGAAAACAGTTGCTGCTCCTATATCATGGCTTATTGATGTGAACAAAAGAGGTTGACTCAAGGGTTCAGGTAAAAATGACTGGCCCCGATATCAAGGCAGTGATTAACTTCTGTTGACACCAAGGAGCTGGACTTAATGGGAATCAGAGTAAACTCTCCAGTGTTTGGTGTCAAACATGGCACAAAGTAAGATGTTCATCATCTCAGTTCTGGGTCACCTCTGTCGGAGATCGTTAGGTCAGCTTCCTTTTCTCAAAGATATTCAGCTGCTTCATCAATGTCTCCCCGACCCACCCTCCCCACCATAAGATCAGAAGTGGGGATGGTCGATGAAGATTCCACAATGTTTGGAACATTTTTTCCCCCCTCAGCTCCTGAACTGGTCTGTGTCCATTGCAGCAAGACCCTGACTCCATTGAGACTTGTGCTGTTAAAGTGTCAGTAACATTCATGTAACAGTACATTGCCACAGTAAAACAAGAGTTCATTCACCATCTAACTCTGGTTTCACAGGAATATGAGGAAGCCATTCAGCCCATTTACACTATTGGAGAAGAACAGTGACAGCCCATTCAGCGCCTTCAGCCTATTACTCAGGAAGAGAAGGAGTCTAGTGTGATGGACCACACCAGAGACCCCCGAAAATATTTGAAGGCAGTAGCCGCGATTCTAATGTTTTCTTATTTTAAAGGAATTGTAAAGTTTCTGTTCCAGATGCAATGTGATTGGTCAAACTACTCGGTGGTAAGCAAAACACCATTTACTTAAACACAAAAGATGACACAAAACCAAAGAAAGAGGAATTTAGAATAATGTAATTACATTGGACAGCTTAACAGAATAATAGATCTAGGAGCTATTACTAATGAACTATTCTAACATAGGAAACTCCCATAAACACAGCCCTTGGCAAAAAGAAATATTCAGATACAGAATGCCACAAACATTTCTCCAATCCAAGAATTAAAAACAGCAGCAAGAGAAAATTCAGAGAGAGTATCAGCTAGGAGACATTCCTTAAAGCTTCCAACTTTGTGGAGACCCCAATAGTTTCTGATGTTACTGAGAAACCAAAACCCAGTGATCCTAATCTGTGAGAGCTGGCCACACCCATTCAGACTTGATGGCCTCCCTCACTGTTACTCAAGTGGTCTTAACTAGCCAGCTTGGTAACAATCGTTCAATCTCTCTCTTAAAAAAAACAGGACAAAATGACCCCTTAAAGCTGCAGCATTGTCACACTTGTCAGCACATCGAGCTGTCAAACAGGAACCCAGTCAGGCCCTTGGCCCTGTCCAATTGGATGAGGAAGTAGCCAGTCAGTCCCTTGAGCCACTTACACAGGAACAGAAGGATGCCATTTCCACCTCAATGCGCTTACACGGGGGCAGAATTAGGTAATTTATGCTGATTCCTGATGAATGTCTTATGCCCGAAACGTCGATTCTCCTGGTTCTCGGACGCTGCCTGTCCTGCTGTGCTTTTCCAGCAATCCACTATCTACTCTGATCTCCAGCATCGGCAGTCCTCACTGTCTCCTAATTGATGCTCTAACATGATGAACAATTGGAGCAGAGGCTGCACAGAGAGATTGCTCCACGGTGTTCCTCTTGGCTCCGTGGCTTATGATACACACGTGGGACTTTAACGTGGTTTTCTCGAGGTGAGCAGGGAAGCCATATGTCTTGTGTAAAGTCTCAAGAAGGCACCTTCCATCTCCAAGAAGACAGCCTGGTGTTCTCTATGTAGGGCAGAAGTGGGTGGGAATGGCTACCTGTTTCAAATAGAAGATATTGTGGCTGCTGTTGGGGATTGTGAGCAACCTGACGTTCAGTACAGGGTTCACACGCCGACTGCACAATAACATGGGGAGAGTTAATTTAGGCATATAAACTGTTAGGAAAGTCACGTTAGACTGATGAATGGATGCTCTAAGTTCAAATAATGGTGATCTTGTTCATGTTGATCTTGTCTAGTGCACGTCCTGTTCAGTGTAACCTGTATGCCTTACCCTGTCCAAGTCTATTTCCACCCTATGATCTGTCTGGCCATGCTTCCTATGATCTTCCTCCACTGCTCATAAATAAAGTGTTTCCCTGTACTGAGGTACACGTGACAATAAATCAAACCAATCAATCCTGGGTAAAGTATAGAATTTCTCTCCCTGTCAATGTCTTTTTTGGAAATAAGTGATCGCTACCACTCCTAGTGTTTCAGCATCACCATTTCCTCGTCTCTCACAGTACTACAGATTAAACACTCAGCTCCTTCACTTTATTCACATGATACCATCACTGGTTTATATGGTAAGGAGATCATTCCTTACAAAAGTGATCAAATCTGTACAGAGTGCCCCGAGTTCTCTCTCAGCAAAGCTCTACAACAGCAGGATGATGGCTTTACTTATGTACTCGAATCATCTTACAATGAAGGACAGCATACCATTGACTGCACCCATTACTTACACAGGGTTTGATTCAGAGCAGTCAGCATAGACTTGTGAGTGGGAGATCATGCTTCCCAAATTTCTTAGAGTCCTTTGATGAAGTGACCAAGAAGGTTGACGAGGGAAGAGCGGTAAACATAGTCTGTAATGATTTCAGTAAGTCCTTTGATAAGGTTTCACATGGCAGGCTGCTCTGGAAGGTTCCATCACGTGGAATGTTGGGGGATTTGGCCAATTAGATACACAGTTGGCTTGATGGTAGGATGCAGCGGGTTTAGTGGAAGGATGCTTGTCAGACTGGAGGCTGGGCCCATAGCTGTTTGTTATCTATGATTGGGTTGAGAATGTATAAGGCATGATTAGTAAGTTCGCAGATGACACTAAAATAAGTGGTATTGTGATTCGTGAGGAAGATTATCACAAATTGCAGCAGACCCTTAATCAAGTGGGCAAGTGGGCCGAGAAATGGCAAATGGAATTTAAAATAGAAGTGTGAGGTCTTGCATTTTGGAATCTCAAATCAAGGTAGGAGTTCCATGGTGAATGGGAGAGCCTTATGGGGTGTAGTGGGCAGAGAGACCTTAGCGTTCAGGTGCACGGTTCTCTGAGAGTGGAGTCACAGGTCGACAGGGCAGTGAAAAGGGCATTTGCGACACTGGCCTTCATCAGGCAGGACATTGAGTATAGAAGTTGGGAATTTATGTTTCAGTTACACAGGACTTTGGTAAGGCTGCACTTGGAGTATTCAGTTTTGTCACCTTTGTTATGGGGAGGATGTTATGAAATTAGAAAGCGTGCAGAAGAAATTTACAAGGACATTGCCAGGACCCATTGGTCTGAGTTATAGGGCGAGGTTGGGCAAGTAGGTCCTTTTCTTTAGAGTGGAAGAGACTGAGGAGGGTCCTTATAGAGCTGTATAAGATCATGAGGGATACGGATAGGGTGAATACTCTCAGTCTTTTCCAAGGTTTAGAAAATCGAGGACGAGGGGGGATCAGTTTAAGGTTAAAGGGGAAGGAATAAAAGGGAACCTGAGGGGCCACTTCTTTACACAGAGGGCTAGTACGTGGATGAGCTGCCAGCAGATGTGGTTGAGGGGGGTACATTAACAACATTTCAATAGCATTTGGATAAATATGTGGATCGGAAAGGACTGGAAGGATATGGGCCAACTGCAGGGAATTGGGGTTAGCGTGGATGGACATTTACAAAGTGGTGTCAAACCCCTCTGTTAATTAAAACCAAACATCCAGAAAAGCTCGCCTCACCTTGTTAAACTGTTAAGATATGAGTGACACAGATCTCCTACATTCCACTATTTAAACAAAAATTAACAAGTTAATTTCTTAACTTTAAAAGTGAACACTAAACAACAACTATTCACAAATACAAGCCCCTCTTGTCTGAGCTAATTACTATCTGACTCAGACTCTGTAAAAATATGCTGTTCCAACAACCCAATCACAACCCAAACCCATGCAACATCACAATCTCAAGACCACACATTCTCTATCTTCCCCGCTGTGTTCACTCTTTCAGCTGCTGATCTCCTGGGTCATTTTTTTACGCAAGTAGGTTTGACATGAACATGTATCTTTGCTAGAGAGTGTTAGAAATGGCCAGTTAGCACTCCTGCTCTACAGCAGTTACTCTGCTGTAGGATGGCAGTGGCTCTCCCTCTCGTGTTCAAAATGCTGGGTTTATATACTCCCCACGATACAATAATTCTCATAATTCGATTGCTTTCCAGGTGTCCAAACAATAATATTCACATTCTGTTGGCTTCTGGTATCCTGAGCGTTATTTAAACTCTTTGGTTGTCTTTGAATTGTTGTCAAAACAGCAACCAAAACTCAGGTTCCCATTTCCCAGCTCAGTGTTACATGTGAAACATTTTGAACTTTAGCTTCCATCTCTGGCTGTACTTCCTATTCAGCAAAACCCGTTCTGTATTAAAATGACCGGACATGCTTTCGGCTTCATAACATCTCCCCACTTCAAAAAAAAACATGAAATGGCAGAATGAAAAGATGGCTTCATTTCTTTTCCTCTAGTTCTTAATACCATTATTATGAATTACAAAAGTATTAATCTCAGCTATACCATATATATTAATTCTGCACACATATATATAACACTGCAATAAGTCAAATTTTATCTAAACGTATTCCATAAAATCGGGGTTAACGCATCTGCTATCACATTTTAGGACCCACAACATGTACATTTTGTAAGGTTAAAGTCGGTAAGATTAGACTCAAATGAAATAGTCTCATATTCTGGTCTTTAAATATTCCAAAAAATGCGAGAGGTATGTCGTTCTCCACAACCATCTCTGACAATTCCTTTGTCATACAAACATAAAAATATTGTCAGTCCAGTGCTAAACTTAATCATTCTTTTTCAATAATGGAGATGTTGCATTTTTTTTCTGGTGGATATTGAATTTTTTCGACAAGTAGCCAATTGGTCATTCAATTCCATCATCCTCTTTCTGTATCAATACATCTCCGACCACGATACCCCGAGCATCAAACTCAATTTTCAAAGGGTTTCAGAATATTTGGTGCAGCTAAAACTGTTGCGGTGATTAATCCTGCTTTAAAATCCTCAAATGCCTCCTGGCATTGTTCTGTCCACCACAATTCTGTGTTCATCTTTAGTAAATCCATCAGTGGTGCCAATACGCTGCTGAAGTTTGGAACAAACTTCCGATAGAATCCACGCAGTTCGAAAAATCGAAGCACCTCTTTCTTCGAGGATGGTCGTGGAAATTTCTCAAAGCCCTTCGTCTTTGTGTTCCATGGGGTCAAGCTTCTATGTCCAATGTAATGTCCCAAGAACTTCCCCTCTGCCTTCGCGAATTCTGTTTTCTTTAAGTTTATTACCAAGTTTGCTTCTTGTAATCGTTCAACATGCTTTGCCAACTGTAACATGTGAGCTTTCAAACACTTGCTAAAGGTCACTACATCATACAGATAAGCTGCATAATTTGTTCATCTGGCCACAACTCTGTTCCTGAGTCTTAAATGTATCTGGAGCATTATTCATTCACGTGACGAACTCTAACTTTTTTTGTCATCTCTGCTATCTTTACCAGATAGTTGAACTGACTCAACACTTTTTTCATTTGAAAGGGGGCACTAAACCTGGCTTTGAAGGGATTTCCTACCACTGGTGGCAATACTAATACCTCATCCCCACGGGAAATCGTCAAAGTTTCAGAGTTTCTATCTGCCACCTGCTTCATTCCATGCTGTGTCCTCTTCAGGTGCTGTTTAGCTAACTCACCTACTCCATCTAATTTCTCCCTCACGTGTGACACATAATCCAAGTGTGGATCTCCGACTTCGGTCCTGTCAATTTATATTTAATTAATTTCAAAGGACCTCTCACTTCATGTACGAATATTAACTCAAAGGAAGTAAACTGAGTAGATTTATTTGGGGCATCTCTCATGGCAAACAATATAATGAGACGCCTTTATTCCAATCATTCTGGTAATTCTGACAGTACGCTGTTAATATTGCCTTTAGCATCTGATGCCAACTTTCCAAAACTCCCTGGGATTCGGGATGGGATGCACTTGATTTAAATTGCTGTATGCCGAAGTTATCCAAGATGTACTTAAATAGCTGATTGGTAAAATGAGACCCTTGGTCTGACTGAATCACACTGCATAGCCCACAGCGAGTAAAGAAAGCTACCAACTCCTCCACCTCCCCTTTTGCCTTAACACCCCATAATGGAATTATCCCTGGAAATCTGGTGGACACATCCATTATGATCAGCAGATATTGGTTTCCTCTTTAATTTGAAAAGGGGAGCTCCACCACTAATCATAACTTACGTGAAAAGCTCTTCGAATACAGGAATTGGCAACAAAGGTGCTGGTTTTAATATGGCCTGTGACTTTCCTACCATTTGGTATGTATGACATGTACAACAAAAAGTAAACATGTCCTTGTTCATTCCAGCCACTAGAAATGCTTTAGCCTGAATATTCCGTGCATCAACTCCTTTGGCGTTTTCTTTCAGTTTTCCTTTCTGTTGTAACTTACGACAGTAGGATCTTGTTACGACACAGTCTGGAAAAATCCCTGGGGTATTTTCCTTTTAATTCCCCTGTTCCCTGGTCTTACTTTGGCTTCTCCACCACAAGGGGCGCCTTTCCCACCTTTGACCCTGCTAACTCATTCCCAAGAACAAACTGCATTCCTGGAACTGACACCCTGCCACTCAATCTCACTGTTACTTCCCCAACCTTGATGTGGCACTGCAACCTGATTTTACACAAGGGAATGCTTAATTTCTGTCCCCATTCCACAAATTATCATGCTGTTGAGTAATATGTCAGAAAGAGTGAAAATACTTCCAGCTCTTACGATTAGAGGCTGAGGGAAAGTGAGGACGACAGGTGCTCGAGATCAAAGTTGAAAAGTGAGGGGCTGGAAAAGCACCGCAAATCGGCAGCATCCGAGGGGCAGGCAAGTTGACGTTATAGACAATAGACAATAGGTGCAGGAGTAGACCATTCTGCCCTTCGAGCCTGCACCACCATTCAATATGATCATGGCTGATCATCCTTAATCAGTATCCTGTTCCTGCCTTATCTCCATAACCCTTGATTCCACTATCTTTGAGAGCTCTATCCAACTCTTCCTTAAATGAATCCAGAGACTGGGCCTCCACTGCCCTCTGGGGCAGAGCATTCCACACAGCCACCACTCTCTGGGTGAAGAAGTTTCTCTTCATCTCTGTCCTAAATAGTCTACCCTGTATTTTTAAGCTGTGTCCTCTGGTACGGCACTCACCCATCAGCAGAAACTTGTTTCCTGCCTCCAGAGTGTCCAATCCTTTAATAATCTTATATTTCTCAATCAGATTCCCTCTCAGTCTTCTAAACTCAAGGATATACAAGCCCAATTGCTCCAGTCTTTCAGCGGAAGATAGTCCCGCCATTCCAGGAATTAACCTCGAGAACTTACGCTGCACTCCCTCAATAGCAGAATGCCTTTCCTCAAATTTGGAGACCAGAACTGCACACAGTACTCCAGGTGTGGTCTCACCAGGCCCCTGAACAGCTGCAGAAAAACCTCTTTGCTTCTATACTCAATCCCTCTTGTTATGAAGGCCAGCATGCTATTAGCCTTCTTCACTACCTGCTGTACCTGCATGCTTACCTTCATTGACTGGTGTACAAGAACACCCAGATCTCTCTGTACTGCCCCTTTACCTAAATTCCATTTAGGTAGCAATCTGCCTTCCTGTTCTTGCCACCGAAGTGGAAAACCATACATTTATCCACATTAAACTGCATTTGCCATGCATCTCACCACTCAACTAACCTGTCCAGGTCACCCTGCAATCTCCTAACATCCTCCTCACGTTTCATCCTGCCACCCAGCTTAGCATCATCAGCAAATTTGCTAATGTTATTACTAATACCATCTTCGATATCATTAACATATATTGTAAAAAGCTGCAGTCCCATCACTGATCCCTGAGGTACCCCACTGGACACTGCCTGACATTCCGAAATGGAGCCGTTTATCACTACTCTTTGTGTCCTATCAGCCAACCAATTTTCAATCCCAGTCAGTACTTTGCCCCCAGTACCATACTCCCTAATTTTGCTCACTAACCTCCTAAGTGGGACTTTATCAAAAGTTTTCTGACAGTCCAGGTACACTACATCTACTGGATCTCCCTCGTCCATCTTCAGAGTTACATCTTCAACAAATACTGGAAGATTAGTCAAGCATGATTTCCCCTTCATAAATCCATGCTGACTCTGACCTATCCTGTTACTACGATTCCAGATGTGTCGTAATTTCATCCTTTATAATAGACTCCAGCATCTTTCCCACCACTGAGGTTAGACTACCTGGTCTGTGATTTCCTGTTTTCTCTCTCCCACCTTTCTTAAAAAGTGGTAACATTAGCCACCCACCAATCCGCAGGAACTGATCCCGAATCTATCGAACTCTGGTAAATAATCAACAGCGCATCCACGATTTTTTGAGCCACCTCCTTCAGTACCCTGGGATGCAGACCACCAGGCCCCGGGGACTTATCAAACTTCAGACGTAACAGTCTCTCCAACACCAATTTCTGGCAAATATTAATTCGCTTAAGTTCAGATCCTTCAGCCACTGTTACCTCAGGGAGATTGCTTGTGTCCTCCCCAGTGAACACAAATCTGAAGTACCAATTCAATTCTTCTGCCATTTCTTTGTTTCCTGTAATATATCCCCCTGTTTCTCTCTTCAAGGGCCCACCTTTAGTCTGAACCATTTTTTTGCCTTTCACATTCCTGAAAAAGCTTTTACTATCCTCCTTTATATTTTTGGCCAGTTTTCCTTCGACCTCATTTTTTCTCTGCGTATTTCCTTCTTAGTAATCCTCTGTTCTTCTTGAAAAGCTTTCCAGTTTTCCCACTGTTTTCCCTCTGTTTTCCCACTTTTCTTTGCTATGTCATACTTTTTCTCTTTTAACTTTATATCTTTCTTAACTTCCCTCGTCAGCCACGGCCGCCCATGCCTCCTCCTAGGATCTTTCTTCCTTTATGGAATGAACTGATCCTGCATCTTCTGCATTATACACAGAAATATCTGCCATTGTTCCTCCACTTTCATCCCTGCTAAGGAATTAAACCATTGAACTTTGGTCAGCTCCTCCCTCATAGCTCCATATTTCCCTTTATTCAACAGAAATATTGTCACTTCCGATTGTACCCTCTCCCTCTCAAATTGCAGATTGAAGCTTATTGTATTATGGTCACTACTTCCCAACGGCTCCTTCACTTTGAGGTCACTGATTTATTCTGATTCGTTGCACAATACCAGATCCTGAATTGCCTTCTCCCTGTTAGACTCCAGCACCAGATGTTCTAAGAATCTATATCGGAGGCACAAAGTCTCTTTCTTGAGGTCCAATACCATCCTGATTCTCCCAATCTACTTGCATGTTGAAATCCCCCATAACAACTGTAGTTACATCTTTGCGACAGGCCAATTTCGCCTCCTGATTCAACTTACATCTGACATCCAGACTACTGTTTGGGGGCCTGTAGGTAACTCCCAAGAGGGTCTTTTTATCCTTAGAATTTCTCAGCTCTATCCACACTGACTCTACATCCCCTGATTCTAGGTCCCCCTACGCAAGGGACTGAATGTCATCCCTTACCAACATGGCCACCCGACTCCCTCTGCCGATCAGTTTGTCCTTATGATAGCACGTGTAGCCTTGTATATTCATTTCCCAGGCCCTGTCCACTTGAAGCCACGTCTCAGTTATCCCCACAATATCGTATTTGCCAATTTCCAAAAGAGCCTCAAGCTCATCCATCTTATTTCTAATGCTTCGTGCATTCATGTATAGTGTTTTTAATTTGTTACTGCCCTCACCCTTCCCATCAACTCCTATTTCACTCAACCTTACAACATGATCCCTTTTTGAGTTTTCTGCCTCATTGATACTATTGTCTTTCTTGATTTCCCTTGTTCTAATTTTCCCTTCAATTTCCTTCTAAAACATCCAGTTTGTCCTCTCCCTCCCGATACTTAGTTTTAACGTAGCTGTGTTGCAGTAACAAACCTGCCTGCCAGAATGCTGGTCCCTAATCTATTAAGGTGCAAACCGTCTCTCTTGTACAATATATGCTTACAACAAAATATACCCCAGTTATCCAAGAATTTAAATCCTTGCTTCCTGCACCAGTTTCCCAGCCACGTGTTCAAATCCATTATCTCCCTGTTTCTGGCCTCACCACCCTGAGGAACTGGAAGCAAACCCGAGATAACCACCTTGGACGTTCTGCTTTTCAGTCTTCTTCCTAGTTCTCTGAAGTCCCGCTGTAGTATGTTCTTCCTCTTCTTTCCGACATCATTTGTGCCGACATGTACGACCGCCTCTTGCTCTTCACCTTCGTCCTTGAGAATTTCCTGCACTCTGTCTGTGATGTCTTTAACCCTGGCACCAGGAAGGCAACAAACCATCCTTAAGTCCCGTCTGCTGCCACAAAAACCCCGGTCAGTTCCTCTCACGATGGAGTCCCCTATTACCACAGCTCTGTGTGATGTCCGACTCTTCCGCTGTGCCTCCACGCCAACTTTTGATTGACGGACCTGGCAGTGTCATCTGTCTCTACTGTTTCCAAAAGATTCAACTTGTTCCCGACAGGTACTTCCCCCGGAGTCTCTTACACCCCGGGGTCTCCTCTCCGCCTTCCTCATCGTCTGCTCTCTTCTGCTCTTTTCTGGTATGGTCGGTGTAATAATCTCGCTGAAGGTCTTGTCCAGAAAGATCTCATTCTCTCGGATGAGCCAATGGTCCTCGAGTTCTTTCATCAATGCTGCAATATGCTCGGTCAGTAGCTGAACGTGAACGCACTTTCCACACTTATACGAGCCAGACACACCAGAGTCGTTGACCTCCGACATCAAGCACGTAGCACACTGAACTTGGCAGCCATGTCTTCACCGTCTTCAACTGTGGCGTAATCACTTCACTCAATCTCCTTGTCAAAGACTCGTTTCAGGCGTAAGTTCTTCATCAGGAAAGTAAGGGAGGGGGAAGGGGCTGAGAATTAAATAGGATGGTGGGGGTGGAACTGGGTGGAAGGTCGCTTGGAAGGCGATAGGTAGATTTAGGCGGGGTCTGATGGTTATAGTTCGGAGGGGAGGGTAAAGTGGCTAGGTGGTAGGACAGCTGAAAACGTCAAACTATTCAGCATCAACGTTGACTTCACCAATTTCCAAAGTGCCCCTCCCCCAACCATTTAAATTAGCACTGCCCTCTTGAACTGCCCTAACTGTCCATCTTCCTTCCCACCTATCCACTCCACCCTCCCCTCTGACATATCAGTTATACTCCAACCTACATTTTCCTATCACCCTCCTAGTGACCCTCCTGCCATCCCAGCTCCTACCCTCGTATTTACCTTTCAGCCCCCTTGTTCCCTGCCACATTCCTGATGATGGGTTTATGACTGATACATTGATTGTCCTG
This sequence comes from Chiloscyllium punctatum, assembly GCF_047496795.1. NCBI lineage: Eukaryota > Metazoa > Chordata > Chondrichthyes > Orectolobiformes > Hemiscylliidae > Chiloscyllium > Chiloscyllium punctatum. Next base: position 516,859 of record NW_027309854.1, read on the forward strand.
CTCTTCGGATGCTGTCTGATCTGTTTTGCCTTTCCGGCTCCTCACTTCTCAACTATTAGAAACTGAACAGATCCTGCATCTTGCAAAATTATTACTTTTGTCCTCTCCCCACACCCCTTTTTTGCTTAGTAAGTTTTATCTACAGAGGTGTATTCTTTGTAGGGATCAGGCACTGACTCCATACCCAGCCCCTGTCTAGGCTGTGCACTCTCCTGCAGCTCCTCGGCTCTACTTGGGGTCTCCTTTACCAGGTTCACTAATACCACTGGCTTAATCACATCTTTTCCCAAAGTGCCTTGCTTCAATGCCCAGCACGGTGTGTCCCAGTTTACTGCAGTGAAAACACCTTTTCCCAGTGTCCTTCTTAAACCATCAGCACTGTAATTTTATGTGTTCCGCTCCGTTATAATGAGAACACCTGAGGCCTTTCACCACCTTTCAACCCCCTTGGGCTTCTTTTTCACCGGTGGTAAACTATTGCCAGTGTGCTTTACTCTATGTTTTGTTGTTTAGGATCTCCCCTTCTCCCAATTTCTATCCCTCACAGGATGAAAATCCTCCCAGAAGCTAAATATAATCTCATGCACCAGTGCATATTTACCTGCCATTTCTGCTGCGCTTCTCACTTCTTGAACTTCCTATTCATTCACTTGAATTCTTACCATCTCTGGAAGTGAGTCTTTAAACTCCTCCGGCAGAATAATCTCCCTTCGAGCCTCACAGGTCTTATCCATTTTTAAGGCCTGCACCCATCTCTCAAAATGACTGTGTTTAATTCTTTCAAACTCAATATAAGTCTGACCTGGTTCCATCTCTATATTTCTGAACCGCTGTCTATATTCTTCTAGTACCAATTCATAAGCACTCAACGTAGCCTGCTTGACATCTGCATAATCTCTTGCTCCCTCATGTGACAGCACTGCATATACCTCTCAAGCTGTACCCACCATCTTAGTCTGAACTAGCATTACCCACAGGTTCACTGGATATGCCATCTGCCGAGCCAATTTCACAAATGAAATAAAAACGGTTTTGGCATTTTTCGCACTGAAATATGGCAATGTATTAACACAGTTGCATACATCCCTACATTCTCCCTTCATCTTCATCCTGCTAATTTAACTTTCTTAACTAATTCCAAACTTTTGAATTTCAAATTCTCCCTCTCTTCCTTTTTCCTCTCTTTCTCTTTCTCTATCTTCTCTCTCTTTCAGTCTCTCTCTTTATCTTCTAACTGCAGTTGTCATATTTGCAATTTAAGTTTTTTCTAACTCGACTGCAGTTGCCAGCTTCTCTGATAGACCAAAGTGCTTGAGCAACTCCATTATGATGACAGCTTTCCTTTTGTCTCTGGTGAAACACAATTCTACTCTTCATGTTAATTCTAAAAGTATGCCCTTCCTTTATCTTTCTACACGTTCTTGGCAAATTTGGGTACCATCTTCAAACCTCAGAACCTTTTTAGTAATATTAAAAGCCATTTCTTTTAAATTAACCGTCCACAAGGAAACAAAATTAAATGAATTTTCTCACCTGTATTACTTGAAGATCTAGGTCACTAACTGCCAAGTGTTGGAATCTGCTGGGACCTTTTGTACCCCAAATCTGTTCACATCTGTCTAAATTCCATACGACAAGCCCTCAAACTGTTATGATGTCGATGTTGAACCCCTCTGTTAATTAAAACCACACACCCAGAAAAGCTCACCTCACCTCGTTATCTGTTAAAACATGAGTGACAAAGTAGTCGCAAATTCCACGATTAAGAGAAAAATAACAATTTATAATTATGTATGTTAACTCGCTGAACTTGAAGGTTTGTTTTCAGATGTTTCGTCACCAAGACTGGGTAATATCATCAGTGAGAGTCTCTGGTGACGCACTGGTGGGATGTCGTGTCTTTCTATTTCTAGGTCTTGGTTTCTTAAGTGTCGTGATGTCATTTCCATTTTTTTGTTCAAGGGAAGGTAGATAGGATCGAAATTAATATGTTTATTGATGTACTTCTGGCTAAAATGTCATGCTTCTAAGAACTTTCGTGTGTGGCTTTGTCCTAGGAAGTGTGTGTTGTCACAGTCAACGTGGTGTCCTTTTCCTGTATGTATGGGAACGAGTGAGAGTGGGTCATGTCTTTTGGTAGCCAGTTGGTGTTCATGTATCCTGCGAGCACGACAACAGGACAGTGTGAAATGGAGGAAAAATGATTTTTTATACACTGTTTAATCAGTGTGTGTTCAGATAAGGAAGATTGTTCATATGTGTACAACACATTCTGAATGACAACGGAGACATAGTTAACGAAAAATGATGCACACGATGTATAAAATTTATAAATCATTAAAACAATATTTGATCCTCATCTGAAGTGATATCTTCCCTTTCTCTCAACGTTCCCCCTTTTCTGGGATTCCCAACTCTAGTCTCTCATTCTTCTTAGGATGTGTGTTATAAATTCTTGTTTCTGGTTTCCCAACTTATTTCAGTTAATCCACTTTCTACCAGGAATTAAATATGTTGGCCTGTTGGGTTCTTTCCAAAGCTAGTGTCTGTCATATTGTTGGAGAGAAAAGTTATGGCATCAGACCCAGCATTTAAACATATTGCTCTGTTGTACGTGCACTGTACAAAGGACCACCGCCCACAGGAATTGCCAAAACATTGAGGGAAGTATATCTATTTCGATCATATAGTTTCTCATTTTCCACATCTCCATATCTATATCCTCTCTCTCTCTCTCGTTCACCCTTTGTGTCTATTTAAGAAATCCACCAGTCATTCTTCGTGGCCCATCTCTCAAAACTCCTTCTTTCAGTTATACGCAATGCTTTCTTCAAGATGTAATGTGGTTATAATTAAGCAATGTAACTACCAAGACATGCGGGAGGAGCTGGCCAGAGTTAATTGGAAGGGGAGCTGAGCAGGAAAGACCATGGAGCAGCAATGGGAGAAGGTTCTGGGGATAATTCGGAAGATAATACCAGAAATGCAACCCCAAGAAGATGAAACATGCTCATGGGAGAACAAGGCAGCCATGTGTTACAAGGCATCAAACCAAAAGAGAAAACATGCAATGTGGTGAAGATGATTGGGAATCCAGAGAATTCATTGGCTCTGCAACTACATAAGGCTGGTATCACTGACACGACAGAGCTCTTAATCATGGTCAGGGAGAGAAACAGAGGAAACACATTCACTTTAAACACAAAAGATGGTATTTCTCAAGGAAAAGGATTCAGGTGAATTAAACATTTGAATTAAGATCAGTTAAATGCTTTTGCGGAATGTGTCAGATTGGAAGCAAGACCCGGGGAGACAGACCCTCAGCAGAATGAGAGTTTGAAAATGGAAGTATTTCCACATCAGAAACCAGGTTAGGTCACTGAGTGCAGGGCTCATGGGTGAATGGGTCTCAGTGAGATTTGGGGAACAGACAGCAGAATTGCATTGCAGATATTGCAGCTCGAAACTGAGTATTCACGTAGTGCTGTAGACCACAGCAGCAGGAGAAGTAGAACAGCATTCAACCACAACCTGTAACTTCTTGCCAGGGTAACACCTCAGTCTGTCATTACCATCAACACCATCTATGACTCAGTGACGAGTGTGGGTGAAGATGTCAGTCAGAATCACATGAACTTTAACCTGATGCTAACTCATTAAAGCTACCGTGCTTGACAAAAAGATCTGATGGAAGCACAGCAGTCCTGTCACATTCAGTCCTAAATGGTGATGGACGATTAAACAAATGACTGGAGGAGAATGCTCCACAATCTTTCCCATCCTAAATAATGGAACATACCTGCACATCAGTGTAAAAGAGAAGGATGTTTTATCTGCACCATCCTCTGCAAGAAGTGCCAGCCCGATCCCACCCATCATGGCTGGAGTTACTCACGATCGCCAGGATGCCCCGATAGTCCGTGATCCCTTGCACTGGTGCCATCTTTAAAACATAATGGACACACGATTGAGCTCTCTCAGTTTGCAGCTGCCCTGCACAGTTTATCCTGAGCATGGCAGGTAAGGATAAATTGCACCACGGTTTGTTGACAGGGGCATGGAGGTCCTGGTGGAAGGGCTAGTACAGAGGGGGACCATTTTCTTCACAGAGGGAGCCACACCACAAGACCCACCAAGCATGGCCTGAGCTCACCAACCAGCTCAGTGCAGTATCTGCGGTCTGAAGAAATATTCAGCAATACAGGACAAGCTTCAATAACCTTTTCCCACTCTGTCAGGATAAGGGTCACCATTCTCCCTGCTCCCTCACACTCACTGTATAGCACTGTATATCTGTTATAGCACCGACATCCGAACACGATTCATGGTCCATGACTCTCACTATTGCATGCAAAGCCTACACACACACACAGACACACACACACACACACACTCTCTCTCTCTCTCGCATTTGCAATATTCCCACATGTTGATAGAATATTCTGAAGAACGCTGATTGTGGAATGTTCAAGTTAGTGTTCCAAATAATTCCCATTTTCAGGAAAATGTCAATGACCCCGCATGTAACACAGAAGGGGAAGGAACAAAGTTGTATAATTTTCAAATCACATGCAATTCAAATCCACCATGAGGCCATTCAGCCCTTCAAACGCATTCTAGCATTTAAGAAGATTGTGGCTGATCTGATGCATTTCTCAGTTCCATGTTACATGAATTTTCAGTCATTCAACCCCTGGGCTCCTGTCACTGAGCAGACAACACTCAGGCACTTTTACTCCGGTTTTCTTCAAGCGCCTGCTCGAGGGCTTTTCCCATGGGGGCGCACTCTCCCAACAATATATTCCACCAGCTTTCTTTGTCTATGTAATGGTAAGAACATTTTACACAGAGCAATCAAAAATCTACACGTTATCGATATCCAGTCACACTTAGTAATTCTGGTTATTTCATATGTCTTACCCTATCGTATTCAGCCAAAGACGGATTTGAAATACTTGTCTCATTATAAAATACAATTTCTAGCAGAGAACGTTTTTACCCTCAGTCGTTATTTTGACCGTTACCTGAATTGTAACTTTTTCATTGTTATGACTGTTTCTCTTGCCCTTTGCCTGTGCCTGTTTCTGTCTGTAACAGTTACACTGTCTCCCACTCAGTTGGCTGGACGGCTGGTTTGCGATGCAGATGGAGGCCAGCAGCGCTGGTTCACTTCACCACAGTCACAGAGGTTACCATGATGGGGACGCTGTCTCATCCTCAACCCATCACTCGAGGCGTGGTGACCCTCAGCTTAAACGACCACAAGTGGTCTCTCTCTAATGACAGAGCAGCTCTCTGATCCTTGGAACTCTGTTCTATCACTGTTAGCATTTTAAAATGTTTTCTAGATTACCATTTCATTTTGCCGGATGTTCTGAAGCAGTGTCATTTTTTACCACAGTCAACATTTCCCCATGGTGCACATCGCTGCCCATTCCTTGATAATCCTTGACTCTGTTGCTACTTAGGAACATTCTGTCTGTGCCTCAAAAATATTCAATAACTCTGCCTCCAATGGTCTGCGGGGAAGAGAGTTCCAAAAACTCATAGCACTGAGAAAGCAAAAAAAAACCTCACCTGGGGTGTGAGGTGAGTTTTTGTCTACTTCCCTGAGATTGGATACAATTACATTGGAAGCAGTTCAGCGATGTTACACTTCATGTATTCCAGGGATGAAGGTCTTATGTTATGGTTACTCATCGAAAGAGAGGTGATCTTACTGAAACATACAAAGCCTTCAGCAGAGTGTATCAGGTAGATATCCGTTGGGTATTTGTATAGTCCAAACTTTTTGATATTGTTCTAGAACCTCAACCGTGGGCATTCTACCCATCAAATCCACACTGACCCAGCGAACAGCATCCCAGCCAGACCTGCCCCCATCCTATCCATGTAACCATGCATTTCGCATGACTGACACATCTAACATACACATCCCTGGTCACTATGGGCAAATTAGCATGGCCAATCCACTCTAGGCTGCACATTCTTTGACTGTGGAAGGAAACTGGAACACTGGGATGAAACCCACACAGACACGGGGAGAATGTTCAAACTCCACATACAGGACCCCTGAGGTTGGAATTGAGTCCAGCTCCTTGGTGATGTGAGGCAGCAGTGTGAAACACAGATCAACCATGCTCCTCCATTAGTTATAATAGTTACTTGTGTCTGACTAAAGAAATCTGCTTGACTTGTTCTTATCATTGAACCTGACCCAGTCTAAGACTTTTATCATCGGCCATTTCACCAATCTGGTCACATTTAAAATGTGATGTGAGTAGTGAAGGAGTGGGACTAGAAAAGGAAACAGTGACACCCTCCAACCTCAGTCAGAACCAGAGTGAGGAGAAATTCACAAAGTGGGGATTTATTCACGTAGGAATTCTCCTTCCCAGAAGTATGGGATGAATGAAGCTTTTTATTATGTCGAGGCTGGCTTCATCTGATTTTCCATAGAAAGTGGATAATGCTGCTTGGAGTGAAAAGTGCAGCTGGGACCACAATGCGATAAGCCATGACCTTATCAACTGGTGGAGTAGTGTCAAAGGGCCGAATGTCCCACTCGTGTCCCTCAGCCCTATGTTCTGATGTTCCATTCAGCCCTTCGGGCCTGCTACACAGGGGCAGATCGAGGTCACCCCGATGGTTAGATATAGTTTGGGAAATTTAATTGGAAAATCCAGGCTGAGTCAGGAATTGACCCTCACCTCAATCCCTCTTTTCAGGTTTCCTGTCTCTGTAACTTCTGCTCCAGGTGTGGGTCTTGTTACAGACCCACATTCGCTGTGAATACAGCCTTCTCCCCGCAACCAGCGTGAGCTCAAACAAATCCTCTGCTCTCCCTGAATGCACCATTGTACAACACCATTTTCAGGGAAAAAACCAGTTACTTTCCAGAAGAATAACATAAGAACGTAAGAAATAGAAACAGAAGCAGGCTATTCGGCCCCTCAAGCCTGCACTGTCATTTAATAAGAACATGGCTGAACTACTTCAGGGCTCAACTCCACTTTCCCGCTAACCCCTTGTATCCCTCAACTCGCTGATATGTCAAAACCCAATCCAGCCAGTCTGTAAATACATTCAGTGACCCAGTCTCCACAACCTCTGGGTTAGAGAATTCCAGGCATTCACTCTCTTCTGAAAGAAGACGTTTCTTTGTATCGATTTCCCTTATTTTGTATCTCCAACCCTAAGTTCGGCTCTCTGCCCTGGAATTGATCCACATTCTCGAAAGCTACCTTGTCAAGCCCCCTCTTTCTCTTGTCCATTTCAGTAATATCATCCACATTCATTTCAACCACAATGAATAAACGCCTCACCATTTTAGATGTACTCAATAATTAATCCCTTTCATTCCAGGAACCCGCCTAATGAACCAACCTAGTTATTTGCTGCATCAGCATGCTGACGTTATGCTTCAGACACAAAAACAATCCCATCCCTTCGCACTGATCCTTTTGCGGGTGTCTTCTCCATTAAGTAACAGTCTGCCTTTTGGTTCTCAGTGTCATCCTCAAACTCGGATATATATTGCACTCAGCTCCGGCTTTCAGTATAGATTGTAACTAAATCTTGCATTGGACTGATATTTGTGATACTCCAGCAGATAGATTCATCAGGAAGATCCATTAACCCTGACAGTCTGATTTCTATGTGTTAACCAACCGTCATCCCATGCTAATATATTAGCTGTCAAATTATGAGCTTCTGTCTTGTGTAACAAGTTTTTTTTCGTGAAACCTTATGAAAAATCTTGAGAAAGCCTCGTATCTACCAGATCCCCTTTATCATGTCCTTTTTTTACATTCTCAGGGATCTCCAGAAAAAAAACTTTGCATGATTTTACAGGCAAAATGTAGATCGCCTTTCACAAAACCATGTTGACTTTGCATGAAGCTTTTTCTAATTGTCCTGCAATTCCTTCCTTAATAATAGACTCTAGCAGATTCCCAACAATAATATTGAGGCTAAATGGTTACTGCTTTCAGTCTCGCTGTTTTCTTGAAAACAGGCGCCCCATTGAAGGGTCTCCAGTTTCACTGGAAAATTCCTGCAATCCAAAGAGTTATGAAATATTTCTCACAGGAACACCAGTCACTCTGTAACCGCCGCTTTTAAAACCAACTGTGGATTACTGCTGACCTGCGTACCCTTACTCTTATCTGTTTATTAAAAAGCCTTTTTCCTTTTGTTAGAGGCAGTTCACTAACTTCCCTCTTATTGCTATTTTGATTATATCATTGAAATACTTACAGTGCCTTCTAATGTGAGGAATGATATAAAATTCTGGTGTAAATTATCTGTCTGTTCCCTCTAGGCATACCCTCCAAACATCCTCAATATATTTTCCTGACTTCATTTCTACCAAAGGGCATACATTCATCTTGAACTTTCTTTATATACATATTAAAGCTTGCACTGCTTGCTTTTATATTTCTTGCCAGTTTTCTTACATCATATCTTTCTTCCCTTTTTCCTTGCTTCCTTTGATTCATACAGTCATATCGTGCACAAACAAACCCTTTGGTCCAACTTGTCCATGCTGACGAGGTTTTCCAAACGAAACTAGTCTCATCTGCTTGCATTTGGCCCATATGCTTCTGAACGTTTCCCATTTATATATTTGTCCAAATGTCTTTGAACTGTTGTAGCTGCACTTGCATCTTCCTCTGGCAGCTCATTCCATAAGCAAATTACCCTCTGTGTGAAAATGTTGTCCATTTGTCCCTTTTAAATTTCCTCCTTTTAACCTTAAGCTACGTCATCTATGTTTGGACTCTCCTGTCCTCTCAAAAAGACCTTGGCTATTCTCCCTATCCATGCCTCCCATGATATTAAAACTTCTAGAATGTCACCCCTCAACACTCCATCTGATTCTAGCTTCAAGAGCAAACATTTAAAGATAACCACTGCAAATTTGTAACAGTATTAAAAGTGACAGGTAAACAACACACTGCCCAAACTTCATAATGTAATTTGTTTTTCTCCATGTTACAATACTAAGGCAGCTTGCAATTCTTACTCGTGCTCATGAGACGTCAAGCAAACAAATTCCTTTGTCTAAAGGGGGTGATGATCTCAACAGTGAAAACGTATATTTGGCCAGTTCTATGTTAAAAAAAAAAGAATTCTTATACCATACGGTCAGCATGCACCTTTAGCAGAGTGAGATGAAGGCTGGGTGTACTTTTTGGATTTGGGATCACAATGTGAATTCAGTGCAAAGGGAGAATGGTGTTTTCAATACGGTTTACTCCAACAATGAAACTTTCCAGAGTGAGATGTGAATGGGAGGTGTAAAACAGCATGAATAGTGAGGCTGAGCCACACTGAGACCAGTGGCAAGGTGGCAGCACAAAACGCAGATTGATGCTAGTGCAGGGAAGGTAGACTGGAACGAGTTTCAGGTGAAGTGGGGAGGGACCATAATGTGAGAGAATGTGCTCTGTAATTTGAGATGGAGAACCTGGAATCAGGAAAGGAGAGGAGCAGGGAAGAGGATGGAGCAGCAGTGACAGGGGTTTCTGGGGAGAATTCAGGAATCACAGCTGAAAGTCATGCCCCACATCTGCTTATGGGCCCTGAAATAAACATCCTAAATCTGGCCCTACACTAATGCTCATCATGGTATCCTTGTCAACCATGGTGGTACATCTTCTAATCGAGTCCTTCTTTTTGAACAGAAACAACAATTTCTTAGCGTTATTGGATATCTGCTTGAATGTCTGCCCAGGTATACCCACTGACCTTCCTCTGGGTCTACTTCCACATCCCGCTTCAGATCAGATGTGAGACAGAAAGCCTTAATTTAGATGTCTAAGTCTTTTCAATCATTCAGGGGGGACTTCTGCATGTAGCTGAACACATGATCAGCGGAAGCTGACTCCATTCTCCCAGTTTCTCCATCTCTGTTGTTTCTGTTTGATGACGCCACATTCCAGTGAACTGCCACTGATGTGACCGCCTTTTCCTTCAAATCAGAAGTCCGCTAATTCCATTGAACAGGGCCTTCAGCTGTGACTATCACAACTCCCGCGCTTCTGTCCTCACTCCGTCCCCTCCTTACCAGAACAATGATAGATCTCCCCTCGTCCTCACTTCTACTGTACTAGAATCCACATTCACAGAATCATCTTCCATCATTCCACCATCTCCAATGGGACAGCACTATCAAACACATCTTCTCTCGCGACCACTGACAGCATTTCATAGGGACCATTTCATCTGTAACACCCTCCATCATCCTGAACACTTCCCAACTCCCCATGACACATTCCCATGCAATTACAGAAGCTGCAACACATGCCCGTTCACCTCTTCTATCTCCACTGGGAAGTGTAAATTAACAAAAGATGCACAAATATCTTGGTTCTGAAACTACATACGACTGGAATCATTGACACTACAGAGTTCTTAATGAAAGTCATGGAGAGAAGCAGAGTGAAGCACATTCAATTTAAGCACCGAAAGTGGCATAACTGCAAGGGAAAACGTTCAGATGAATGTTAGAATTAGAATCGCTACACTGTGGAAACAGGTCCTTCAGCCCAACAAGTCCACACCGATCCTCTGAAGAGTAAACCAAGCACACCCATTTTCTTATCCTATATTTACCCCTGAATAATGCACCTAACCTGCAAATTTTTGGTTTGTGGGAGGGAACCAAAGCACTCAGAAGAATCCCACATGGAGAATGCGCCAGCTCCATAAAGACAGTCGCTAGACGATGGAATCGAACCTGGGTCCTTAGCACTGTGAGGCAGCAGCACTAAACACTGAGCCTTGGTGCTACCTCACGGAATGCGTTTTGGAGTTTTGAAAAACAAGACAATGAGAGGTGTGACACAATAAACAAACGCTCAGAGGGATGAGAATATCGAAATGGAAGTGCTACCACATCAGAAACCAGAGTAGCTCACGGGGTGCAGGTCAATGGGTCTCTGTATGAATTGGGCGATAGACAGCAGAACTGCATTGCAGAAGTTGCAGCGCAAACCCGGGAATTCATGTAATAGTGTAGATCACAATTGGACAGAAGGAGAATTGTACTGACTTACAATCTGTAACTTTTTGCCCAGGATAATTCCTCAGTCCATTATTCTCATTAAGCTGAATGATGTTTCAGTCACGAGTGGAGGTGAACATACCAGGGTCAGAGCCGTGTGGACCTAAAACTGATGGCAACCCATTTAAAGCTACCACACTTGACTACTCACATACATTGCAAACAACAGGACTAACATCTGATAGAGAGGACGAAATGATTACAAAGCAAACAGATCAGATCGAAGCTCTGCAGTCCTGCCACAGCTAGTCAGAAATGGAGTTGAACTATGAAACTACTGACGAAAGAAGAGGACTCCACAAATATTATTTTTTAAAATTATTCAATGGGATTAGTGTGTCGCTGGATAGGTCATCTTGTATTGCCCGGAGGGTAGTTAAGAGTCAAACACATTACTGTGGGTCTGGAGGTACATGTAGGCCAGAGCAGGAATGAATGGCAGTTTCCTTCCCGAAAGGGCATCTGTGAACAAGATGGGTTTCTCACACAATCAGCAACTGTTTCTTGATCATCATTAGACTCTTAATTCCAAATATTTATTGGATTTGAATTCCACCATTTGCTGTGGCAGTATTCGAACTGAGGTCACATGAGCATTGCCCGGGTCGCTAGACTAACAGCTCAATACCACTAGGTTATTGCTTTGCCATTCCCCGAAAGAATGGAACTTTGCTGCACATCAGTGTAAAAGACAGTATGCAATGTCTGCACCATCCTCAGCCACAAGTATCCCTTAGATGATACCCAACCAATTCGATTTGCTGCATGTGACATGAAGAAACAGCTGAACACAGTAGGTAAGAAAAAGGCAATGGGCCTTGACACCATTCCTGCAATAGGACTGAAGACTTGTGCTGCATAACAAGCCGTGTCTCTGGGAAACTGTTTCATTCCAGCTCCAACTCTGATATCTCCCTGGCAACGTGGAAAATTCCTCAACTATGTCCAATCCCTTAAGAGAAGAATAATTACAATCTGACCATTTACCACCCCCTCAGTCCCATCACGAAAGACAAAAATGTGTGAGTTATTTTTGACAGAGCTGTCAAGCAGCACAGAAATTATCTGCTCAGTGTGGTTTCCGATTGGTCCCCATGTGGAGATGGTGCTGTTGTGGAAATGTCACTGGATTACCAATCCCGACCAGGCTAATGCTCTGGCAGCTGGTGGAAGTTAAAAACAACTAATAAAATATCGAAATCTAAAATCTGCTGTCAGTAACAGTGACCTTGAAGCAAAGTCGATTGTAAACACCAATTGCCTTCCCAATGTAATTTCAGGCAGTGAATCTCCCCTGCTTTCCTATTCTGGCCGAAAAGTGCCTCCAGACGATAGACATGTGGCAAACTCTTCTACGGTCTCTAAAATGCCAAGCAAGACATTCTATTGTATCAAACTGTTCCGAGCCCTTAATGGATAAAATTGAACAGAACACCCAGCACCAATCTCGGTATGAGAAAAGGTAATGGGAAACACAGTCCTGTTGATCCAGAAGATGCCTCCTTCCTAACAGCTGAGAGCTTGTGACACAGTTATAGAGTTTTCACACAGACTGCACAGAAACATTGGGGAAGGAATAGGTCATTCAACACATTGAGCCTCCCCCATTCTAGTTTTTGGTCTAACATCTCTTCAATTTTTTTCCCAAACACTGCATACTGTATATCCTTTGAAGTGATTAATTATTGGAACAATGTGAATTACGAACTTCGGTCCATCAATTTTGCTTCCCCATTCAATATAACGATGGTTGATCCTTTCTCCCCACACCAAACTTCTGCTGCAACCTTGTCCCTTTAGTGTCAAGAAATACTTAACGAAATTCAGTGCGTTGCCTTCCACAGGCTTGTGTAGCATAGAATTCCCAGATTCACCAGTCTGTGAGTTCAGACATTTATTCTCATCTCAATGCAGAGTGCCCTGGCCGTACCTAATACTGTGGCTGCTTGTTTTAGACGTCCCAGGAGGTGAATTATCATCCCTGCTTCCAATAAATCTCGCCCTGTCAGAGTATTATATATCTCACTGAGATCTTCACTCATTTTCCTAAACCACATGGAATACAGACTCAGTCGCCCCAAACTCTGCTCCCACAACAAGTTTGTCATCCTATAGATCAGTCTGGTCATTCTTTGCTGCTCTCCCTCAATGTCAGGTTTGTCTTTCATTAGGTAAGGAGACCAAAACTGCACACAATACTGCACAAAGTTCGAGATGGGGTCTCACCAAGGTCAAGTAGAGCTGTAATAAAATACCCTTATTCCTGGACTCAAATTCCCCGGAAATGAAGGTCAACACATCATTTACCTTCCTAACGGCTTTCAGTTGCTCCAATAATGCTTTGAGTGACTGGTGTACAGGGAGATCCAGATCCTTTTCAATGTTACATATACTCAATTGGTGGGTCTATGTACATGGGGCAGCGTTCCAGTGCCAATCCCAGTATTGACGTCTGGCTTCAGAATGCACTGCCGTGAATGGACCTCAGAGTTCAGTGAAGAAGTCAACAAAGTATGCACGTTACTATCTTCATCGACCAACATTTCACATCAATTCCTTTTGAAATGCTAGCCTGATATTATATTTTTCCAACCAAAATGTTCAGTGTTACGTCAATCCACATTGCTGTTCATCTGCCACGTATTTGCCCATTTCCTCCACGTGTCTCAATTACCTTTAACTTCTTTACATCCGCCTCATCCAATCAATTCTCAGTTTGCTACCATCAGCAGATTTTGAAACATTCCATTTAGTACCCCAGAGCAGATGTTTAATCTACTTCCTGAATAGATGGGTGCCAAACATCAATTCCAGGATCATCCTGCTCGTAATTGCTTTCCACTCCAAAAAAAAGGAACTGTTTATTCTGACTCACTTTTTCTTTCAGCTCTCTACCATTCTCAACCCATGCCAGTATATTAGATCACACTGTTGCACACTGTTATGGGCCAGGACAGAACACCTCAAGTCTTTTTAAGGAAGTAGTGCAGACTCAAACTTTGCTTCTTGCCTTAAGCAGGTGTAAGGAAGATATTCCAGGAGTGACGCAGCTTGTTAAGCCACTTAGTTTTAAATAAAACAGAATTTATTTTCAAGGTTACGGAATGAAACACAAACAGAAGAGAATAGCATGCAGAATAACAACCTATCCGAAAACCCAACAGATTATCCTAACTTAATGATGTAAGCAAATTAAATTCATAAGGAGTGGGTACATGGGAAGACCAAGAACTGACTTTCAATTCAGCCTACATAGATGTGGGGCATTACTGTGTGACATGATTAGGGATGACAATACCAAGAGACAGCCAATTAAAAGCCATTTCCATGCTACTAGTTCCACAGTAGGTAGAACTAAAGTGACTTTTCCCAGCTTTTCTCATTTTAAAGTTTTATAAATAAATATTTAAAAATATTAAAAGTTGGCTACTCAGCTAATCGTCCAGGTGAAGCTTTCTGGTCTTCAGTAGCACTTCATTTCTCAACCGAGAATCTGAAATTGGTTGAAAGCCATTGGGTGGTACCGTGGCAAAGTGGTTAGCACTGCTGCCTCACAGCGCCAGGGACCCGAATTCAATTACTGCCTCAGGCAACTGTTTGTGCGGAGTTTGCAAATTCTCCGCTGGTTTCCTGCGGGTGCTCCGGTTTCCTCGCACAGTCCAAAAATGCGCCGGTTAGCTGAATTGGCCATGCTCAATTGCGCAGAGCGAAGGGGTAAATGTAGACAAATGGATCTGGATGGGTTGCTCTTTGGGGGGTTGGTGTGGACTTGTTGGGCCAAAGGGCCTGTTTCCACACTGTAAGTAATCTGTATCTAAATAATCTAAGGTGTTGTTCGAAGTACTTGAAACAATCGCCATAAACACCCCATGGAAAATTCGAAAGGAAAAATCAAACCCAGTTTCTTCCAGGAGAGATATCAGAGAGAGGGGGTGGGGGTATCAGCATGGAACTTCTTCTTTGGCCTGATAGCTTCACAACTGGCTGCCTGCTTTCAGTAAACAGCCAGTCTGTGAAAAATCAGTCCAAACAAATCAAAGCAGAGGGTCTGCGCTGGGAGAACTGGCCACTCAACTTTCATAAGAACAGAAGGATGAGGATCAGGAGTAGGCCATCTGGTCCTTCTAGCTTGCTCAGCCATTCTGTAACATCAAGGCTGATCGACTCGTGGACTCATGTCCACTTACCCGCACTCTGACCGTATCCGTTATTTACTTGATTGTTCAAAACATATCTATCTCAGCTCGAAAAACATTTACTGAAGTAGCGTCAACTACTTCACTGGGCAGGGAATTCCATAGAATTACAAGCCTCTGGGTGAAAAGGTTCTTTCTCAATTCAATCCTGAATCTGCTCCCTCTAATATTGAGGTTATTCCATCTTGTCCTAGCTTCACCTGATAGTGGAACCATCCTCTCTACTTTTTTCTGACCTCTTCCCTTCATAATATTGTTTATGTTTCTATAAGATCCTCCCCTCATTCTTCTAAATTCCAATGAATATAATGCTGATCTACTCTGTCTCTGCTCATAAGACAACCCCCTCAACTTCAGATTCACCAGAGTGAATCTCCTCTGCATAACCTCCACTGCCAGTACATTGCTTTGCAAGTAAGGAGGCCAAAACTGCTCACAATACTCCAGGTATGACCTCACCAGCACCCTGTACAGCTGTAACATAACCTTCCTGCTTTTAAATTCAACCCCTTTTGCAATGAAGAACAAAATACCATTTACGTTCCTAATTATTTTATGTACCTGCAGATCAACCTTCTGTGATTCATGCACAAGGACAGCCAGGTCCCTCTGCACAGCAGCATGCTGTAACATTTTTACAATTCAAGTAATAATCCTTTTTACTGGTACTCCTAACAAAATAGATTACTTCATATTTATTAACATTGTATTCCATCTGCCAGACCTATACCCATTCATGCAATGTAACTATTTTCCTCTGCAAAGTTTCACAGTACTCTCAAACTTTGCTCTGCCACTCATCTTCGTGCCATCTGCAAACTTTGTCCAACTACGCATGCTCCCAACTCCACATCATCTTTATAAATTGTGAATAATTCCAACCCCAACACTGATCCCTGAGGCACACCACTCAGCACTGATTGCCAGCCAGGATAGCACTCATTTATACCCACTCTTTGCTTCCCGTTAGTCAACCAATCTTTTATCCATGCCAATACTTCAGCCGTAGCGCCATCCATCTTGATCTTATGCAGCAGCCTACTATGTGGCACCCTGTCAAAGCCTTTTTGAAACCTAGATACACCAGATCCACTGCTGCCTCGTTGTCTATCTTGCTCGTAATGTCTTCGTAGATTTCCAAAAGATTGTTAAGCATGATCTGCCCTTCATGCATCCTTGCTACATCTGTGCAATGGGCCGTTTTCTATCAAAATGCCTTGCTATTTCTTCCTTGATAATATTGTCAAGGCATCTTCCCCACTACTCAGATGAAGCTAACTGGTTTATAATTCCCCAACTTTTATCTACCTGCCTTTTTAAACAATGGCGTTCCATTTGCTGTTTTCCAATCTGCTGGGACGACCCCAGAGTTCAGCAAATTGTAGAAAATTACCACAAGTGCACTTGTTATTTCTCCTGCTATCTTTTTAGTACCCTGGGATACATTACATCAGGGCCAGGGGATTCGTCTAACCTTATCTCCATTACTCGATTAGCTTGCCCAATGCTACCTCCTCTGTAATAATGATTGTTCACAAGTCCTCACCTACCTTCATCTCTTTGGTAAAAACAAGGACAGCAGATGCTGGAAACCAGATTCTAGAGTGGTGCTGGTAAAGCACAACAGTTCAGAGCATTCCTGATGAAAGGCTTTTGCTCGAAACGTCGATTTTTCTGCTCCTCAGATGCTGCCCGAACTGCTGTGCTTTACCAACACCACTCTAATCGAGAATCTTAATCTCTTCGTCGATCACTGGCATGTTATTAGTGTTGTT
Organism: Chiloscyllium punctatum; assembly: GCF_047496795.1. Lineage (NCBI taxonomy): Eukaryota > Metazoa > Chordata > Chondrichthyes > Orectolobiformes > Hemiscylliidae > Chiloscyllium > Chiloscyllium punctatum. Next base: position 533,901 of record NW_027309854.1, read on the forward strand.
CGCTATGAAGACTGATACAAAATACCTGTTCAATGCCTCAGCCATTTCATCATATCCTGTAACTAAATGCTCCTTCTTATCCTCTCAAGGACCAACATTGAAGTTAGCCACTCATTTTAATTTTATATATTTAGGGAATCATCTGCTATCTGTCTTCATATTCTGTACTAGTTTTTTTTTCGTGTTCTATCTTACTTTTCTTTATAGCTTTTTTCGTGGCTTTCTGTTGATCTTTAATCTTTTCCCAATCTTCTAGGTTCCTGCTGTTCTTGACCACTTTGCATTCCATCTCTATCAATTTCATAGCCTTGCGTATTTGCTTAGACACCCACGGCAGACTGCCCCTTTTCTGTGAGTCTTTCCTTTTCACTGAATATACTTTTACTTAGGACTTGGAAAAAATCCTTTGAAAATCCTCCACTGCTCGTCAACTCTCACCATAAGGTATTTGTTTCCAGTTGACCTTTGCCAAGTCCTCCCTCCATTCTGTTGTAGTCTCCTTCGTTTTAGCACAGGACCCTGGTATTAAATTTTATCTTCACTCTCCATCTGTGTTTTAAATTCAACCATACTGTCATCATTCCTTCCAAGTTGATTCCTAACTAAGAGGTCATTAATTATTCCTGTCTCATTACACAGGACCGGATCTAGCATAACTCGCTCCTCATTGTACGTGTTTTAATTTTCAACTTGAAAGCATTCCCAAGTTGTCAAACCCAGACTATTTGGATTCGCTGCTTTTCAGACTGCTATGAAAGAAAAACAAAGACAGCATAACCTTGTTAAAGGAGTAGCATTGTCACAACACTACACTTGGGACATCATCAAAAATGTTTCTGAAAATTCAAATTCACTGCATCTATTGCTTCGCCATAATTTATTTCGCAGTCGGAATCTTCAATATTATTCTCCATTAATAATTTGGTATTGACTTGATCCATGTTCATTACTTTCAAATTAACATAATTCTCAAAGTTCCCTGGCAAAGCGTTCTTTCTAATAGACTCTTGTATTGTCCTGATTGCTTCTCTGGTACTAAGCAGACGGTAATTTCCTGCTGTCTCCCTGCCTCCTTTAGAAATATTGGGATTCCATTTGCTGCTCTCAAATCTATCAGTTCAATCACCTGGAATTTGGAACACGGAAAGCAGAGTATCCATTATTCCCATGGCCACCTTCTTTAGGAATCAGAGATATAGATTATCATTCCATGGGGATTTATCAGATTTCAGTACAAATACTTTCTCCAAAACTGCTTAGTTAGTGATTGATTGTATTTCCTTTCTTTCTCAGTAGACTTCAAATTGTTTGGAAGCATTTTTTTAATATCCTATCATGAAGGCAGAACTGAAGTAAATGCTTCATAGTCTGCCATTTTCCTCTTCTCCATTCGTTGGTTTTGGACTGTAAGGAAGCTACAATTATCTTCTCCAACATTTCACCTTGGTATATTGTACGATGAGAAGATTTTACATTTCACGCTTGTTAATGTACTCTTCCAAAGTCCATTAGTTGCTGTCTTAAGCTGTTCAATGATTGACCTTCCACAGACATACAATCACAGAAGCATAGACTCTGTACCATCAAAAATACAGCACGATTTATATTATTCCAAATTTCCTACATCAGTCCCGTAGCCATGAATGGTATGACACTTCAAGTGCTCGTCCAAATAATTTTTAATGGTTGTGAGATTACCCGTGATAACTGCCCCACCTTCGGAAGTCCATTCCAGATTCCATGACCCTCTGGGTGAAAAACAATCCCCGAATCATCTCTAAACCTCAAATCCTTCCCTTTAAACGTGTGCTCCCCTGTTCTTGGCCATTTGACTAAAAGGAACAGCTACTGTCTATCTACCCTGTCCATGTCCCTCTAATCTTATCCTTCTGAATCACGTCCCCCTCAGCCTTCTCTCATTCAAACTGAACAATCCGAGCTTATTCAGCCTCTCTCCATAGCTGACATGCTCCATCATTGGAAACATCCAGGTGAATCTCTGCACCCCCTCCAGAATAATCACATCCTTCCTGTAATGTGGCTCCCAGAACTCCACATAGTATTCCATATTGGCCTCAACAAAGTGCTACATCGATCTTGTAATCTATGCCTCGATGAGTAAAGGTTATGCCTACTGCTTCCATTGACTTCTTACGTAACCTTTTATTCTCCCACGTCACATTCAAGAATGTGTGTAAAAGCTCCCTATGATCTTTCTTGTGTGCTACAATTCATTGCGTATTCCCCATTTAGTTCCTTCTGCCAAAGTGCATCACCTCAGTTATCAGACTTACATTCCATCTGCCATTGATCCACCCATCTGACCATTCCATCTGTATCTTACTGTCACATAAGACCTTCCTCCTCACTGCCAATCACCCGGTCAATCTTTGTATCAAACACAGACTTACTTATCACACTCCCACTCCCCCTCTACATCCACACCTGCACCATTTATGAATACCACAAGTAATAATGGACACAGCACTGATCACTCTGGTATACCGGGGACACCGGTCTCCAGTAACACAAACAGCCTTCTAACACCACCTGTCTTGTGCAAAATTTTCTTTAACACTGATCTGAAACACACTGGTGTATAGTTCCCTGTTCTATCTCTACAACCCTTCCTATAAAGGGTGTTCTCCAGTCCTCGGACACCTCACCTGTGACCAGATTCTATTTAAACATTTGCATCAGCGCCTTTCATCCCTTGTCTCCAACAGCAGCCTGAGATGTAACTGATCTGGACTTGGGGATTGGTCCAATTTTATACCAGTCCATCTTCTTGAGCTCTGTATCTGCCTCCTCCTTTTCCCAAGTAAAACAGACGTGAAATTCTCATATAACAATCAATCAGCGTCTCCAGTTTCAAACACAAATTTCCACCTTGATCTCAGACCAAGTCTCCTCAGCAGTCCATTGTGCCATCTGAGGAATTAATCTGGAGAAAGCCCATTCAATATATGTGATCAGTTTATTTTACTTAGATCACGACATCAAAATTGTACAGGTACAGTCTCCTCAAATCTCTGTGTTACTCGTGCAGAATGTCTTTACTTCTAGTAGGAGCAAATCACTGCAGAAGCAAAATCTGCACTGAGACCAACACATGCTATAGATCACAGTGAGTCAGACAGCGTCCGCAAAGAGAGATTAAGTTAACACTTTGAGTCTAGTTGATTCTTCATCTGTATTCGGATTCCCTTTAAATGAAGGCGTTTAAAGGGAGACAGCACTGAAACCTGTGGCACACCAGCGTACACCGGGCTGCAGTCACACAAACAACCTTCTACCACCACCTATGTTCTCCAATAGTTTCTCCAGTGCTTACCTTCCCCTGTTTGCATATGTTCCTCCCAATACACTTTGCTTTAATGTTTTCTGCTAACTTACTGCGTGTGCTAATTAAAACTCGTCCTGAATATCTGACTGTACCATATTCACTGATTTGCCATTATTTACAAATACAAGAGATATCTTCAAGAAAAACTTTGTAAATTGTAACTTCCCTTTCGTAAGTGCAGAACAATTCACTTGAAATTTGCTATTACTTTCTCAGTGTCCAAAAAGATCTTCGTTCCAATAGGTTGAAACAGATTCCCTACTGCGGATAACAACTAACTGGCCTGTAGTCCTTCACTCTCACACTCCTTCCCTTCGTTAATCATTTGAATGCATTTATAACCGTCTGAAGTGAATACAGAAAAGTACAGTTGTCCCTATTGTAATCAACATGTGTATTGCTGTTTTCTCTGAAATTTCAGTTTGAATTATATCCCGTCTGTCAGACTGATCAATCCTCATCCCAGTTCTGTTTCCAAATACAACTTCATAACTGTATATGAATTATTTTAGTCTTTCGTTACAAAGATCCCGTGGTGACCTGGTATTTCTGGGAGATTTTCTGGAAGTCATCTTTGAAGACAGATGCAATTAACTGTTTCGTCTCCTTGTCATTTTTCTGTTCTCTACAATAAATTATTGTATCCAGACATACGCTGTGTCACATTTGATCTTGATTTCATTTTCCTTTCAAGTACCAACAGACGCTTTTCGCCAGTATTTACAATTAACAAAGAAAATCACAGAACAGGAACAGGCCCTTCAGTCCTCCAAGCCTGTGTCGATCCAGATCCTCTATCTAAATCTGTCGCCTATTTTCTAAGGATCTGGATACCTCTGCTTCCTCATATTAAATGACGCTATCGTCCCCACCTCTACTACCTCAGCTGGCAACGCATTCCAGCCACTCACCACCCTCTGCGCAAAGAACTTTTCGAGCATATCTCCAATAAAAGTTTCCCCTTTCATCTTGAATTCTTGACCTCTAGTAACTGAGTCCCCCACTCTGGGAATAAGCTTCTTGCTATCCACCCTGTTTACATCTCTCAAGATTCTGTAGACCTCAATCAAGTCCTCCCTCAACCTTCATCTTTCTAATGAAATTAATCCTAATTTACCAAATTTCTCTTTATATGTCGTTCTCACCATAATAGGCAACATTCTGGTGAAAATCTTCTGCCCTCTTTCCAAAGCATCCAGAACCTTTCAGTAATGTGGCAACGAGAACTGTCTGCAGTATTCCGAATGTGACCGAACCAAAGTCCTATACAACTGTAATACGGAATACCTACACTTGTACGCAATAGATTCCAACAGATTCCCTCCTGTTCGTGACGGGTTAACTGGTCTGTGGTTCTCCACTTCTTAAATTGTTAGAATGCAGGAAGGAAGTGTGCTGTATGCCTTCTTGATCATTCTATCGACCTGCCACTTTCAGCGAACAATGGACCTGAACACCCAGATCTCTCTGCACATCAATTTTCCCCAGGGCTTTTTCCAGTTACTGCACAATTAGTTCTCGAATTGGATCTTCCAAAATGCATCACCTCACATCTTCCTTTTCGCCACCCAACTCTCCAATCTATTTACATTCAGCTGTGTTCTCTGACAGTCCACTCAACTTTCTGCTACTCTACCAATCTTAGTGTCATCTGCAAACTTGCTAATCAGACCACCTATACCTTCCTTCAGATCATGTAGTATATCACAACAAACAGTGGTCCCAGCACGGATCCTGTGAAACACCACACAGAACAATTGTCCATTTTGAGAAACTCCCTTCCATTACGACACTCTGTTTCCTGTTGCCCAGCCAGTTCTCTAATCCATCTAGCTAGTACACCATGGACCCCTGCGACTTCACCTTCTCCATCAGTCTATCTCATCAAACGCCTTACTGAAGTCCATGTACATGACATCTACATCCCTTTCTCCACTATCAACTTTTTCATTCCTCAAAGAATTCTCTTACGTTTGCTAAGATGTGACCTTCCCTGCATAAACCATGGAAGGTCTTGTGTGGAGTCCGACTTTTTTCACCCTGGAGTCATACTGGTTTTATTTCCACTGCAAGACATTATAAAATGCCACATGATTGGCTGCGTGCAAATTGAATGTTGTTTTGAACAAAATACAATCTATCCACCAAATATAAAACTGCAAACGCAAATTAGCCCCCCAGATTTATAGGTGTGTCTGTGCGAGAGATGCAGAGTGTGTATGTGGCGGGGGGTGGGGGGAGGATGGAGGTGGCGTGCGAGTGAGAGAGAGAGGGTGTGTATGTTTCTTTCCATGTGTGTGAGCGAAAGAGGGTGTGTGTGCGTGTATGTTTAAGGATGAGAGTGAGAGTCTGTGCTACTTTAAGACCAGACAGATTTAGCAGATCCCTTTCCCCACACACACCCAGTCCGTGGTTTCAGAGCGTCCATGCTCTGCAGCCTCTGCTCCATTTGTTGTTCATGTTACAGACACTGATGCTATAACTAAGGTCCCAATGCTCCATCCAGAGTTGGGTCACCAAATCCTCAGGTCTCCATGAACGTCTGAGGTAGCTCACAGCACAACCTCCAGCAAACCATCCCCATCCCCATCCCCTCCACTAACTTTTCAATAACAGGAGACAATCAGACTTCCCTCCACTAAAAGTGAGATATCTACTCCTTTATCTACCTCAGGGTCAGGGTCCTCCTCGTGTTTCTGACCACGTGATCAGCTGAAAGGGGCAAACACAGGCGTTCAGTAGACAGGCACAGACCAAATTTTAAATACATGAGTCAAAGATGCTGAAACTTCCTGTCCAACATGGAGCACAACTTGGTACGCACTGGGAAGTGAGTAATAACCCGAAACACAACCCCCTGTCTATGGAGCACCACATGGGACACACCAGCAAGTGAACAACAGCCCAGCACACACACCGCTGTCCAACATGGAGCACGACGTGGGGCACACCGGGAAGTGAACAGCTGCCCTGAATACACACGCACCTCTTCATGAAGCACCTTAAGGCACACACCTGGAAGTGAACAACAGCACAGCACACCCTCCCCTGTCCATAGAGTAACACATGGGACACAACGGGAAGTGAACAATAGCCTGACACACACCATTACATTATTTCTGAAATTCATGATGCCAGCATTCGATACAATACACAACGAAAAACCAAGGCCAGGGAAAGAATCAGATGGACAGAGACATTCACATTAAAGATAGAAACGGAAGGTGTAATATTTTGTTAAGGCAAATTGTGTTAGCACTTATAGGTAGCATCCTGGGAAGTGTTTTCAAACACAGACAGGTACATACAAATTAAAGAAGCCCTGCAGTGTGGAACCAGGCCATTTGGCCCACCGAGCCCAGAATGACCCTCCTGATAACATCCCGAGCAACAAACTGAAACGTTACCCCGGTAACTCTAAATTTTCCACAGACAATCCAACGAACCTGCACATCCCTGGATACAGCAGAACAATTTATTGAGGTCACTGAATCTAACCTGGACATTTTTGGCTGTGAGAGGAAAACCAAACACCCAGAGGAAACTCACGCACACACAAGGAGAGCGTGCAAACACCACACAGAATGTCACCAAAGGGTGGAATCGAACACAGGTAATTGATGCTGTAAGGCCGTATTGCTATCCACTGTGACACTCAATGACCAGCTGCGCGAGAAACTGCATCCTCCCACTTTCTCTGAATCTGTCACATCTGTTCAAATGATGCCGAATTCCAATGTGGTGCTTCCAACAAGCCTTCCTTTACCTCCACAGGGCCTTAAGCTGTGACTGACACACTGCCTGATCTTTGCCCTCACCCCTTCCCCTCTTCCCAGATCAAGTTGTTCATTAATACTGCAACATGCAAGATAATTGCTGATCTAAAATAAAACAAAGAGCTGCATATACTAGAGATCAAACACAAAAGCTGTTCTGATGAAGAAATCCCAAATTAAAAATGTTGACTCACTCTCTTCCTACAGAGGATTAGGAAAAAGTGAATTCTGAAGTAAATTCATGATGAAAGGCTGATGACCGAAACATAGACTTTCCTGCTCCTTGGATGTGCCCTAACCTGCTATGCTATTCGAGGGTCAAACTTCCGACTTTCTTCCTTCAAATAGTACCAGACCCGTCGGGTTTTGCCTGCAAACGCTTGTATATCTAATCTCCTGTTTAGAACGTACATTTTTTCCCTGCAGTATTGACTTCCATACACATCTCCCACCAGTATTTGCTTGTACTTCTTGTTTATAATCTCTAGTCAAAATGTTTCTGTGTAATCTGATTGCTGGGGTGAGATGAATGGTAGATTCAGCGAGATCTTTCCTGAAGCCTTCCTTGACATCACAAAACCTCGCTGCACTTTGTTCGAACAATATATGAATTGGAAAGACAGAGAAGAATATGGGCCAAGTGCAGGGAATTGCGGTTAATGTGGACGGACATTTTGGTTGGTATGGACCAGTTTTGGCTGAAGGTCCTGTCTCCGTGCATGACTGTAAATGAAAGTGGTTTTGGGTATAGACAGAGAGGGTGAGATTGAGCAACAATATCATGGAAGGATGTGCTCACATGTTTCAGAATGCTGAGATATAGACATTTCGATAGCATCCAGTAAAATACGCCAGTATTATCAGGAATGATGGTGAACAGAATATAGGTGTGAGTTCAGATGATGGAGAGTTTTGGATGAGGATTTGTTCTGCAGCTCTGTAAATGTGAATGGGGTCAGCAGAGTGTTCAACTTATCCGTCTGAATCTAACAATAATTTATCTTTGAGTGATTTCCATTGAGTGTGACAGGGGGATTCTTTGCACGAGGCCAAACTAGTTTTCTGGTGCTCTCTTACCGAACTCACCTCATTAACTACCCACCCTAACCCATGGTGTCACTCTCATTCAATGTTAACCCGATTCTTCCACCCAATTTGGCTGGAGGTGCCCACTATCTCCCAGATGCCACTGGATATTCCATTATTGCTGGCACTCGTGCCATCTTTAAAAGGACAATGGGCACTCGATTGAGCTTTCCTCAGTTTGGAGCTGTCATGTACGTTTTACCCAGAGCATAGCAGATAAGGGTCAATTACCCCACGTTTTGTCAACAGAGTCACAGATATCCTGGCGGATGGTTTAGTACATCTCTTCCCTAGTACCACCAGACCCACCAAGCATGATCTGAGCTCACCACCCAGCTCAGTGCAGTATCTGAGATCAGTAGCAATGACCAGCACTTCAGGACAAACATCGATAACATTCCCAACTCTGTGAGGATAAGGGGCATCGTATGCTGTTTGTCCCTCACACTCAATGTATGTCTGTTCCAGCACCGACATCCGAACAAGGCTCATGCTCCACCACTCTCACTCTTGCATACAGCACGCCCCCCCCCCCCCCCCCCCCCCCACCGTGTCTCTTTCCTTTGTAATATCTCCACAGATTGTAGAATTCTCCAGAGAATGTTGATTATGGAATGTTCTAGATAATATTCCAAATAATTCCCAGTTTCAGGAAAATGACAGTGCCCCAGTGTGTAAAACATGAGGTGAAGGAACAGTTTTTTTTTAAATCATATGCAATTAAAATTCACATTGAGTCCATTTCGCCCTTCAAATGTGCTGTACCATTTAATAAGATCGGGGGTGATCTGACTGTCTCCTGAGCTTCACGTTGCAGGAACTTTCAATCATTCAGCCCCCTGGTTTCCTGTCACAAACCAGACGACACTCACGCACTTTCTACCCTGGGTTTCTTCAAGCTTGTGTTTGGGAGGCATTTCCCATGGGGACCAACCCTCCAAAAAATATGTTCCATCAGCTTTTTACTTTCATACAATGCTTCACAGAGACCAATCAAAAATGTACTCATATTGTATAGTTATCGACATCCAATCACAATTAGTAATTCCGGTTATTTCACTTGGTTCAACTTATTCAACCAAAGATAGCATCCAATCAACTCTCTCGTTATAACGTACAATTTCCAGCGGAGATTTTTCCCCCTCAGCAACTATCTTGACCGTTATCTGAATTGTACCTTTTTTTTCCTTCTTATCAAAGTTTATATTTTACATTGACTTTGGCTATTTCTATTTATAGCAGTTACACAGTCTCGCAATCTGTTGGCTGGATGGATGGCTTGTGATGCAGAGGAAAGCCAACAGCGCATGTTCAGTTCCCCACACAGACAGAGGTTGCTCCGAAGGGCACACCCTCTCAACATCATCCTGTCACCCGAGGTGTGATGACCCTTAAGATAAATCATAATTTGTATTCTATCCATGTTAACATTTTAATTTTTTTCAAAAATATTTTTATTCAGAGAAAATTAGTTTAATGCTTCAATGAACAAATCAGTCCCCAACTCAAAGAGCAATGCAAATTGAACACAATTACACCCATGTGCATGTATATAAGAAAAGGTAAATCAACAGGCCGAAGAAAAATAAAAAATAAAAAACGAATACTGGAACTCATTATAACAAAACTATAGCTCTCAACCTTCAAGAGCGTTAATTAATACACGTTCATTTGTTCGTAATTCTTCCTCTCTGGACATTAGATTCATTAGTCAATTTCGTCATAGCTATATTAGCCTGTACCTTGGTAATTCAAAAAGGGCTGTCATGTCGAATAAAAATCCTCTATTGTATGGTGCAAAATACCTTTTAAAAAGTCCAAGGGGCTATGCTCCATGACAAGGTTACGACAAACCAATAGACCCAGGGGGTTTTCAGACACCCAACTCAACAGAACTTTTTTTTTCTGAACTCAGAGAGTGAGGGTATTGAAGTATTTTTTCCTATGCACATCTGAGTAAGGTAGACTGGGCAGGCCCAGGAAAAGGGAAACCTGAACCATCTCCAATTCTGTCCGCAATATCCTGTCCATCGCAGAGAACACACCGCTCCTATAGCGCCGGTGGATGGTCAACAAGCAATGAGTAAGAGTGTCCATAGTCATTTTGTATTTAAGACAGACTCCCACTTGAATTTTGAGAGAGTGTCTGGGGGCAGATAGACTCTATGATGAATCTTCAACTTCAGGGCAAAAGTCTTCTTACAGATTGAAATACTTCTTGTATTTTCACAAATATCCTCCCCTGTGTCCGAAGAGATCTGAACCCCCAAAATTGTTTGCAGACCTCATAAAGGCACAAAGTCTCGTCTAAGGGGTCACTCTGCAACAAATGATAAAGGGTACTGACAGAGAGTGTGTTCTTAGCAATAAGCACCCTCTTTTCTGTATCGGATCTGTACGGGTCTATTAAAAGCGTGGTTCTTTTCTGAATAACATCTCTGATCTATAAAAAGAAAACAGAACAGATCTCTACTCGGTAGTCATTAGTTACGACTTATTTTGATCAAAGGACATCATTGTTTCTCCCTCAGATAAATCATCCAAGCAAGATAAACCAACTGGTTGTCCATAGTTTAAACATGGAATCCAGTATTCCCCGTCGGAAACATGGTACACCACGTTTTGGGGTAAGAAATGGGGTTTGGCTATATTGCCCTCGATCGGACACATTACAGTCCCTACTTTAAAATTATTGATATTTATTGGGAAATGGTAATACTTCGTAACTGTCCTCATTTTGTCTATGAGTAGCAGACTACTAAGGGAGTACTTTGCCTGAGAAGATTCAATATCTAACCATATTGATGCCGAAGCCTCACTAACATCGGGTAAAGAAGAGCGTAATTGATAGCTTTTAATATCCGGGAGATCTACTCCCCACAAACTGTTGGGGTCGTTGTAATTTGGTTAACTTGATAAGGGGTTGCTTATGGTGACAAATCAGAGCTACATCATCCATTTAGTCTCCTAAATATCTGTCTGGGAAACATCAAAGAAAGCAGTCACACGGGGTATAGCAAACAAGGGAGGGAATTCATTTTAATAAGAGCTATCTAACCCAGCCAGGATATTGGAAATGTCTCCCATCTTCGAAGGTCTTGTTTAATTTTGTCAAACAAATGGACAAATACCGCGTTAAATGTAAGTTCAAAGATAGGATTAATGAATATACCTAAATAGGGAGCATCCCCATTACCCCGGGACAATTGAAAAGGAAATCAGGATTCTCCCACGGCATCAGGTATTTCCCTGACTTCGCCCAGAGGCATGGCCTCTAACTTTGTAAAATCAATGGTATTGCCGGAAAAGACACCAAACGAACTGATGCATTGCATCAGGTGAGGGACCAAAACTATGGGATTTAACAAAAATTTAAGACAATCATCTGCAGACAATGTAATCTTACGTGACTTCTATCCCACTTCTGGGGCAGATATGTTGGGGTCCCTGCAGATGCCCTTCGCCAGTTGCTTAATCACTATCGTAAACAACACTGGCGTAAACAACCTTGTCGACTGCCTCTAGAAATAATAATTTTACAGGATCGCACACAGAGTGTCACTTTCAAGGACCCTCACCCACTTGATAAAAACTTTGCTGAGACCAAACCATTCTAACGTATAGAAGAGATACAGCTACTCAACCCAAGCAAATGTCTTCCCTGCATCAAAAGAGATCATTAATAGCTGCTTAATTTGCTGTTGACACGCTTGGATCATATTGAGTAATCTGCTAACATTGTTGGAATATCTGCAGCCTTTTATAAGCTGGTTTGGTATACCTTGACAATGGAAGGATAAATAGTTTCCATCCTCAATGTGAGGGACTCAGACAGAATTTTGAAATCAATATTTCGAAGTGAGATAGGCCGATAGGAAGCACAATCTTTCGGTGTCTTCCTTTTCTTCAGAATAAGAGAGATATGAGCCTCTCTTAAGGATGGTGGGATGCAGTCGTGACTGTGTGAGTGACGAACATAGTAAGCATCGGCTCTGACAACAGGTTTATAAATTCCTCATAAAACACACGTGGACATCTGTCAGGACCGGGCGCCTTTCCGCCTGGAAGCTGCTTTACACCCTCCAGCACTGACAGTGGTGAATGAAGGCAAGACTCTTATTCGGGGGTTACCCCTGGAAGGTCCAAGTTCTTGAAGAAAGATTCCAGCTTAATCCATCTATCCTCATAATGCTCAAACTGATATAATTCAGAGTAAAATCTCCGAAATGCTGTTTTAATTTTTATGGGATCGCAGGAAAGGGTCCCAGTACCTTCCCTAATTGAGGTAATGGCATTGGGGCTCTCTTTTTCATCGCAAGATAGGCTAACTTCTTGCCCGGTTTTGTTTTGCAAAAGTAAGTTCGTGCTTGGCTGTCTGTGTGAGCATGGAATTCACAGCAAACCGAAGCGTTGTGATCCTCTACAGCCGAGCCACCGAGGGTCTATCACAGTGTGCCCTCTCGGCTGCCTTCAACAGTGCCTGGAGCAAGCGCTCCTGCTCCAGCTTCTGCCGCATCCTAAGGAATTGTTCCTTTGGCATAAGCCTTAGCAATTCCCATAGAATGGGTGTGTTACTGGTTGAATCTGAATTAATGGCTAAGAAAGATCTGAATTCATTACAGAAATACTCAATGTACTTAATATCCTTAAGAATAAAGGGATTAGCCAGTGTCTTGAACCTGCTATATTTCCCTTGATCTTAACCAATAAGTATGCAGCTGCATGGTCAGAAATGGTAATATTCCCAATTGTCCAGAACACCACTGAATTGAAGATTGCTGCAAGGTGAGGAAGACATCAACACTAGTGTGGCATTTCTACGGGTTAAAGAAGAAAATAAAATCCCTGTTTATGAGGTGGATCTGCCTCCATACATCCACCAGCCCCAGTTCCACACAAAAATCCACTAATTGCTTAGATTGGAAAAATGGTGCTTGGAGCCTTTGGGCATACTGTCCACTGTGGGTGCAAAAGACAATTGAAGTCTCCTCCTACGATAATGTGCGACGAAGAAAGGTTACTTAATTTGGAAAAAGCATCTATCAGGAATTTCCGGCAGTGAACCGGGGGCAATAAACATTCAAACTATTGCTTTGTTCCCCATATATCTTTGAGGGTTATAATCCTCCCGTGGGTATCTAATACAATCTACTAATTTAAATGAAAGATTCTTCCTCACCAGTATGGTTTCTCTCTTATTCCTCGTGTTAAAAGATGAGAAATAAACCCGATCAAACCCACCTTGCTGTAATGTCAAATGTTCCTTGTCATCAAAGTGCATCTCTGCAATACGACAATATCCACCCTCTCCTTTTTCTTAACTGGCGAATGGCTCCCCTTAATGTTCTAGATACACCATTTAAGCACGACATTTGCCATTATACACTGAAACAATATTTGAAATCCAGAGAGGAAGAACTCGAATTACAAATCGCTGAGCACCAATGAAAACAGAATCATAGAGCCTAAAAAAACATACAACCTAAAGCTACTACAACTAATAAGCTCTCAAAAACGTTCCAAAACTAAATACATACAAATACAAAAAAAGATACAAAGTGCCAATGGCACTCAGGAGGGGCATTTACCCCCCGTCGACTGGGAGCATTTTCACGTCACAAATCTCTATCTTCTGCCCATTTATAAATACTGCATCCAGGGCAATTAATCACAAACATCGGGACTGAACTGCCCTTAGGTAGGCATTCAGTCATCACGATCACCTTCATAACTCCGTCCAGCTTGAGCCCAACGCAACACACAAACTAAACAAGAGAAAAACGAGCATTAATACTAATGAAGGAGTTAAAAGTATGTACTCTATCCAGCCCGGTCTATAATTTAACACTGCTTAATACCAGAAACTGCCATCAAACTTTCTTTTAAAAAAGAGAAACAAGGTTATCGCTTTCCATTAACGCATCCAGCCTACTTTAAAGTGCCCACAAAGTTTTCACAACCTCTGGAGAGTTAGTGGATCTATTGAAAGATCCACTAGTGCATACGGAGCACCGCTGAGTTCATTAAGGAATACTGAATCTCAAGTTCCCTTCATCTTCTCTTGTTATCATCGAAAGATTTTATTTTCTGAATCACTGCCGCTGAAAAGACCTGGAAGAACATAATCCTGAAGCCCTCTTCGGGTCTCTTCCCTGTATTCTGGAGGCTTCCCTAAGTCTTTGTTTGTCCTTGCACCAATGTAATAGCACAAGGACAGGGTGAGGGCGTTGGTCTGAGTATGACCTGCGCACCGTAACCCGATGAACTGTCTCACTCTTCACCCGTCCCTCTTCAGCTTTGTTGTGAAGGAATCTTTGCAGCCAGTTCTCGCAAAAAAAACTCACTGACTGATCACCCTATGTCCGGTCCACCAGACCGATTATGTGAACATTCTTCATCCTGTCCCTGTTCTCGAGGACGTCACCTTGTTCAGCTAAGTTACGGACCTGTTTTGCAAAGGTGAGGATCCGCTCCTTAAAGGAATCGATCACAGTCTCTGCCCCTACAGTTTGGCTCTCGACCTCATCCGTTCTGTTTCCAAGGCTTTCAAGTTGCTGCTCATGTTTTTGGAGCACTGCTGAGAGTGGTTCTATCCTCCCGCTGAATTTGTCTTCAATCATGGTTTCAGTCATTTCCCGTAACTTGGTGAACTCGGTGACCAAGTCCTGGTGAGTGACTCGGTCCATTGAACGAACAGAGGGTGTTACAGGTGCGGCCACAGACATACTGAAAGCTTCTGACGGGTGCGCTGTGTGTTGGGACTTACTCGATCCTTTCCCATATTTTGTCATTTCCACTTGACAAAACGGGATTAGTGAGGATTCTGTAGCTCTTTTAGTGTTCAATTGTAAGTAAATGACTGTGGTGGGGTGGGGTAGAGCATTATTGTGATGCAGAGATCAGCAAAGCTGACCTTTCAGATCGCTGCCATCTTGTTTTCCCGGTAAAACCTTATTGATGTTATCATTTCATTTAATTCCTGCATATTCTGAAGCCGTGTCATTCAGTACCACTGACTACATTTTCCCAACACTGCACATTGCTGCCCACTCCTCGAGAATCCTTGACTCCTTTGTGATTCATGAACCTTGCCTCAAAAATACTCAATATCTCTGCCTCGAATGGTCTGCAGGGAAGAGTGTTCCAAAGACTCACTACACCCTGAGAAAACAAAAATAAACTGACTAATCGGTAATTTAGCATGGCCAATCAAACTAAGCTGCACATCTTTGAACTGTGGGAGGAAACTGGAGAACTGGGAAGAAACCCACACAGACACGGGAAGAATGTTCAAACTCCACATAGAGTGTTGGACGAGGTTGGAATTGAGCTGAGCTCCTTGCTGATATGAGGTAGCAGTGTTTACCACAAATCTATCACGCTGCTCCGTTAGCCCTATTAGTTACCTGCGGCTGACGAAAGAAATCTGCCTGACTTGTTCCTATCACTGAACCTGACCCCGTCTGAGACCTTTATCATCGGTCATATCACCGACCCGGTTACATTTAAAATTTGTTGTGAACAGTGGAGTAGTGGGACGAGAAAAGGAAACAGTGACACCCTCCAACATCAGTCAGAACCGGAGTGAGGAAAAATTCACAAAGTCGGATTTCACTCAAGTGGATATTCCCCTTCCCAGAAGTTTGGGATGGCTGAATCATTATATTATATCGAGGCTGGCTTTGTCTGATTTTCCATAGACAGGTGAATCAGGGATAATGGTGCAAGGAGAGAAAGGTGCAGCTGGGACCACAATGAGATGAGCTATGACCTTATTTACTGGTGGGTTAGTGTCAAAGGACCGTTCAGCCCACTCGTGTCCCTCAGCCCTATGTTCTGATGTTCCATTCCTCCCTTCGGACCTGCTACAAACAGCCAGATCGAAGCCACGCTGATGGTTAGGTGTAGTTTCGGAAATGCACTTGGAAATTCTAGGCTTAGATCATAAAGTGGCCCCCAGCCGCAATCCTTTTTTCCATGCTTCCTCACTCTGTAACTTCTGCTCTGGAATTGCTTTAAATGCAGATCCCATATCCCATCCAGGATTAACTCAGGCAAATTTTCTCCTCTCCCGAATGCAACATTGTACAACACGACTTCCAGGAAAATAACCAATTACTTTCCAAAAGCATGACATAAAAGACTAAGAAGTAGGAACATGAGACGGCTATTCGGCCCCTCAAGACTGAATTCTCATTCAATAAGAACATGGCTGATCTACTTCCGAGCTCAACTCCACTTTCCTACCCAATTCCTTGTATCCCTCCACAACTCTCTGGGTTAGGGAATTCCAGACATTCACTACCTTCTGAGAGAATGCTTCATTTTTCACCTCAGATTGAAATCAATATTTCTTATTCGGTATCTACCGCCTCGAGTTCGAGACTCAGGGGAAACACCTTCTCAGCATCTACCTTGTCAAGCCCCCTCTGTATCTTGTACATTTCAGTAATATCACCCTCATTCATTTCAACCACAATGAATAATCTCCTCACCATTTTAAATGTATTCAATAATTCAACCCTTTCATCCCAGGAAGCTGCCTCATGAACCAACCTAGTTACTTGCTGCATCAGCATGCTGACGTTACGTTTCATACTCAGGAACACTCCAATCCCTTTGTACTACTCCTTTTTTGGGAGTCCTCTTCATTAAATAGCAGCCTGCATTTTGGTTCGCAAAGTGATCCACTAACTCCAATGTATATTGCACTCAGCTCCCGCCGTCAGGCTATCAGTATAGATTGTACATAACTGATGCCATCGGCCTGATATTTGTGGTAATCCAGTAGATACACCTTTATCATAAAGATCCATTAATCCTGACACTCCGATTTCTATGTGTTAAGCAACCATTATCCCATGCAAATATATTATTCATCATACTACAAGCCTCTGTCTTGTGTCAGAACGTTTATTTTGTGATACCTTGTGAAAACTTTCTGGAAAGTCTCATGTTAACCAGTGCCCTTTATCAAATCTGCTTGTCACTTTCTCAGGAATTCCTGATGAACGGCTCCTGCCCGAAACATTGATTTTCCTGCTCCTTGGATGCTGCCTGCCTTGCTGTGCTTTTCCAGCATGACTCTAATCTTGACCTTCTCAGGGATCTCCAAAGAAGAATTTGTATGTTGTGACAGAGCAAAAATAGTTTCCCCTTCACAAAACCATGCCAACTCTGCATTAAGATTTTCTAACTGCCCTGCAATTCCTTCCTTAATAACAAGCTCTAGCAGATTCCCACCAATAATGGTTAGGCTAAATTGTTCCTGCGTTCTGTCTCATTCCTTTCTTCAAGATAGGCACCACATTGGAAGATCTCCAGTTTCAATGGAACACTCCTGTAATCCAAAGAGTTATGAAATATTTCACACAATGTCACTAGTCACTCTGTGACTACTTCTTTTAAAATTAACTATGAATTACTGCTGACCTGCCTACCCTTATTCTTACCTGTTAGGTAAATACCTTGTACCTTTTGTTAGAGACAGTTCAATAACTTCCCTCCTGTTACCACTTTGTTTATACCATTGACATTCTTACACTACTTTCCTCATGAGGAGTGATTTAAATTACTAGTGTAAATTACCTGCCTGTTCCCTTTGGTCAGTTCTCCAGTCACACCCCCCTAATGGCCTCAATGTACTTTCCTCACTTCACTTCCCCCTCAGCTCACACACAAATCTTCAAGCTTTTTTTTAATGTTGACAGAAAAGCTCATGATGCTTGTTTTTATATTTCTTACCAATTTGTTACATCATATCTTTTCGTACATTTTCGTCAATTTCTACATTCATACAGTTATATCGTGCACGAACAGACCCTTTGGTCCAACTTGTCCATGCTGACCAGGTTTTCTAAATTATAATAATCCCATCTGCTTGCACTTGGCCCATATGCCTCTAAACGTTTCCCATTCATATGTTGGTCTAAATGTCTTTGAAATATGTACTTGCATCTCCCACTGTTTTTCTGGCAGTTCATTCTATACATACATCACACTCTGTGTAAAAAAAGTTGTCCCTTTGTCCCTTTCAAGTTTCCCCCCTTCCACCTTAAAGCTATGCATCTGTGTTTGAACTCCCCGATCCAACATAAAAGACCTTCGCTATTCACTCTACCCATGCCTCCCATGATATTATAAACTTCTAGAATGCCACTCCTCAAACTCATACACTCCATCTGATACTAACTTCAAGATCAAACGTTTAACGATCAGCACTGCAAATTTGAAAGAATATTAAAAATGACAGGTGTAGATAACAGCCCAAACTTCATACTGTTAGTTTTGCTCTATGTTACAAAACTAAGGCAGCATGAAACTCTTACTCGTGCTAATAAGAGGTCAAGCATCTGAATTCCATAGTGTGAAGGCAGTGATGATGGAAACTGTGAAAACGTATACATCGAGATCTATATAATACAACATTCTCTCTCCTGTTCTCCCTATGGCCTTGTGTGGTTGTGTCTTCTTTATCTTACACTCAACGAGAGAGAACCCCTTTCTCCCATTCACATCTTAATTTAAACCCATTTTGCATCATCTTCTCGTTCACCACTGCTAATAGCCCGTTTATCTTTTGCCACGCCCTCTTTTCCAAGTCACCCATCCCCCATCTCCGCAAGGGATTAAAAAGCCAACCCTTTTCAGTTCAGAACAAGTCACATTGGTCTTGTTATGCGAACTCAGTTTCTCTGTCTCTGCAGATGCTGCCAGACCTGCTGAGGTTCTTCAGAAACGAATAGGCACAGCACAAATTTTGAATGAAACAAATAACTATGGATACTGGAAATAAATATAAAATAAATGCAAAAATTGCTGAAGAAACTGCGGGCTTTGTAGAGGGCCACTGGACTCGAAAGATTAACTCTGCATTCACTACAGAAGATGCCACCAGAGCTGCTTTATTTCTTCAGGAATTTCTGTTTTTGAACAAGTTCCAATGACGTGTTTGAAAGCTGCTCAAACGCCCTTTCCAACACGGAGCGCCCTACACTGGGAACTGAAGTCCACACATTCATTCGCTCAGAAACTGCATAAGGCTGATATCACTGACACCACAGACCTCTGAATCATGGTCAGGGAGAAAACTAGAGGGAAACACATTCAATTCAAACGCAGATGGCATGACGAGCAAGGAAAAGATTCAGATGAATATATTAAAGGGTTTGAGTAATGTAACAAATTGGAAGCATGGCACCAAGGAGAACCCTCAGCAGAATGAGAATATGAAAATGGAAATATTACTGCATCAGAAACCAGGTGCGGTCACTGAGTACACGGCTGATGGGTGACTGGGTCTCGATGTTAACTGGGGGACAGACAGTAGAATTGAATTGCTGATATTACAACTCAAACTGGGCTTTCATGTGATGCTGTAGACAACAGCAGCAACAGAAGCAGGATTGTATTCAAACATAATCTGTAACATTTTCCCCAGGATATTCCATCAGTCTACCATTATCATCAAGCCGAGCAATGGTTCAGTGACGAGAGTGGGTGAACTTGCCACGGTCAGAACCATGTGTACCTAAAGCTGATCACAACCCATTACAGCTACCACACTTGAATGGTTTCATTCCAAACAGCAGAACTAACATCTGATAGAGAGGACAAAATGATCCCAAGACCAACAGATCAGGTCTAAGCTCTGCAATCCTGCCACATCCAGACATAAATGTCGATGTACTATTACAAAACTTACTGGAGGAGAGGACATCAGAAATATCCCCATCCTAAATAATGGAACAGCCTGGCACATCAGTGAAAAAGACAAGGATTTAGTATCTGCACTATCCTCAGCCAGAGGTGTTGAAGGATTGATCCACCTCATCCTCGCCATGATATCCACAGAATCATAGATGGCGGTGTTCAACCAATTCGATTCGCTGCATGAGACATGAAGAAACCGCTGAACACAGTAGATACGACAAAGACAATGGACCCTGACACCATTCCTACAATAGAACTGAAGACTTATGCTGCACAACAACCCGTGGCCCTCGGAAAGCTGTTTCATTCCAGCTCCAACTCTGACAACTCCCTGGCAATGTGGAAATTTATCGAGGAGAAAGTGAGGACTGGAGATGCTGGAGACCAGAGCTGAAAATGTGTTGCTGGAAAAGCGCAGCAGGTCAGGCAGCATCCAAGGAGCAGGATAAGAAGGGCTCATGCATGAAACGTCAATTCTCCTGCTCCTTGGATGCTGCCTGACGACTGCATCACATTTTCAGCAACACATTTTCAGCAATGTGGAAAATTACTCAACTATGTCTGGTCCCCTAATAGGTGAATAATTACATTCTGACCATTTACCACCCCCTCAGTCCCTTCACGATAATCAAATTGGTGGGAGTTCTTTTTGACAGAGCTGTCAAGCAGTCCAGAAATAACCCGCCCATTGTGGTTTCTGATAGGTTCCTATGTGGTGATGGTGCTGATGTGGAAATGTCACTGGATTACTAATCCAATGCAGGAAAATGCTCTGGCAGCTGGTGGAAGTTAAAAACAATTAATAAAATATCAAGATCTAGAATCTGGTGATTGTAACAATGACCTTGCTTACAATGTTGATTGTAAACTTCGATCTCATTCCCCAACGTACTTCCAGGAAGTGAATCTCCCGTGCTTTCCTTGTTTGGCCTAAAAGTGACTCCAGACACATAGACATGTGATAAAGTCTTCAATGGTCCCTGAAATGGCCAAGCAAGACACTCAATTGTATCACACTGCTCCGAGGTCTTAAAGGAAATAAACAGACAGAATAACCGGCACCAGCCTCGATATCAGAAAAGGGAACGGGAATCACAGTCCTATTGACGCTGAAGAGTCCTCCTTCCTCACATCTGAGAGCTTGTGACAACATTTACAGAGCTTTCCCACAGGCTGCACAGAAACATCGGGAAAGGAGTAGGTCATTCAACACATTGAGCCTTCCCCATTCTACTTCATTGAGAAAATCTCCTCAAAGCAGTTTTCCGACACAGTGTTCATATCTATTAATATGTTTAAACATTGTGAAATGTAAAATAAGAACTGTTGTAGACCTTCAGTCCATCAATCTTGCTCCTCGATTCAATATACAGGCATTTCTCTGATAACGCGTGTTTATTCAACGTGATTTGACTGCAATGCGATTCGTGAATTGTGCACCTTTTTTCTATAAAGTGAGCTCCCGCTCAAGGTGACGCGATTCCTTGCCAGGCACCATCTGTACAACAAAACCCAGCTTCAGGATCCTCTGTCTGCCAAATGCACCCTCTGAGTGTTCAGCTAAAACAGGAATGTAATCCGCTCTGCAAGCTTTGAACCTGAGCTTGAAACAGGGAATTGCTCTCTCCAATTAGAAGGAACTTTATTTCAAACCGGGGGAGAATCTTCAGGAGAACTGGAATTCCATGTTGGCATCACGTGGTCAGTCAGTCCTGAGCGCTTTCTGGTGAAGAGCTTGGTGAAAGGTACAGGGATGTAGCCAGTGACTGAATTGTCATTATTAACACTATTTCATTACAATATATGATTTAAAGGTTTAATTAGACTGTGCTAGTGTGTGTTAGACTAACTTTATTTTTTGTTTTTTACTGATATTTTGCAGTTCGCCCATTATCCTCTTTTCCCCATAGACCACATTATTAATATTGCATGATTTTCTGCAACACAGTGATGCACAGGAACGCAGCTACCACGTTATTGGAGAACAACCTGTAATGGTATCTGATCCTCTATCTTCACACAATACCCTGCTGTCTCCCTATCCCTTTAGTTTCCAGAAATGCATATTTATATTCAGTGCCTTGGTTTCCACAGCCTTAACTGTGAGATAGTACCCCAGGTTCACCAGTATCTGAGTGCAGACATTTATTCACATCTCAATGCAGAGTGGCCTGTCTGTACATAATACTGTGGCCCCTTGTTTTGAAGTCCCAGCCAGGGGAATTGTCACCCCTGTTTCCAATCTGTCTCGCCCTAACAGAGTTTTATATGTTTCACTGAGATCGTCACTCATTTTCCTAAAGCCCATGGAATACAGGCATAGCCGCCCCAAACTCTGCTCCACAACAAGCCTATCATCCCAGAGATCAGTCTGATTATCCTTTACTGCTCTCCCTCAATGTCAGGTTTCTCCTTTATTGGGTAAGGAGACCAAAACTGCATAACATACTGTACAATGTGCGAGATGAGGTCTCACCAAGGCCCTGCTCAGCTGCAGTAAAACACCCTTACTCCTGGATTCAAATCCCCCTGAAATGAAGGTGAATACACTATTTATCTGCCTATCTGTTTTCTGCTCCTGCAAAATTGCTTTCTGTGACCAGTGCACAGGGAGATCCAGATCCTTTTCAATGCTACACCTCCCCACGTGTTGGGTCTGTGTATACTGGTCAGCGTGCCAATGCCATTCCCAGTATTGACTTCTGGATTCAGATCTCATTGCCCTACACTGACCTCGGAGGGTTGCACAGGAGGAAACAAAAATGCAGCTTAAGTTCCTTTATAGATCAACATTTTTCAAACAATCCCTTTTCAAATGATAGGCTCCCGTTCTGTTTTTACCATCAAAGGTCACAATATCACATATCCCCCATAGACCATATCACCCACCCCTCATTGCTCTCCATCTGCTACGTATTTACCCAGACACTCCACTTGTCGCAATCACCTTGCAGTTTTTTGGACATCCAGCACACCCACTCACAATCCGATATTGTTTAGTGCCATCAGCAAACTTGGAAATATTAAATTTGATCCACTCAACAAAATATATGTTGTGTATTGGGAATAGCTGGAGCCCAAACCCCGATCCTTGCTATATCTTCCAAGCCTTCCTTTCAAATAAACCCATTGTTTTATTCCTAGTCACTGCTTCCTGCCCGCTCTCCCATTCTAAAACCATATTAGTCCCAGTCCCAGAGGATTTGAATTTGCATAATAGGCTTTGGGCTTTATCAAAAATCTTTCTGAAAATGCAATTATATTGCATTGATTGCTTCTCCATAATTATGCTAAACGTCACTTTCTTAATTATGATTCCCATTTGATCAATCTCGGTTAACTTTATCTGTGCTCATTACTTTCAGTTCCAATACTTCCTCTAAGAGTGTTTGGTTGCAAATGTCATTCTATTCCTTTTTTCTCAACAGACTAATGTTCACTAGGATTGTTGGGAAGTTTTCTTTTTTGTTTTGTTTTCTTCTGTGAAGACATAACTAAAGTATTTGCTCCATAGTTCTGCCTTTTCCCGGTCCTCAATTCACTGCTATCAGACTGTAAGAAAGCTGCACATTTGTCCACTTAATTTTGCCACTGACATATTTTCATAAGATATTACAAGTTCAATCTTAAAACCCTTGTTAATATA
The DNA here is from genome assembly GCF_047496795.1 of Chiloscyllium punctatum. NCBI lineage: Eukaryota > Metazoa > Chordata > Chondrichthyes > Orectolobiformes > Hemiscylliidae > Chiloscyllium > Chiloscyllium punctatum. The sequence goes on from NW_027309854.1 coordinate 557,467, forward strand.
CTCTTCAGAAACCCATCAATTCGTATCTTAAACTACTCAATGATTGACCTTCCACAGCCATACAAACACAGAAGCACAGACTTTGTCCCATCAACAATACAGCACTGTCTACATTAGTCCCATTTTCCGACACAAGTCCCGTAGCAGTTAATCTTATGGCATTTCAAGTGCACAGCCGTGTATTTTCTAATGGTTGTGAAGTTACCATGACAACTTCTCTCAGGAAGGACATTCCTGACCCCAACACCCTCTGGATGAAAAACAAACCTCAATTCCCTTCACTTTAAAATGTGCTGCATTGTTCTTGGCCCTTTGACTAAAAAGAACAGCTGTTGTCTATCCACCCTGTCCATGTCCCTTAGAATCCTATCCTTCTGAATCACGGCCGCCTCAGCCTCCTCTGCTCCAAACTAAACAACCTGAGGTTATCCAGCCTCTCTCCATAGCTGATATGTTCCAGCCCTGGGAACATCCTGGTGAATCTCCTCTGAGCCCCTTCCACTACAATCAGATCCTTCCCGTAATGTGGTTCCCAGAACTACACACAGTACTCCATCTTGGCCAAACCAAAGTTCTGCATAGCTCTTATAATCTATGCCTTGATGAATAAAGATTACGTTTACGGTCCCTTATGTTTTTTTCAAAATTGTGCATTAACGCATTTAGTCATATTCAGGGAAGTGTGGAGAAACACCCTCTGAGCTTCCTCGTGTGCTGCCATTCATTGAGTACTCCATGTCCAGTTCCTTCTTCCAAACTGTATCACATCATATTTATTAAGGTTACATTCCATCTGCCATTGCTCTGCCCATCTGACCATTCCATCTGTATCTTGCTGCAACATAAGACCTTCCTCCTCACTGCCAACCACCCGGCCAATCTTTGTATCAAACACAAAATTAGTTGTCACACTCCCAGCACCCCCGCCTATATTCACAGCTGCATCATTTATGAATACCCCAAATAATAAGGATAACGATCACACAACACCAGGTTATACTAAAACCGGTGTATTTGGAGGCACTAACTTCGAAGCGCTGCTTCTTCATGAGGTGGTTGTGTGCTTTGAAAGCTCGTGCCTCTGAATAAACCTGCTGGACTATAATTTGGTGTTATGTGATTTTTAGGTTTGTTCACCCCAGTCCAACACCAGCATCTCCGAATCACAGCACTGATCCCTGTGATACACCATTGGACATCGGTTTCTAGTCACAATAACAGCCTTCAACCACTACCCTCTGTCTCCTAACACTAAGTTGATTTGGATGCAACTTGGCAAGTCATTAATGACTCGTATCTATTCCCTTGTTATTCATTTCTGCTTGACACATTTGCAGAATATCTGGAGATTTTCCTTAATCTTACACTGCCAGCAGGTTTCTATGACCCTGTTTTAGGCAGTTCTCACCGAGTGATGAATTTCCTCAAAGTTACAGTCTTAAGTGGCCAATCCCTTATCTTGCCATTATTTGCCTTGAATTTGGATTGGGGAGCCAGGGAAGCGTCCTGTTAATTTCCCATTTGTTATATGTTTTGTGAATTTTGTAAATCTCACTGTGACCCACTTCTCATTCTTTGAAACACTGGAGAACATAGGCCGAGTTTCCTCATCCAACAATCCCGCCATCTGTGAGATTAATCTGGACAACGTCCATTGCAATTTTATTGTGGTCAGTATATTTTTTCTCAGATTGGGTCACCAATACTGTACATAATGGATGCAGGTTCGCTCGCTGAGCTGGCAGGTTCATTTCCCGACGTTTCCTTACCTTACTAGGTAACATCTTCAGTGGACCTCTGGCGAAGTGATGCTACACATTCCTGCTTTCTTTTTAAGGGTTTCTTTGGGTTGTTGATATCACTTCCTGTGGCGAAGTCACTTTCTGTTCCTTTTCTCAGGGGGTGGTAGATGGGGTCTAACAACTAATAGCACATCGAGTTAGACGTCTGCCAGAAATACATGTGGATTCTCTCCATTGATCCTATTAATTTCTAAATATCCATTATCACATGCTGCGTAATAGATTACAACAGTTTCCCTGCAGATGTCAAGTTAATTGGTCGGCAGTTCTCCAAACTATGGCTTCTTCCCTTTATAGATGTTTGGATCCCTTCCATTAATCTATAGTGCTTGGACCACGTTTACTAACTTCCATTTATCTCGAATGGCTTCCGACCTCTGCAGAATACACAGGAAAATAAAACACAGCCATCGACAGTGCAATTAATACTTCTGTTGCTGATTTAAGTCTGACATTTTAACATGAAGTACGTCAGGTTTGTCAGGTTGAGCAATGCTCAATCCATTTACACTTTCAAATACTACCTTGTTCCTGATATAAATTGACTTTTTGTCTTCAGTTGCACAAGCGCTACATGATCACTTGGTATTACTGGCTGATTTTATGGATCTTCCTCCTTGAAGACAGATACAAAGCAGCTGATTATTTTCTTGGCCATTTCCCTGTTCTTCACAATAAACTCTCCTCTCCCAATTACCAATTTCCATATTTGACCTTGCTTTTACTTTGTTTCCTTTGAAATACAGATTGTAGATTTATGCAGTGTTTTTGTTCCTGTTTGTTAGCATTCATGTTCTATTTTTGATTTCCTTATCAGTTTCATGGCCCTTGTTTCTGGATCGTGAATTTCTGAGAATTCTCAGGTTTCCACAATGACTGAAATTCATCTGAAGCCATTTCCTATGATTAATACATTTTCGAATTTGTTATGTTCAACATCATTGTGTCACTTTTCCTTTCTTTGGTGTTTGTACCTGAAATAAAAAGACTTTGCAATATTTCTGTAAATTTCCTCGTCCTGACCATATATATTCAGGAACACTGCAGGAGGACATAGAAGGAATTGCCGAAGCCCTGGCTGATATTTTTGCATCATCGCTGGCCAACGGGCGAAGTCACGAAGGACTGGGGGACAGCGAATGCTGTGTCCTTACTCAAGAAGGGCTACAAAGAAAAACGCGGGAGCTATAGACCAGTAAATGTAAAATCTGTTGTAGGTAATTTACTTGAACAGGTTCTGAGAGATAAGTTATAAATGCATTTGGAAAGACAGGGTGTGATTAGGAGCAAGATTAGAGTGGTGCTGGAAAAGCACAGCGGAGCAAGCAGCATCCGAGGAACAGGAAAACCAACATTTAGGGGAAAAGCCCAACATCAAACTCAGCACGGCTTTGTGCATGGGAGATCATGGCTCACAAATTTGTTCAAATTGTTTGATTAAGTGACTACCAACGTTGAGGAGGGCAGGATGGTGTATGCAGTCTTTATGGATTCCAGTAAGGCCTTCAATAAGGTTCCAAATGGTACACTGCTCTGGAAGGTTAGATCGCATGAAATTGGGGAGGAGCTGCCAAATGAGATGCAAAGTTGCCTTGTTGGTTGGAAGCAGAGGGTAATAGTGGAAGGATGCTTGTCAGCCTGGAGGCCTGTGATTAATGGAAAGCCTCACGGGTTACTGCTTCGCCCACTACATATTACATATATCTGTGGTTTAGATGAGAATAAACAGGCAAATTTGTAAGTTTGAAGACAACACTAAAATAGGCAGCATCGTGGAGACTCAGGAAGGTTATCAGAAATTTCAGCAAATACAGCAGTACCTTGATCAGCTGGAGAAGTGGCTGAGAAATGGCAAATGGATTTTAATATAGATCAGTGTAAGTTCCTGCATTTAAGAAAGTCAAATCAAGGTAGGAATTTCAAGTTGAATGGTTGGGTCCTAAGGAGTGTAGTGGAACAGAGGGACCTTGGAATTCATGTGCATGGTTCTCTGAAATTTGATTCAGAGGTAGACAGGGCAGTGAAGAAAGCTTTTGGCACACTGGCTTTCATCAGTGTATATTTACGTTGCAATTATACAGGATGTTGGTGAGGCCATACTGGGAGCGTTATGTTCAGCTGTGTTCACTTTACTATGGGAAGGATGGTATTAAACTGGAAAGAGTGCAGAAGAAATTTACAAGAATGTTGCAAAGATCTCAATGGTTTGAGTTATTGGGAGAGGTTGGACAAGTTAGGACTTTTTACTTAAGATGTATGAGGCTGAGGGGGAATCTGAGAGAAGTGTATAAGATCATGGGAAGGACGGACAGAGTGAATGCACTCAGTTCCTTTTTCCAGGGTTAGGCAATCACGGACAAGAGGGCATCAGTTTAATGTCAGAGGGGAAACAATAAAAGGGAACCTGAGGACCAACTGCTTTTCACACAGGGGTGATACGCATATGGAATGATGTGCCCGCGGAAGAGTTTGAGGCGGGCACATTCGCAACATTTAAAAGGCATTTGTACAAATACATGGACAGGAAAGGATTAGAAAGATACAGGACAACAGCAGGGAAATGGGGTTAGCGTGGATGGACAGTTTGGTCGGAATGGACGTGTTTGGGCTGAAGGGCCTGTCTCTGTGTTGTCTGACTCTATGACTCCAAAAAACATTGCTTGCCTCCCACTGTATGTTATATTGTACTTTCCCAATTCACTGGAGCGAACTTGACCCTTTAGCCTCCAGGCTACCATGATGTTTAACCAGAACGTTCAAGCATTCTATATTTATGCAGGCACCGTGTAAACTGCACCTTATTAATGTCTCTGTTCCTTCAAAGCTGATTCAGAGCAAGGTCATTAACTCTTCCTTCTGATCACACAACAAACCCAAAATAAACTGCTCTATAGTTTGCTTCACAACATACTCTTCAACCCACCTCACATACACGTACAGAATTTATTTTGCACAGCATAAGCAGTCACTTAGTTAATACAGTTTAGATGCAATTTGAGAACATCCTACAAAACTGCGGTATCCTTGATACTTGCATATCTAATTCCCAGAGCATATGATGTTCAGATTTTCTACAACCGATATATAACACAGCAATATTTGCTGTGCTTTGCTCTTTGTAAGTTCTACATAAACTGATTCCGTAGACTTGGAGGGACAGGTCTGTGTCATTATTAGTGATAGACTTGGAAAGGACATTCGGGGAGGCTCACCTTGACGCTGAGATGATCTAAAGATATCTCCATCAATACAGGACAAGCATCAATATCCTCCCGGCTGTCTCAGGATAATGGTCACCGAATTCTCTCTGCTCCGTCACCCTCTCTGTATATCTGTTATAGCATCTATCCCCAGAAAATCCTCATGCTCTATCTCCAAATAAGGCTTAGGCACTACCTCACTCACTATTGAATTCAGCAACTTCCTTCCCACACTTTTTCTGTCACCTACGCAATACGCCCACACATTAATAATACTATATGGATTCAAAACTGTCGACTGTCTCATTCCGGACGACTCACAATTCCTCCCAGATACACCTCCACCAGCACTAACTGCAAGGCCATCCACTCCTGCCCTCACTCCATCCATCCCTTTCTTCTATTCCAAGAGAAAAAGTCTGGAATAGGACAGAAATGGCCAAGCCGGGTGGTGGAGTGCCCAATATCCATTCCCTCACCCCTCCCCCACACCCGCCATGTGGGAGGAACCTAGTACAAGATGAAGCGGACTGGGATGCCTCGCGTGAAATTTCTGAAACATCCATGTCCCACTGACCGATTAAAGAGCAGTGCTCAGTGAAAGACAATTCTCACTGTAAACACATTGGCATTTCAAACGACAGTCCTTTAACTCCCACACCCCCCACCCCCAAATACAGTTACCTCACTGCACAGAGATGCAGACACAGAAATACACAGAATTATTGGTATCACCCCATTATACGAACAAACACAATACATACAAGGGAATAGACATACACAAACGTAGAAACACACGCAGACATATAGAGTCACACACAAATAGACACAAACATAGATAAAAACACACAGGCTGATGCACAGAAAGACAAACGTAGAAGCACAAATACCCAGATGACAAGCAGATGGACAAACATATGCACACGTCGACACAGATACAAATTGATAAGTTTTTGTTTTATAACGGGATCAAGGATTCTTGAGGGAAGGCAGGAGAATGAGGTTGAGGAACAGAAAAGAAATTATTGAATGGCAGATCAGACTAGATGGGCCGAATGGCCTCATTCTGCTCCTTTTTTCATGTGGTGCTATGCTAACAGTTATTCTCTTCCTGAGACAGCAGCAGAGACTGGGTTTGATACATATTCGATTGGAAAGGTTCGGTGGGAATGTGGGACAGGTTTGGAGTCCGGAATGGTTTATGTTTATTCCTAATTATTCTGTCCTTTTATCTGCAAAGAGGTGGTGATTTGATGTTCAGTTAACAAAGTTTTAAAATAACAGGTTCCACAAAGAAATAAGGACGTACCTTTCACTTTAGTGTTGTGCTACCTGTGGTGTCCTCATCCTCAGGGAGCAGTGAAGACTCGTTTATAGAGTCATAGAGATGTGCAGCATGGAAACAGACTTTTCAGTCCAACCCGTCCATGCCGACCAGATATCTCAACCCAGTCTAGTCCCTCCTGCCGGCAACTGGCCCATACACCTCCAAACCCTTCCAATTCGTATACCCATCCCAAATGCCTCTCAAATGTTGCAAATTGTCCCAGCCTCCACCACTTCCTCTGGCAGCTCATTCCATAGAAGTACACCCACTGGGTGAAAACTGTTGCCCCTTAGGTCTCTTTTGTATCTTTCCCCTCTCATCCTAAACCTATTCCCTCTAGTTCTGGACTCCCCGACACAAGGGAAAAGACTTTGCCTATTTAAATTATCCATGCCCCTCATAATTTTGTAAACCTCTATAAAGTCACCCCTCAGCCTCCGATGCTCCATTTAAAACAGCCCCAGCCTGTTCAGCCTCTTCCTGTAGCTAAAATCCTCTAACCCTGGTAAAATCTTCGTAAATCTTTTCTGAACTCGTTCAAGCTTCACAACATCTTTCTGATAGGAGCGAGAACAGAATTGCACGCAATATTCCAACAATGGCCTCAACAATGTCCTGTACAGCAGCAACGTGACCTCCCAACTCCTGTACTCAATACTCGACCAGTAAAGGAAAGCATAGCAAACGCCTTCTTCACTATCCTATCTACCTGCGACTCCACTTTCAAAGAGGTATGAAGCTACACTCCAAGGTTTCTTTGTTCAGCTACACTCCCGAGGACCTTGCCATTAAGTGTATAAGTCTGCGCTCGACTGATCTGTGTTGGGCAGGAGAGTCAATGTTTATTGGGAACAGACAGGAGACGGATGGACAGACACACTCGGATCAGCCATGAGCATTCTGAATGGTGCAGGCAAATGACCAACTGTTACCCCTACCCCGTGTGTTGCTCCCTCAATCCACCCTCGAGGCTATTACATGGTAGGGGACCACCCCATTCAATCAGACAGGATCGATACAATGAGACAGGAGGAGACCAGTCTGTCACTCTAAGGAAATGCACAGCAATATAGAATGAAGTCATTCAGCTCGTTGAGTACATTACACAGCCCACCAGGAGGCCATTCAACCCGCCTGAACGGCTACCCAGGAGCAGGGAACATTGACTCTCCTGTCCAGCAAAGATCAGTCGCTAACAGGAAATAGAGAGTAGAGACAAATGTTTATTTTTAGGCTGCAAAGCTGTAACTGATGGAGTGCCTCAGAGATCACTGTAGGGTCATCAATGATCAACAATTTGTATCCAAGATCTGGAGGAAGCCGAGGGAATTGTTTGGAGCTCAATTAGCTCGTAATCCAAGATGGTTATTTAATGTGTCATCAAATGAAGGTAGTGAGTCTGCAATGTGTAACAGACAGGGAAGGTTAGTGAGCAAACCTTCAGCAAAATAGCATAAGGTAGGTTGTGTATTTTGGCATGAAGAATAAAACAATGGTAAACAATGTAAATGCAGAGAGCTTGCAGAACTCTGTGATTCAGGCGGTTTCCATGTTCCTGGGACATGAATCATATGAATTCAGTCTGCAGATGCAGCAAGTGATTTGGAAGGTAAGTGGAATGATGCTGTTTTTGGCAAAAGGTATCAGGGTTAATCGCAGGAATGTTTAACTGCATCGGTACGAGGGCATTGCTGTGACCACATTTGATGCACTGTGTGCTGTTTTGATCCCCGAAACTAAAATGAAAGGATTTAATTCTTTTCGAAGATTTTCAAAGAGGTTTCCCTTTACTCATTCCTAGAATGCCGGCCTTTTGTTATCGGGGATTATCAGTTTTGATCTTAGCTGAGAAATAGAATTCAACCATCCATGACGTTCTGAAGAGTGTATCAACTGGATGCACATTATCTCTTGTCAGGGAGACTAAAGCTAGAGAATAAATTTTAAGAAAAAGATGCATTTATATTAACACACATACTATGAAGACACCTACCAATATTTACAAATTACACAGACACATGTAACCATGTCTTCAAATTATAAAGTGGGGACTTTTTTGCGATTGAAACAAATGCACTTGCATATAATCTATAATCGGGTTTTCCAGAGAATGTTCCAGAAGAGCACACCTGGTCCAGTTTGGTGTTCAGTTGACATAATCGTATGTTTCAACACAGAGAGGGAGAAAAATGTCCCCCGCCTGAGAAGCAGCAGCCTATTGATCTCTCTCTCTTACGTTGTTCCATCCGATAGCAAAGTGTGAGACCATAAAATCCCTGTGTTATCTTTACCACTTGTGAAGGATTTCTGGTGAGAATTCACTAGAATCTCTCCACTGCCTGAAACAAAGGGAATTCAGCCAAATTCAACTGTTCCAGAGTGAAACCCCACTACCAGTAACTTGTGTGAGCAGAATAACTTCAAAGGCAGAATAACGTTTGGGGCACTCTATCATTTTACCATTTGTTATGAGTCCAACGTTCTGTGTCTCACACTTTTCTAGTAAATGACCTACTCTGAGACCTACATCATTGGTCACATCACAAAAATGGTTCCATTTAATATTGGTGTAACCAGTGGAGGAGTGGGACTGGAAAAGGACGGAGTGACCTTCCAACATTGGTTGAAACACAAATGAGAAATTTTCAAAGGGCTGTTCAAGTGGAAATTCCCTTCCCCAGAAGTTTGTGGTGCTGGATGCTTGCATTTATTCAAAATTATATTTGGTGACATTTGACAGACAAGTGAATGCAGACAAATGGCATACAGACAGAAAAATGCTTTTGAGACCACATGCACATCACCCATGGAATTTGTGAGTGGTGAAGCGGTGACAAAGTGTCTAATAGCCCACTCCTGCTGCTCAGTCCTATGTGCCTATGTTCTATTCAGCTCCTCACAGCTCCTGATATTAGCAGATGGAGGCCACCTGCTCCAAATACCTGGTCCACCGGAACACAGGATGTCATCCTCAAGACTGTCACACACGGTTTGGTGTGGGTTGGAAAATGTTATTTGGAAAACTAGGCTGGTTTCGAAAGACAGCTCTGGTCTCTTTACAGAGTATCTCCTCTCTGCAACTTGTGCTTCATTTGTTGGTGATGTTGGAGACTCAGATTCACTGTGAATACAGCCCCCATACCTCAACCTGAGATGACTCACAAAATACTTTACTCTCTGTGACTGCAACATTCAATAACAGAACGTTCAGGAAAATTACAATTATTAACTTTATAATTACAGAATATGAGAACATAAGAAGCAAGATTAGGTGACTCGGATGATCAACCTATTGTATACCATCATGGCTGACTTACTGTTATCAATAACTGGTCTTTAATGTCCAATTCTTCACACCCTTTAGCACTCTGACAGGCCAAAAAATTCATGTACCACCTCTTTGAATACTTTCCATGATGTAACTCCCCTCACTATCTAGCCCAGATAATTCCTGGCATTGATTACCCTCTATGAGAGGAAAACACTCCCAACACAGACACCATCATCTATTGATGTGAACAAGAGGTGAAGACAGGGGCTCAGGAAAGAGTGAATGGCCTTGATGACAAGGTAGCATTTTACTGTGGATGACATCAGGACCACCTACTTATTTGAGATTAATGGGAATTAGGTATACCCACCCCACTGGTTTGGGGTCTTTCAGAGCACAAAGAAAGATGTTTATGGTCGGTGACCGACAATCCTTTCAGTCCTGGGACATCTCTGCAGGAGATCCTCAGGGTAGCTGCCTGAAAACAAACACCTTCATAAGATCAGAAATGGGGATGATCACTGAAGACCACCCAATGTTCAGAACAATGTGCCACATCTCAGCTCCTGAAACAGTCTGTGTCCATGTGCAGTAAGGCCTGGACAGCATTCAGGTTTGTGCTGTTAAAGTGTCGGTAACATTCATGTAACAGCAAGGCCAGACACTCTACATTTCCACAGTTAAATGAAGAGCTCAGTCAGCATCTCAGGCACATTAGAAACAGATATGTGGAAGCCATTCAGCCCATCGAAACTACTGAACAAAGAGAGGAATAGCCGATTCAATCCTCCTGCCTGTTCCACAGGAAGAGAAGAGGTCTGATTACCACATCAAGCTGTTAAACAGGAACAGGCAGGGCGAAGTCCGACCCATGAACTTGTTCCATGGGACATGGAGGAGGCCATTCAGCCCCTCGGGACACTTATACAGGAACAGGAGGGTGCCATTGATGCTCCAACCTGACAAATCAATGGAGTAGAGAATGCACTCTGAGACGGATCCACGATGTTCTTCATGGCTCCATTACCTGTGGGACACTTGAAACTTTAATATGGTTTGCTGCCAGTGAGGAAGGTAGCCAGATGCTTTGTCTGAAATCTCAGAGAGGCATCTTCCATCTCTGAAAAGACAGACCCATGTCCTCCATGGATGTCAGAAGCTGGTGGGAATAGTTAACTGTTTTAGAATGAAGGTATTGTGGCTGTTGTCGGGATTGTGGATAACATGACGTTTAATGCAGGATCACACCCTAAATGCACTGTATTAATGTGGGGAGAATTAATTCAAAGACTGACCCTCTGTCTCTCTCAATCAACAAATGGAGTCGGGGTGGGATGAGGGGATTGTCCTCGGAGGCTCTTAACCTATTGAGAATCACTTAACCTGAGTTAATAAAACCCATGGAATTTATCATCGTAGCAGTGCCTGTTTAGAACATCATGAGTGACTGTCCATCCCCCTTCAGGTTCAATACAATCATCTCTTATTCTCTCACTGAGCTTCACTCTCTGCTCATGGTGCCATCATCCCAGGGATTAGTCTGTTGAAACTTGAGAGAAAGTCTATCCAGAGTACCCCAAATACTGCCTCAATAACACTCTCAGGGATGATCGCAATAATCCTTTTCTCTCACTTAGACATCACCGTTTCTTTCCTGTGCCACAAAAAGCCATTCTTTCTCTATGCACTACGACTGACATGGAATGTATAAGTTCCTTACATCTGTCCGTCAGCATCAATAAAGCCAACACCAGAGATGCGTAGGAGATGTGCATCACTCTCGGGGAGAATTTCAATGAGATTGAATACACCTAAAATAGGGAATGACACCGACCTGAATAGAAATAAGCTGTACAAATACGGGAAACAGGCAGAGGAAGGGAGCTATCTTTACTTCTGTTCTTCTCTCACAGGATGTATGCAGCCCTAGTCACGGCAGCATGTTATGCCGATCTTGAACTGAATGTTTGGTTCAGCTGTTCCACAGGACAGTAAAGAGAAAAGCACATTCCTGTGGGATTGTAGTGTTACAACACAGGATACATTCTCCAGCTTAATGTAAAACCAACAACAGGGAAATGATTTATCCACTGCAGTAATCCATGATAATTCTCGAGTCCATAACTATTTGAAGTAAAAATTAACAACTTTATTTCTTAAAGCATAATAGGGAATAATAGATGAATGAATATTTACAGTTTCTTCCTCTAAGCAATATTTTATCTCTCCCCCCCCCCACTATATTAGTTCGATTAGACTCCTAATTAAGATTTACAAAACAAAACTTCTTATCTCAAAACCGAGAAGCTGTCGGTTCTTCTCCATATTCCGTTCTTCTTTTCTTCTTTGAGATTCTGCTTTTCCAAGTTACTAATCAATAAAGTTACTGAGAGGAAAACTATTTTTCAGGCAGTCTTTGCATGCTGGTAACTTGGCAGATCTCCTCTCAACTGTCAATTTCCCGCGGTCTTGTACCCCCAAACCATTGGACTGTGTCATTGGCTTTTAAGATTATCAATATACTAAATTCACACTTGATTGGAGGTGGGCACTTTGGGTTATTACTTAAACAGTTTGGCTGAATTTGTTTTTGTCTTGAGAAAATAAACTAATCGACCAAATGTTACATTAAATCTATTTTTCGACGACTTGGTGCTGTCAGATAGTTATTGCTGGCTTTTAATTCTGTTAAAGGTGCAGAACACCCACATGTTCCTCACAGAAGTCACACTGAAACCTGACTAGAGAAGAATGACCCATTGACTTCGCTTAAGGACATGGGGCAAGCAGATGGGCTTAAATGGCAAATGAAAATTGTTGCTTTTAATTTCCCTCATGAGATTTCAACAGACTATTATTCTGTGGCTCTAGAGTATGAGTCTTGAACACCATAAACTGCCGTCCCGTATGTACAGAGAACAAGTTAAACATCCTCAGAGCAATTTTTTTAGTGATGGACATATGGTTAGAAGGAACTTGAAACTGTTAAACAAAGGCACAAATTCTGGTTTATTCAGAAGTTGCAATGAGACTGAGACGGGACTGGAGTATCATGACGGCGATATTGGACAGGATTCGTGCGTGGGGAGGAGATGGAGATGTAAATTTGTGAAGGACAAAATGGGTTATGGAATTTGAGAACAGTCTAGTTCCTTCTTGCATATCAGTGAGTAATTTAGAAATAGTAGTTTGACACTGATTAATATAAGGAAAGGAGGTTTTGTTTGTAACTGAAGACATTGTCTTGCAATTTTCAAATTTTATATATCATGAGCAGAAATTCAGTTCAACCCAGTTTAGTAGACAAATATAATGACTTACCAGGTACACCAACTATAGCGAGGATGGGATAGTAACCACCTTGAATAATCCAAAGGATATCCTGGATCCGTGATGCTAATGATATCCAAGGCTGAGAAAGGTAGGAAAGACCCAAGGATAAACTCCTGACTGTTATTGTAATATTCCAGTCTAATATTCTCAGATTCTGATCCATTGTTGTACCATTCCAGTTTACCATTCTTAGATTCTGATCCACTATTAGAACATTTCAATCCAAGGTCCTCACATTCTGAACCATTATTCTAACGCTCCAGTCTAATGTTCTCAGATTCTGATCTCTACTGCCCCTCTCTCTCGAGCTGATGATCCCTGTTAGTGCTGTCAGTGATGCTCCAACTCATACTATGGGATAACACGCTGAAAAGAGCCCATTTATCATTCAATGATGGAAACGCTCCACTGGGATAATTAGGATCCACGGAGATTGACATTAATCACAGTCACTGCACAAATAGCTCCAGTTAACCCCTTTCAATTTAATATTGATTTTATTAAAATTCTAAAGAACGTATAAAATTTATACATTTGGCATGAGATATGTGGGAGTGACTGAGGAACGGAATATTGGAGATGGTAGATTGATTGCGTGCAATCATTCAATCTGCCTTGGATATGGTAATAATGACAAAGGATTGTCAGAACATAAACAAGTTTCTACGTTTATAAATGGAAACATACAATCTGTAACTACTGATCAGTGATTATAATGTCAGTAAAATATGGAGAGAACTTTTCTCGTCCAGAATCTGACAGGAAAATGTGCCTACGATAACATGAGTGATAACGGACAATTGACATGGATATGGTAACAGAGAATATGACGTGACACACAATTCAGATGAGTATTCGAGAATCAGAGAGGGCAGGTGAGGGTCATGCTGTTAATGTTATCGATGTCAATCAACTGTGATTATTTACCATTGGATTTCAATTGCAGTGTGATTATGATATTGGGGACATGGCTGCTGAGACTGGAGTGAGGAAACATGATATTTCCCACTCATCACTAGTGAAACGTTACTCTTTGTAAATCATATGAAGATCAAATTTCAGGATACAGCTCCAATGAGGAATGAGGAGAGCCAATATTAACCATACAACCAGAAGATATTGGAGCAGAAATTTGGACATTAGTCCCCTTGAGCCTGCTTCACCATTCAATGATGGCTGTTTAGCTTCTCAACCCCATTCTCCCGCTTTCTACCTGTAATCCTTGATCCCCTTTACAGTCAAGAACCTATCTGTCTCACTCTTAAATGTACGCAATGATCTGGACTCGACAGCCCTCGGTGGCCTCTGTGGCAGTGAATTCCATAGATTCACCACTGTCTGGCTGGAGATGTTTCTCTTTATCTCTGTTTGAAAAGATCTTCTCTTTACTCTGTCCCTTTGGGTACTCGTCTCTCCTACCATTGGATATCTCTTCCCAAAATCCACTCTGTCCCACGGCATGCAGTATTCTGTAAGTTTCAATTAGACCTCCTAACATCTTTCTGAACTCTATCAAATACAGACCCAGAGCCCTCAAATATTCTTCATATGTTAAGCTTTTCATTCCTGGCACCATTCTTGTGAATCTCGTCTGAAAACGCTCCAGGACCAGTACATCCTTCCTGAGATATGGGACCCAAAGCTGTGCACAATAATCCAAATGGAGCCTGACCAAAGCCTTGTAGAGCCTCAGAAGTACATCCCTGGTTTTATATTGAAGCCTTCTTGAAATAAATGCCATCATTGTATTTGCCTGCCTAACACTGACAAACTGCAAGTTTACCTTTCAAGACTCCTGGACTAGAACGCCCTAGTCTTTTTGCACTTCAGATTTCTGAATTTGCTTGCTATTTATAAAATAGTCTATGCCTCTATTCATCCTGGTAAAATGCTTTTCCACACTTTTCCACATTGTACTACCTCGGCCACTTCTTTGTTCACTCTCTGAACCTGTGAAAATCCTTCAGCAGGTGAAAGTGAGGACCGCAGATGCTGGAGATCAGAGTCAAAAAGTGTGGTCATAGAAAAGTACAGCCTGGCAGGAAGCATCCGAGGAGCAGGAGATTTGACGTTTCAGGCATAAAGCCTTCATCAGGAATGTGGGGTGGGCGGAAGGTGCCAGAGAGATAAATGGGAGGGGCTGGTGCTGGGAGGAAGGTCGCTTGGAAGGTGACAGCTAGATGAAGGTGGGTTGT
Organism: Chiloscyllium punctatum; assembly: GCF_047496795.1. Lineage (NCBI taxonomy): Eukaryota > Metazoa > Chordata > Chondrichthyes > Orectolobiformes > Hemiscylliidae > Chiloscyllium > Chiloscyllium punctatum. The sequence continues at coordinate 572,595 of NW_027309854.1, forward strand.
GATAGTGATAGTTCAGAGTGGAAGGTGGAGTGGCTAGATGGGAAGGAAGATGGACAGGTAGGACAGTTCAAGAGGGCGGTTCTGAGTTAGAGGGTTTGATCTGGGATAAGGTGGAGGGGAGATGAGGAAACTGGTAAGATTGTCCTTGATACCGTGTGTTGGAAGGGTCCCAAGGCAGAAGATGATGCGTTCTTCCTTCAGACGTCAGGTGGTTAGAATTTGACAGTGGATGAGGCCACAAACCTGCAAAGCCTTGGCGGAGACGGAGGGGGAGTTGAAGTATTCAGCCACAGGTCAGGAGGGTTGTTGGGTGTGTGTGTCTGAGAGTGTTCCCTGAACTGTTCTGCAAGTTGACGTCTTCTCTCGCCAATGTAGTGGAGACCAGGAGCAATGGACACACTAGAAGAGGTATTTGCATGCACAGGATGTTATCTGACTGATGTGGAAGGATCCTTTGGGGCCTTGGGTGGAGGTGAGGAGGGAGGTGTTGGCACAGGTTTCATACCTGTTGTAGTGGCAAGGGAAAGTGCCGGGAGTGGAAGGTGGCTTGTTGGGGTTGCGTGGACCTGATGAGGGAGCTGTGAGGGAATGGTCTCAGCAGTATGATGATAGGGGTAGGGAGGGAAGTATATCTCTGTTGGTGAGGTCTGACTGTTGGTGGCAGAAATGGCGGAGGATAATGCGTTGTATCCTGAGGTTGGTGGGATGGAAGGCATGCACCAGAGAGGTTCTAACTTGTTGTAGTTGGAAGGGTGAAGCTCAAGGCTGAAGTTTTGGGCAGTTGAGGAGATGCGCCAGAGCACCCTCCTGCAGCCAAACCACCTCTTCAATGCTACCTGTCCCTATATCTATTTTTGCACAGTTTGAAAGCTTAACCCAAATGCCCTCAGTTCCATCATATAGATAATGAATGCACAAAGTGAAAAGTTGTGGTCCCAAAACTGAGTCTTGAGGAACACCACTTGTCACTGGCTGCCATCCTGAGAAGGACACTTTAATCCACACTCTCTGCTTTCTGTCAGACAGCCAAACTTCAACTTCCACCATGCCTCTAACACCATGGACGCATATCATTCTCAATAGCCTCATGCATGACACCTTGTCAAAGGATTCTTGAGGTGCAGATGGATAACATCTATTGGTTCTCCTTCATCAAATCTGCACATTACTCCCTCAATGTATTCTAGCAGGTTTGTCAGGCATGACCTCCCCTTGATGAAACCATGCTGACTCTGTCCTATTTTACCAAAGACCTCCAAGAATTCAAAAATCCCATTCTTCACGATGAATTCCATGATGTTACCCACAACCAAGTCTGCAAATCAGTCTGCAGTTTTCCATCTTCTGCCTAACTCCCTTATTAAACCGGGTGTCATGTTAGCAATTATACAGCCACTTGGCCCTTTCCTGATTTTAGTCATTCCTGAAAGATTACCACTTTCGGTTGTACTAACTCTTCAGCGATCTCCCTTACAAGGCTGGGGTGTAATCCATCTGGTCCAGGTGAGTTATCCACATTCAGGCCATTCCGTTTTCAAACATGTTCTTCTTGGTGATGGCCACTGTATTTAGGACTGCCCTCTCACTCTCTTCAAACCTTGGGTAATTACTCGTGTATGCCACCGTCAAGACTGATGCAAAATTCCTCAGCCATTTCTTTGCTTCCCACTACTGTCTCTCCAGCATCATTTCCAGTGGTCCATATTCACATTTACGTCTCTTTTGCATTTTATATATCTAAAGAATCTCTTACAGTTTCCTTTATATTACTGGTTAGCTTAGCCCCATACTTAATGTTCTCCCTCCTTATTTATTTTTTCTTGCCTTCTGTTGGCCTTAATTCTCCAGTTCCCAACTGCTCTTCACTCTGCTTGCTCTTTTGCTTATATGCAATCCCTGACTTCCCTTGTCAGCCCTGGTTGCCTCATCCTCCCTGTACCATACCTCTATTACTCAGCACGCATCACTGCAGTGTCTTTTAAATTATCATGGAATCTCCAGCCATTGCTGTTACCCTGTCTTTCCGGCTAGACGCCTGTCCCGGTCAATTCTACCCAGCTTCTCCCTTATGCCTCTCCAGTTGCCTTTATTCAGCTGAAATACTGTTATCTCTGATTCTATCTTCTCTCTCAAATTTCAGAATAAATTCAACCATGTTCTGATCAATGCTTCTGAAGTTTTCCTTCACCTTAAGCTCCCTTGTCTAGCCTGCGTCATTAAATCCAGTGTCATCTGTTCCCGAGTGGGCTCCACCACATGATGCTCCAAAAAGCCATCCCGTAGATATTACTCAAATTCCTTTTCTTGCGATTCACTACCAAACTGGTTTCCCATTTCACTTGCATATTGAAATCCCCCATGATCACTGTAACGTTGTCTTTCCTACAGATCTTTTCTATCTCCTGGTGTATCTTGTGCCCCAGCTCCTGACTACTCTTTGGAGGCCTGTGCAAGTCTCCAACTGTGGTTGTCTTACCTTTGTGGTTCCTCAATTCTACCATGCAGATTCTAAACCATCTGACCTTATTTCCTTTCTTTTGTTGATTAAATTTCATTTTTTATTAATAATGTAAATCCACTCTCTCTATCTTTTCGATACGATATGTGTCCTTGAATATCCTGATCCCCTTGCAGCCACTTCTCTGTGATGCCCATTACGTCATACCTCCCAATTTCAATCTATGCCACAAGCTCATATACCCTATTCCTTATACTGCTCGCATTCAGATATAACCCTTCAATCTTGTGTTAACGTTCCCTCTTCTATTGCCATTTGTTTGTCCAGTGTGATTGAAGTTTGATTGCTTACACTTTCCATACACTCTTTTCTATTTGCGTCTATGCTGAAGATTTTAAAAACCTCTCTTGAGCTCTGTGCTCTTACCTCCTCTTTTCTTATTAAACCCGATAAGGAAACCCCGACCCCGCGCACACACACACTCCTAATCATTTTAAAGCTCTGTCGACATCCTTGGTTAGGATTCACTTGGACTCTGGTTTCAGCACGGTTCAGACGAAGACTGTCCCATCAGAACAGGTTATTTCTTCCTCAGTAATAAAATGTGTTTAAAGTTTGTGAGAAGATTTGTAGCTCGGGTGCTCATTGTTGTATTTCTGTTCGCCGAGCTGGGAATTTGTGTTGCAGACGTTTCATCGCCTCTCTAGGTGACATTCTCAGTGCTTTGGAGCCTCCTGTGAAGCGCTTCTGTGATGTTTCCTTCGACATTTATAGTGGTTTGAATCTGTCGCTTCCGGTTGTCAGTTCCAGCTGTCCATTGCAGTGGTCGGTATATTGGGTCCAGGTCGATGTGCTTATTGATTGAATCTGTGGATGAGTGCCATGCCTCTAGGAATTCCCTGGCTGCTCTCTGTTTGGTCTGTCCTATAATAGTAGTGTTCTCCCAGTCGAATTCATGTTGCTTGTCATCTGTGTGTGTGGCTACTCAGGATAGCTGGTCGTGTCGTTTCATGGCTAGTTGGTGTTCATGGATGCGGATCGTTAGCTGTCTTCCTCTTTGTCCTATGTAGTGTTTTGTGCAGTCTTTGCATGGGGTTTTGTACACTACATTGGTTTTGCTCATGCTGGGTATGGGGTCCTTCGTTCTGGTGAGTTGTTGTCTGAGAGTGGCTGTTGGTTTGTGTGCTGTTATGAGTCCTAATGTTCGCAGTAGTCTGGTTGTCAGTTCGGAAATACTCTTGATGTATGGTAGTGTGGCTAGTCCTTTGGGTCGTGACATGTCGTCGTTCCATTGTCTTTCCCTTAGACATCTGTTGATGAAATTGCGGGGGCATCCGTTTTTGGCGAATACCTTGTCTAAGTGTTCCTCTTCCTCTTTTTGCAGTTCTGGTGTACTGCAGTGTGTTCTGGCCCTTTTGAATAGTGTCTTGATGCAACTTATTTTGTGTGTGTTGGGGTGGTTGCTTTCGTAGTTCAGGATTTGGTCTGTGTTTTTGGCTTTCCTGTAAACCTTTGTGGTGAATTCTCCGTTCGGTGTTCTCTGTACCATCACGTCTAGGAATGGGAGTTGGTTGCCCTTTTCTTCCTCTCTAGTGAATCGGATTCCTGAGAGTGTGGCGTTGATGATCCAGTGCAATTTCAACAACAGATGCCTAGGGGAAAGACAATGGAACGAGGACATTCCGCAACCCAAAGGACTAGCCACACTACCATACATAAAAAAACATTTCTGAACTGACAGCCAGACTACTGCGACCACTCGGACTCATAACAGCACACAAACCAACAGCCACTCTCAGACAACTCACCAGGACGAAGGACCCGATACCCAGCATGAGCAAAACCAATGTAGTGTACAAAACCCCATGGAAAGACTGCACAAAACACTACATAGGACAAACAGGAAGACAGCTAACGATCCGCATCCATGAACACCAACTCGCCACGAAACGACACGACCAGCTATCCTTCGTGGCCACATACGCAGATAACAAGCAACATGAATTCGACTGGGAGAACACTACTATTATAGGTCAAGCCAAACAGAGAACAGCCAGGGAATTCCTAGAGGAATGGCACTCATCCACAGATTCAAACAATAAGCACATCGACCTGGACCCAATATACTGACCACTGCAATGGACAACTGGAACTGACAACCGGAAGCGGCAGATTCAAACCACGATAAATGCCGGAGGAAAGATCACAGACGCGCTTCACAGGAGGCTCCCAAGCACTGAGGATATCACTTCGACAGGGGACAAAACGTCTGCAACATAAATTCCCAGCTCGGCGAACAGAACCACAACAATAAAATGTGTTTATTCAACACAAAATACTGGGACAAAAAACAAGCGTTTCAGTACATACCAAAACATGAAAAATACAAAGAGACAAATCTGTTAAAATTCACTTACGATGTGGAGCTATATGAATTGAAATGTGAATTACAAAACCACGGACGAGGTATTCAAGCTTTATTGGTCATTATCTGACCCACAGCTGAGGTACTGATTTCCCCCCAGTCAGTGATCCACCTCACTGAGACTCTCTCGCCCTGTCTCACACATTGTCTAGTTGGCCCAAAATTTTTAAATTAATTCACCTTCTCCCTGGAACCAATCTATTGTTATTTTGGAACTTGTTCAGCGTCAGCAACCCGGCTCTGTGAAATTATTGGCGATAAATGATCTGGGATGACAGCATAGTGCTCACAGGGTACGGCACCAGACAAAGGGCTTGCAGTCTGTGGGAATTTCTAAATAAAATTTCTGTATGTTTGTCCTCATGCTGTCTTCTGATCTAACTTCATACTCGTCTGACACCCCTTGCTCTCACTCACTCTGTCGCTTCATTTTCCCTCCATTCCTTTTATCTCTCTGCACTTCCTTTTTCTCTGTTAATTTTTCTCTCTCTCACGCACACACAGTTCACTCTGTTTTCAAATTGTACAATTGGCTAAACGGCCTCGTTCAGTGCTCTATTAATTCTGAAGCTCTCTGAACCACTATGAAGACTTCAGCACAATAAAGACATCAGGTGCCTGGAGAGACAAGCTGGTCCTGCGAAGGACACAGTGCAGAATCATCCTTTATCTCTTCCTGTTGCCTGTTGTGCAGTGGCCTTGTGCAGTGCCACTTTTACAATAAACCCGTCATATTTGCAGCAATTCTCCATCAAATACAAGTAAATATACTGCAGATGGCAGAAACCTGAAACAAACATAGAAACATACTATGAAGAGAGAAACGAGTTAATTCTCCCAATGCAGACACGGGGAGATTGTAAAAAACTCCCCAAAACAGGGTCCAGAGATTGGAATTATTCTTATTTGAATGAAAATAGTCTTATCAGTGATAGGCAACATGGTTTTGTGCAGAGAAGGTCATGTCTTACCAAATCAATAGATTGTTTGAGGAAGTGACAAAGTTGATTGATGAAGGAGGCACTGTAGATGTCATGTACGTGGACTTCAGGAAGGCGTTTGGTATATTTCCCCATGGTTGGGGTATGTCAAAAGTGAAGTCACATGATGCACGAGCTGGTGGATAAAGAACTGGCTGGGCAACAGGAGGAAGAGAATAGTAAGGGGAGGGAGTTTCGCAAAATTGAGAACTGTGACCAGTGGTTTATTTTAAGATGTTTCTGGAAAGATACATGAATGGCTGGGAACAAAGGGATACAGAACCTTAGAAAATAGGCGACAGGTTTAGATAGAAGATTTGGATCGGCGCAGGCTCGGACCACCGAATGGCCTGTTTCTGTGCTGGAATGTTCTTTGTTATAAGATTAGCAATGACCCATCAGACCCCAGTGATGGTCTCCTCCAACCTCTTCCCTCAGACTAAAAGGTACAGAAGCTTGAAAACACTGATCAGCTGGTTCAGGAACAGCTTCTTCCTGACTGTTATTAGACTGATGAGTGGACTCCCTAATCTCAGATAATGCTGATCTTGTTCCTGCTGATCTCGCCTCGCACACGCCCTGTGCATCGTAACCTGCATGGCTCTCAAACATATTTTATAGCCATTGTTCTGTACATCATTGTTTACTATGCTTTGTCTGCATTTCTTGGTAAAGGTCAAAGTAAATCCTCACCTCCCTTCCCCCAGTTACTACAGTGCTCACTTCCACCTGTCTCTGGTCCACAGCCCCAGAACCTCCCATTCACCACCCCCAGCACACTGTGACCCCATCCCCACTCCCTGTGTGCTTTGTATCTCACTATTTCTCTCACACTGTCTGTTTCCTAGTATTATCCTTTTATTTGTCTTCTGTTTCTTTCCCATAACTTACTATCTCCCCTTCTCCCTGTTCTTGTGAATGTTTGTTTCTTGTTTTGTTTCCTTTCTCTGTTTTACTGACTGTCCTTCTGTTTGCCTCGCTGTGTTCTCTCTCTCCTTCTACATGTCCATCTCTTTCTCTCTCGTTGTGATAGTGATGGCTTCTCTATTCTTTTGAAGCATGTGATGGCTCTTTGGTTGGATGTTAGAAATACAATAAATTCAATTATGTTTTGGTATCTTAAACATAATTTAAATTTATTTGTTAAATTTCAATTGTTGTCAAAACAGCAACCAGAACTTGGATCTCCATTGAACAACCAATTCTTACATCTAAATATTTTGGAACTGCCTTCTCCCAGTGCTCTGCATACTGGCAACTGAAAGCATTCTATTCACGTGCATAATAGTGTGACGGTAACTGCTCTTCCCAGGACCATAAGAAACTACAGACGGTTTTGTGCACAGCCCATACTATCATGGAGGACAACCTTCCATCCATTTATACTTCTCATTGTCAGCGAAAGTCTGGCAACATCAAATATCTCTCCCAAACTGGTAATGATCTCCTACAACCTCTTCCAAAAGGGAGGAGATACAGAGACTTGAAAACATGGATCAGTATGCTCAGGAACACCTTCTTCCCCACCCTAATTAGACTGACGAATTGAAATCTCTAACTTTTCAAATAATATTAATCTTGCTAAATTCGATCTTGAATCGCACTGCTCCTGTGTTGCTGTCACCTTGTCCGCCTCACTCTGTGTAAGTGCCCTGTGAGGCTCAAGGTCTTCTCAAGGGCAATCAACAAAGTGAACTAATGCTGGCCCAGCCAGCGATACCTATATCCCATTAATAAATATAAGAACATGACGACACTCAGGGAACACAGACAGGTGGGATCAAATCGCTTTAAACATGATCTTAGATAGATAGAGATTGCCCTCGGTATCTGAAAGTAGAGTGTTCCGACAAAGCCTTTCATAAGCTGATATGGCATAAAGTGAGGTATCATTAATTTATGTGGGGAAAATTTACTTTTCTTGTTAAAAGTGAAAATCCTCTTCGGATTTCTTTTGATTAGTGAAAACAGGACGTAATGGAGGTTTTTCGGAAAGGGAAATGGCAAAATGCGATTTTTTTAAAAGCGGGGGATACGTGTAGCAGCATGGGCGTGATATTCAGGAAGATTTGAAAAGTTAAAAATAAATGAGGTGATTCTCACATTTTATTTCCACCCCAGCTGATCATCATTCCCTTTGTTTGCTCTTTGTCTTCTATCTATCTCTTTCTCTATCGATTCAACTCACTCCTCCTGCCCTTCAAAGCTGACTTCCCTGTCACCAGCATTGTTCACACTATTTTCCAGCTGCTTTTAGTTCAGAAAAGCTTCCCAGAACTTTCTGATCTTTTCCTTGCATTATTTATGCAATTTCAGATCTCCAGCATCTTTCAAATTTGTTTAACCTTCAAATTTTTTATTCCATGGGAAGTCGGCATCTCTGCCCAGGGCAACATTTGTTAAGCATCACTAATTGTCCTGACTCTGACGACATTCCACAAGCCAATAGAAAGTCAAGCACATTGATATGGGTCTGAAGTCACACTTAACCCAGATGGGTAGTAACATTAGATTTCTTTACCGAAGGTCATCAGTGAAACAGGAAGATGTTCAGACAAAATGTGGTTTTATAGTTGTTTTTCGTGAAATTCACTTTTATTCCAATTCTTATTATTTTTATTTAGTTCTGCCATCAGCTGTGGTAGGACTTGAAACAAGTCGCTTGAAACAATGTCTTTCGTTTAATAAGCTTTGCTCCTGAATTATGTCCAGTGACATTCCTACTCTGATACATTGTCCTAAACATGAAGTAACGTCCGAGACAAGAACAATTTTGTGATTGAAATACTTGTAACTGGAAAAGTGGCCAGAAGAGAGCTTGAAACATAAAGTCTGAATTTTACCAACGAGCAGACAATGGTTTGTTCAGCCACAGCACTGACGCAGAGATGAAGACTGGGGATATTATGACCTGGTAGTGGACAGGGTTCGTGACAGAGAGAACAAGATACATAAATCAGTTCAGGGCAATAAGAGATCTCGAGGTTGTGCACAGTTTTGTTCTCAGATGTTTGTAAGGGAGTGGTCTGCAATTCAGATGAATGGAAACTGCAATTGAAATTGAAGATAAAAGTTTTTTTCATTGGCAAATATAGATAATAGAAATTGCAATGAAGTTCAAAATTGTTTATGGGCTTAATGAATGGACAGAGGTAGAGAACACCAACAATAGCGAGAATAGGTTATGATTTGGAGATGCCGCTGTTAGACCGGGGTGTACAAAGTTAAAAATCACACAACACCAGGTTATAGTCCAACAGGTTTAATTGGAAGCGCACTAGATTTCGGAGCGTCGCTCCTCCACCAGGAGTAACACACTCTCCACTCCGCCCAATCAGCACCACTAATATCCGATAAGGTAAACATTTCCGACAGAGGGAAATGTTGTAAAGACCCAAGGAAAGCCTCCTCTCCATTTGTGTAATTATCCAGTCCATTATTCGCAGATTCAGATCTGTCCTCTCCACGTCTCTCCAGCTGCTGATCTCTGTTACTGTTGAAGCTGATGCATTGGCTCCTCGGCTGGGACAGCGCACTGAGTGAAGCCCCTCACCAATAGGGCACAGTTACAATGCATGGAGACTGACATCAATCGCGGTCACTGAGCAAACAGGTCTAGCTTTCAATACAGCAGATTCAGTTCACAATATAACTGGACTGGACTGGACTGGATTCTGACATTGCTGGCTATTGGTCACATCTCCCATCGCCAATTCCTCGAGTGAAGTCAGTTGTGAGGGAGAATGATGGAAGTTTTCTGATCGCAGGCTAGAATACTCTGCCTTGATGTACGTTTGCAATGCTGTCGTCATCATACCCGGAATCTCTGCCCCTCCACAAAATAAAGAAACACAGTCAGGATGTTGTTACTGTGCTGATCTCTCCTTCACGGGAACAAACCCCAGCCAACAGACTGTCACTGGGCACAATTGCCCTGAACATAGACAGGAAGTGTGGACTTCTCTGAATGGTCCTCTCACTGCTCTAATAAAGAAACGTTGTACCTTCCATATAGCATATGCTTCAGTAATTAATTTATACAAATTGACAAACATCTTAATGCAGTTTTATTTGCTGTAAAGCAATAATTTTTCACTTTTTTCCCCTCAGCCCAAAACCAAAAGTGAACTTATTCATTAAGACTTATGAATTAATAAGTCAGATTTACCGAGTAGATCGGGCGGAATGGGGATAGTGGCTGTGGAGACTGCATGGGGAGTACAATGATATTCCCCAGTCATCATCACTCTTAACATCAGATAGAATTAAATATAGTTCACAACAAGGAACGAGCCAACGCTTGGGATATGTAATGCTCAATGACAATGTGAAGTGAACCGGATAATTGTAAATGTGATAAAGTGAACTATATTATATATACACACCATTTCATCATTGGGAATACAGATTGAGTAGTGTCACCGCATCTGAAGCATTAACTTTGATGTCTCTTCACAGATACGGCTAGACCTGCTGAGCTTTCCCTCCAACGTCTGTTTTTGTTTGAGATTGATCATGTTGTTCATATCTGGCAGGATGGTTACAATTAAAAGCAGATGCTAATAACAAAATGTACAGGGGTGTGGTGACAATACAAGAGAATGACTGTAGAAATATCGCTCATTTCAAACTGGAAAAGACAATGGGCTGAGTTTTCACCACCTTTGCTGTAATAATTCTATGTTATGCATTGAAAGCTTTTGGAGATTGGGGAGACAAGCTTGTTCAATGAAGGACACAAGTGTTCCATCATCAAAAATCTATTGCTATTATTTCATGAAGTTCAGCTGCCTCTAAAATGTATTGTCAAACAAAATAGATTTCCTGAGATTTACAAGATGTTGAGATTTTCTTTTTACTTTTGATCTTAAAGAAGAGACAGATTTCGGCTGTAATTCAGGTATCACAGACACACCAACAATAATAGAAACAGGAAAGTACCACATTGTCCAAACATTACCAAGGTCAACATGTAGACCTGTCAAGAAACATGCAATAAAGTGATATTGGAAACATGAAATGCAAACAGAAAATCCTGGATAAACAAAAAACGTGAGGATGTGTCTGCAGAGAGCAGCACAATTAACATATGTAATATGATGTGACACTGTTCTGAAAAGTCCTATTAGAATCAAAGGTTAATTTTTTGCATCTCTGTTCAGATGTTGCCAGATTTACTGAGTTTCGCTCCAGCTCTTTTGATTTCTTTCTTCTTTCTGAACTGTGACAAAGTGTCTGATCTGAATGATAGCAGCAAAGCTGTTATCTTAGTTGAATCTCGAGTAATTTGTTATTGATTTTAAATGAGAAATTACAAAGTTCCTATGTTTGACAGGGCTCTAAATATCGATGACGTATTGCATTGTGAGACCTTGCGATGAAAATGTTGAAACAAAACAGAAGTTGCTGTAATCGCTCAGCAGGTCTGGCATCATCTGTGTAAAGAAATCAGAGTTAACGTTTCAGGTCCAGTGCCCCTTCCTCAGAACTGATAGTAACACGGAAAATGTTGTTTTATATGCAGAAGAGACTGGATAGCTCTTAATGGAGACTGTTAGTAGCTAACAATAGGGTGTGAGTAATGGAAGGCTATGTGACAACTCGGCCTGGTGTATGGATAGGGGGCTAGGACTTTGGGGATTTCAGGCCCAAAAATTATTGAACTTGATTTTGAGTCTAAAGGACTGCAGAGTCCGCACATGGAAAATGAGGTGTAGTTCTTTTAGCTTGCGTTGAATTTGCCTGGAACACTGCAGCAAGCCTGACACAGCGATATTGGTCAGGAAACAGGATGGGCTGTTAAACTGGCAGGCAACTGAAAGCTCAGAGTCATCTGCAGCGGTCCAACTTGGATGTTCTGTGAAGCGGTCACCCAGTCTACCCTTCATTTCCCCAATGTAGAGGAGACCACATTGTGAGCAGCGCATGAGGTAGACTGGATTGTGGGAAATGTTGGTAAGGTGCTGCTTCACCTCGAAGGTATAGTTGGGCCCTTTGATACTGATGAGGAGGGAGGTAAATGGGCGGCACGGTGGCACAGTGGTTAGCACTGCTGCCTCACAGCACCAGAGACCCGGGTTCAATTCCCGCCTCAGGCGACTGACTGTGTGGAGTTTGCACGTTCTCCCCGTGTCTGCGTGGGTTTCCTCCGGGTGCTCCGGTTTCCTCCCACAGTCCAAAGATGTGCAGGTCAGGTGAATTGGCCATGCTAAATTGCCCGTAGTGTTAGGTTAGGGGTAGATGTAGATCTAGGGGTATGGGTGGGTTACGCTTCGGCGGGGTGGTGTGGACTTGTTGGCCCGAAGGGCCTGTTTCCACACTGTAAGTAATCTAATCTAAATGGGAATGTGTCATACCTCCGGCAGGGGAAAGTGAAGTGGACCTGTGGTGGGAGTGAATAAAGAGTAGACCAGTGTATCCTGGAGGGAATAATCCCTCTAGAAGGTGGACAAGGGAGGAGAGGTGAATATGTGCAGGTGGGGCATCTCGCTGAAGGTGGGGGAAATGTGGGCTGATGATCCTCTGCATGTGAATGCTGCTGGGATAGTAGGCAAGTGCAAGGGAAACTCCGTTGCGAGAGGGAAGGGGAGGGGCAGGCTAGAAGTGCAGGAGATGGATCAGACTCAGTTGAGGACCCTGTTGTCAACAGTGATGGGGAATCCCTTGATTGAGGAACAAGGTGGACATTTCAAAGGCTTCCTTGTTGAATTTAGTATCATCAGAAGCAATGCGGTGGAGACGGAGGAACTGGGGGAATGGAATTGACTCTATGCAGGAAACCAGATGTGAGGATGAATACTCCAGGAACCTGTGGGAGTCGGTGGGTTAATACTGGATATCAGTTGCCTGGCTATCCCCAGAAATGGAAGCAAGAATGTTGAGGAAAGGAAGTAAGGAGCCAGAGATCGACCAGGTGAAAGTGATGGAGAGTTTCAAATTCCAAGTGAAATCGGTGAACTTTTCCAATTCCGGACAAGAGAGAGATGCAGCAGCGATGATATCATCTGTGTATCGGACAAAGATTTGTGGATGGGTGCTGGAGTAGAACTGGAACAGGGAATGGTCGATGTTCCCCAGGAAGAAACAGGCATAACTGGGGCCCAAGTGTGTATCCGTGCACTTCCGCCGTGTAGCAGGAGGAGGCTGAAGCAATGGGTCTGCCTGGGCTGTTCTGTTTGTGAACTTTTGAGAGGAGATAGAAGCGAGCTCTGCTATCAGAGGATTATCAGCTCGGGGGCAGTTAGGGGCGTGGGGCGAGTGGGGCAGAAATCTCCAGATGAAATGTGGTCAGTTATCATAGTTGATACAATTGCCTGATGTGGCATGGTAGGGTCATGGTCGAGGGGGAGATTAGAGGCAGTACCTGAGAGTGGGCGTTCAACCTTTGCAATGTCGAGGTCAGTCCACCAGACTATAGCAGCACCACCCTTGTCAGCACAGGCTGAATAACACAGTCAGAGTTGGACCTAAGCACATGGAGTATAGGCTGTTCGGACATTGATAGTATGGATTTGGTGAGGCAAGTGCAGAGAAATTACGACAACCAATGTCAAGTTGAGATTTATCAACGAACCGATTTAGTTCAGGTAAAGGCCAGAGGGAGGAGTCCAGGTGGAGGGAGAGTGTTGGAGCTGGGTAACGGCGTATTTGGAACAGGGAGAGGAATATTGCTGAAAGAAATGGGCACTGAGGCGAACGCAGTGGAAGAGCTCAACTAAATGTCATGCCTAAAATTCCTTCAAGTGGGGGCACAGAGAGGTAATGTTCAGATATTTGCTGAGTACAGAACATTCAGCATCAGAGAGTGGAAGTTAAGGAGGGACGGTGAATAAACGATAGGAGGTGGAGCTGGGGGAGGGCATGGAGTCAGTGGGCAGGTATGAGAGGGGAGGAAGGTTCCAGAGGGTCAAGGGCATCTCTACCTTGTTGCAAATTGTGTGACCAGTGCATCTGTTTAGCATGACGAATGAGCCGGTGAATAAATTAGAATTGTAGAGTGGTGCAGTCTTTAGACAATATAATGCGATTCTGCTGGACAGAGAAAACGTTGATCTCAGTGGTACTGATATCGCACGATCAGACCTCAGAAAGTAAATGATTGACTATAATTGGGAAGGTATACTTATTGTAACATCCTTATTCCAATGGAGTGACACTCAAGCAGCAAGGTCTTATTTTTTTCAGAGACTTTAGACCAAACTTTAAAATATAATAAGTCTTGATGTTATTAACAAGAAAAAAATATCAATGGTTTTGGAAGGCACTAGCAAGGGCAGAGTTTATTTGGCATTCCCAATAGCTCTGGGGTAAGTGTCATTGTTCAGTGAGGAAATTACCAGCGCAAAATTTCCTGCGATTCCCAGTGATCACAGTTTACTCAGGATCTCTGATGTCACAGGAGTCAAATACTACTTTAATGCAATGCAAGTTACTCTGATCTCACCTCAACTGATATTGGAAGATCAGTTAAATGAATAAAGAATAAAAGGCCAGTACACAGCCTGTTAGAACAATGTGCTCACTCTACTCACAACGTTTAAGGTAAAACTGATGCATGGATTTCTGACTGTGAGGAGAGGTTTGTCCTATTTGTGATGAGGCTGTTTGGTTAAGCGCTGTGACAGAGAGACAGAAAGACACTCAACTCTGTACCATGGGGAACAAAACCACCCTGTTTACGGTGCATCAGACAGTGACAGAAACAACTATTGTCAGTTCCTATTGGACATTGATCATCTCAATCTCATCATTCACTGATGCTCAATAGCAGCCCAGAAGCCAGCAGCTCCCATCATCCCAGTTGGAAAGCAAAATGGGGAAGGAATAGCCAGAGAAAGTGGGAGTAACTGGGGAATTGGTGTAACTTACAGGGGAGTGGCAGAAGAAGAGTGTGAAGGGAGATCATCAGTGGAAGAGAATGTAGCAGCAGGAGGGGCAGTGCAAGGGAAGTAGGACTGTAAGAAAAGAGTAGGACAGAGGAGGAAGAAAGGCAGATGAAGTTTTAGTGACAGGGAAAAGCTTGCTTTTGAGGAAGTGAGATTGGATGAGAAAACATCACTGTACAAGAAAATCGGGATCTGGTTTCCATTCAAAATTAAGAAAGGATTTCTTGTACTTTCTCTTCTATCACTTGATTCTTGTTCAGGTTGTACATGTACTATATATTTCTATATCTCCATCAAGTACAGAAGACATGTTTCTTTCTCCCCTACGGTGGTGTTTCAATATTTTTGATTTTATTTTTACAGTATATATTTGCTTCCAATTCAAGGTGGATATGAGAATATGATTTGATCTTCTGCAGTTTGCCCATAATATAGAATTTATTTGAATATTTATCCTCATCACACTCGCTGATTAAAACAAACAATGAATGAGTGCATGTCCATCCTGCAGATGAAAAATTTCTTCAGCTCTGGGTATTGCAGGGAATGTTACAAAGAACAGTGCCACACAAAATGCGAATGTTCTACCGCCAAATGCCAAATCCTAGTTTATCCTAAATTATTTACAATGTTTATAAACAAAACATGCAGAGGTTTGGAGTGTAAAAGGTGAATTCAACTCTGTGTCGAAAATGTTAATTGTGGATCCCTCATAAAATGCGTTAACTACATCACTCATAAATTCACCAAAATAGGAAAAGCAAGAAACTGTAATTGTCCAATCATCATCTAAATAACATCTGGCGAACAGGAAGGAAATCACTGGTTGTTTGTGATATTCAGAAATGACGATTGTGAGAATGTGGAGGTGGGGAGCAGTGAAATAATGATCAATGTTATAGATGACACAAAGATGGGCGGGGTGGATCACAGTCAGGAGGGAAGTGTTAGGCAACAGAAGGATAGAAACAGATTATTCAGATAGCCAGAGCAATGGCCTGATGAAACTTAACACCGATAATTTGGGAAGATGCAAGTCAGAAGTAACAAGACAAGTGAGTACTCAAAAGTGAGTATGAAAGAGGAGGGCTAAATTTGCTCCTTTTTTCTTTGCAGCTGGGAAATTTAATGAGGGAATATGGTACAGGTGTACATGAGCAAATGGGGTATGGAGGGGATGAACAGACAGCAGCTGTTTTCCTTCGTCAAAGGATCAAAAACAAAGAGACACACTTTTAAAGTGAATGTCAGGGGATTGAGAGAGGATTTGTGGAATGTGTTTCGAACTGAGAGGATGGTATGAATCTGGAATGCTTTGTCTCGATGGGTGGTTGAGGCAGGTAACCTCACAAACGGTTAAAATGTCTTTGGATATGCACTTGCTGGCACAGACGTGGTAGGCCTGTTTTTCATTGCATGACTCTTTGCAGTGGCAGCCATGAACACTCTGGTATATTCTGAAACAATTAACAATGGCAGTTGCTGCTTTGTTCCTTTGACTGTACTCAGTAAGTGGCTATATTAGAAACCAGCATCATCTCATGCATCTTCAGCACTCACTCAACCAAATGCAGCCGAGGCCATCTCTGGGACCATCCAGTGGAATTCATATTCTCAGTGGATGCTGTCCAACAACAACACTGACACTATTCTAGCTGTATGCAACCATTAGTAAAGCGACAGCCATAATATGAAGACAGCTTTTCCTCCATTATAATACAGACCTCTAGCAATAAGTGTGTTCTTTATCTGAAGCATAATAAATTCTTTCCCAGGTATTCACTTTTACAAGCAGCAAGTTTTCCTGTGTTTTGCTGCCAGTTGTTTATCATGGAATTTCCCAGCCCAACCTCTTTCCCATTTAACATTTTCTTGTGCACTGTCTCCCTGATCCCACACACCTCACTCCCTCACATCCCCCACACTCTCCATCCTTACTTGTTAATCTCTGAAAAACCTGCACCTCCTCTCTATAATTTATTCCAACTCCCAACTCACTGTTTTGATTCCTTCTCTCGGCATGGTCATTAGACTGGCCGTGCCTGATGTCCTATTCACCTAACCTTCTGTTCAGTTCCTGATCTTCTGCTTTGGTTCTCACTCTCCTGGTTTATTCAAATCCATCTGACTTGTACTAGAAAACATCCCCACAAGGATGATGGTGCTTGTACAGTTAAGATACAATCTGTCTTTTTTGTACAGGTCCCCACCTGTCCTGGAAGAGATCCCAATGATACAACAATCTGGAACTCTCACCCCTGAACTAGATTTTTAACAACATGTTAAGGTTTAGTGTCTTCCTCATCCTTCTCTCTTTTCCACATGGCACGGGGAGTAATCCAGGGATTACAGAGGATTATTCTTTCTCTTTCTCGCTCGCTGTCTCTCTCTCTCTATCATATACACACACACATTCAAACACACACAGAAAGACACTATATTACTTTGCAAAAGAATGCAAATAACCTTAAAATAATCGGAATGACAAGTGGAATGAAGTATTAGGTTAAAGGGAGGATGAGAGAAATTGTGCTTCTTCTGGATGTCAGTTTGCTCGCTGAGTTGGAGAGTTCATTTTCAGATGGTTCATCACTGTACTAGGGAACATTATCAGTGAGCCTTCGGTAAAGTGCTGGTATTATGTCCCATTTGCTATTTATGTGTTTAGGTTTCCTTGAGTCAGTGATGTAATTTCCAGTATTGATGATTTTATGTCCAGTTCTTTTTGTCAGAGAGTGTTCGATGGAATCAAAATCGATATGTTTGTTGATAGAGTTCAGGTTGGAATGCTATTTTTCTAGGAATTCTTGTGCGTGTCTCTGTTTGGCTTGTCCTAGATGGATATGCAGACCCAGTCTAAATCGTGTACTTCCTCATCTATAAGTAAGGATACTAGTGATAGTGGGTCATGTCTTTTTCTTCTGGCCAGTTGTTGTTCATGTATCCAGGTGGCTAGTTTTCTGACTGTTTTTCCGATGTAGTGCTTGTAACAGTTCTTGCAAGGATTATTTTTGCTTGAGCAGAACAGACAAATATGTGAACTTATTGCAGTGCTCAAAAGTATGAAAAAACGTTGTAGAGTAAAACAGGAATACTCTGTTTCCGTTAGTTGGCATTACAGCATCAAGGAGTTCTAATTTCAAGCTTGTCAGCAAAAGAGCCAGGAATGAGATAAGGAAACACTTCTTTATTGAGAGAGTTGTTAGGATTTGGAATGGAACTGCCTGGGAGAGTTGTGGATGAACATTAAAAAATAGAACTGGATATGCATTTGGAAATATGAATTTAACAGGCTGCAGAGATAGGGCTGGCAAATGGGAGGGGCTTGGGAGACATTCCTGGAGCTGATGCACACACAGTGGCCAATGGCCTCCTCCTGTACTTTAAGGTTTTGCACTCTATCATGTGTCTGATGTGAATAAAAGTCAGGATCCGATTATTTCCCATTGTAAATACTCACGAATATCTGATTATTTAGTGCAGCATAAGCATTTAAAATGCAACTACTGCAAGGTCAGCTTCATTAAATAATCTAATTATTACTCAGAATATGAATATTTGAAATGTTGAATTCCAATTACGAAAACAAATCTGTCATTGCTTTGGCACAAATCTCTTTGAAAAGGTTTGACTTTTCACTTACACGATAATATGCTCATCGTTTTTGTTCACTGTCTGCATTTCAAATTAAATGACATTCTTTCTAAAAGTTAAACGTTTTCAAATTGTCGTTCACTAAAATTTGATAGCACAAATCATTTAGTTAGTTTAATATTCACAGAGCATTTTGAACTATAGCCATTTCTAATTCGCTGACAAATAGCTGAAGCTTGTACATTTTAGTGAGAAATTGAACTGATTGATTATATATAAATATATAAGAATGCTAATTCTATTTGATTATTCAATCGTTTGCTCACCCTGAACATGTAATCACTCAGAAGCCAACCACTTTCAAAATGTTGGAGTGATAATGCATTGTTTTGAATCCTGACATTGTGTGTGTAATTCTGATCACCAAAAAAGTTACATCCATGTTGTTTGTTTGATACAAAATAAAATGTACATTCTTTATTTCTGTGTTAGAAAATCTTGACAGGAGTTTATAGTTTTGTTCCATAAATATAGAATCAGCCTAATTCTTTTCAGAGATTATAGTTCATTTGAATAATCATAGTTGACGTCTTATTTTTGCACAATTCACGAAACATAGCAAATATCTGATTAATACATGGGTCACCCAACAGATTGTATCTGAAGAAAACGGCAGCAAATGACAAGTCAAGAATTACGTTAATAACTGAACTTGACGGAGCCTGTCTGGTGTAGGACACGTCACATATTGCACTGGCAGTCAGTTGAATGGAACAATGAACAACATAACTGGAAGTGTTGGGCTAACGCCCCTCCCCAGCTTCCTGATCTTACACATATCACTCCCTCACACATTCAACAATTGAAAAGAATCCAGAGGCTGGGTGAAACATAATACACAGAACAGTACAGCTTAGTGCAAACCCTTCAAGCCTTCTTGTCCTGCCGAACTTTTATCCTACTCGAAGTTCAGACTAACTGACATACCCTTCATTGTACTATCATTCATGTGTCTATCCAATAGTCACTTAAATATCCGTAATGCAGCTGACTCCACTAACGCTGCTGGCAGTGCATTCCAAGCACCCACCACTCTCTGTTTAAAGAACCTACCTCTGACATCTCCTCAAACCTTCTTCTAATCATACTAAACTAATGCCCGCTCGAGATAGCCATTTCCACCCTGCGAAAAAGTCTCTGGCTATGAACTCTGCCTATATCTCTCATCATCTTATACACGTCTATGAAGTCAACTCCCATTCTTTATTGCTCCAAGGAGGAAAGCCCTCGCTCCCTCAACGCTTCTTTGTAAGACATGCCATCTAGTCTCGTAAGCATCCTGGTAAATCTCCCCGGCACCCTCTCCGAAGTCTCAACATCTTTGCAGTAATGAGGCGACTAGAACTGAATACAATATTCCAAGTGTAATCCCAAGATAGATTCTTGGCGCTGCAGCGTAACCTTGAGGCTCTTAAACGCAATCCCTGGCTAATTTAAACACCAGACATCTTAACAACCTTATCAGCTTGGGTGACAACATTGAGCATCCTATGATATGGACCACACGATCCCTATGGTCCTCCAGTCTACCAATAATCCTGCCTTTAAACCTGTATGCTGCATTCGAATTCGACCTTAAAAAATGAATCGCTTTACACTTATCCAAGTTGAACTCCATCTTCCATTTACCAGCCAATCTTGTCAATGTCCAATTACAACCTAAGACAGCCCTTAACAATATCCATAACTCTAACATCTTTATTACATTGTAAAACTTACTAAAGCACCCTTTCACTTTATCATAAAGCATAAGTTTTACATGCATTCGGAAAACAGGGTTTGATTAGGAATAGTGAGCATGGCTTTTTGAGTGGAAGTTCATGCCTGAAGAATTTGTTAAATTTCTTTGATGATGTGACCAGGAAGGTTGACTAGGGCGGGCCAGTAGACGTCCAAATGTGTGGTGCTGGACAAGAACAGCAGGTCAGGCAGCATTGGAGGGGAAGGAAAATCGACGTTTTCGGCATATGTCTATCATCAGGAATGTCCAAGGTTTCGATACTCCTGCTTCTTGAATGCTGCCTGACCAGCTAGGCATTTCCAGTGCCACACTTTGCAACTCTGATCTCCAGCATCTGCAGTGTTCACTTTCTCCAAGGGTGGTAGATCTGGACTATATGGATTTCAGTTACACCAGAACAGGATGAGGCATTTCAGCCCCTGGAGTATGATATACAGTTACAGGAGGAGGCCAATCAGCCCTCAAGGCAATAGAACTAGACCCATTCTAGATCATGCAGCAACATGATCAGGCTATTCAGCTACTTGAAGTCAATAACACAGGAAATGGAAGAGGCAACAAAATGACTGGCCTATGGGGTACACTGGAATAACACCAGACTATATAGCCTGTAAAGCCTGCCCTTCCCTTCAATAAGGTCAGGGCTGATCGCTTCCGGCATTAATTTATCTTCTCTGCCCAATTCTTTGTAGCCCTCAACTCCCTGATGTGTCAAGATCCATTAACACCATTCTGCTCCCCCAAACAGTTCAGAGATGTAGCTGTCTGGGATAGAGAGGCCAGAATAGTCACTACCCTCTGAGAGAAGGAAACAGTCCCCACGGATTTACTTTGACCTTTGACATGAACAAAATATATGAGCATAGTATCAGAGTGACTGACCCTGACATCACGGCAGGGCGTGACTGAGGAATGTGTCAAGAAAACTGAATAACATTGAACCTAATGGGAATCAGTTGTAAACTCCCAAGTGGTTGGGCCATTCAGGACACCATGTGGCTGGTGCAGATCAATCCTCTCAGTCCCTAGATATCTATGTTGGCGATCTTTAGGGTAGCTTCCTCGGCACAAACATCTTCAGCGGGTTCATTAACGTCTTACCCTCCGTCATTAGATCAGAAAGAGGAAAGAGAAAATATCGCATAAAGCATCAAAACCTGGTCAACATTCAAGCTCATGCTGTTAATATCTAGGTAACATTCATGTAACAGTACTACTAGACCCTGAACATTTCCAAAGAACTAAAAAAGAGCAGCTCATTCTGTATCCCAAGCTGGTGTCACAGAAATGTGAGAACGCCATTCAGCCCATTGAAGCTATTGGATAAGAAGAGGCACAGCCCATTACAAATGTTGGAATGCAGGAGACTGGAAGAACACAACAGGCCAGGCAGCATCAGGAGAAGAAGTCCACTCCTTAGGCATAAGCTTTCTTCATGACTGGGGGTGGGGTAACGGTGTGTACAGATAAAGAGTCGAGGTGCACGAGTCGGAGGAGGCAGTCTGGTGAGGTGGGGAACACAGGTAGAGGGTACCACTGGGTTGGTCAATGGGAGGAATGAATCCAGTTGACAGCTGGAAGATGGGTTGATCAGAGGAAAGGAAGGAGGAGAGGCTGGGAAGGGAGTCGGGGTATTGGAAGGGAGGTTACTAGAACTTGGAAAACTCAATGTTGAGTCTCCCGGGCTTTAGGCTGCACCGGTGGAATATTCAATGTTCCTCCAGATGTGCTTTGGTTCGTTGTGGCAATGGAGGAGGTCAAGGATGACCATGTCGGAAATGGAGTGGGAGGGGGAATTGAAATCGGAGGTGATTGTGAGGTCAAATCAGCCTTTCAGGCCCAGCTGAGATGCTCAGCAAAGCATTCCATTTAGTTTATATTTGGTCTCCCTGACATAGAGAAGACCACATCAGTACCACCAGATACAGTTAACTAGGTTGGATCCCATCACCTGACACATCTTCCACAAGGACCAATCTCTTCGCCAATTTTGGTTCGTGCCACACTCCCCACCAAACCCGCCACGCCCCACTGGCAACTGACCCTGCAGATGAAAATAATGCATCACCTGCTGGCACACCACCTCCCTCATCTCATCCAAGGCCCCAGACAGTCCTTCCACGTGAAACAGAGGTCACATGCCTCTCCTTCAACCTAGTTTACTGCATCAGGTGCACCTGGTGTGGTCTTCTCCACATCGGGGAGAGCAACGTAAACTAAGGGCTCATTTCGCCGAGCATCACGACAGGGCCCACAGCGGCCGACCTGAACTCCCAGGCACCACCCATTTCAATTCCCTTTCCCAATTCCTTTCCAACGTGACCTCCTTGGCCTCCTCTGTTGCCACAGTGAGTCAGACCGCAAATTGGACGAACAACATCTTACCTTCTGCCTGGTTAGCCTACAACCTGAAGGACTCAACATTGGGTTCTCCAATTTGGAATAAACTTCCCAGCCATGGCCCTACTCCCTTTCCAGCCCCGCCTTCTCCCTTTCATTGCACCAAATGACCCACCTTCTAGCTCCCAAACGGATTCATCCCTCCCATCGACCAACCAGGTTGCACCCACCACTTGTGTCCACCTATCTCTTACCTCACCATCCTGCTGCTCTTCCCACCCCAACAACTCCCTTCCCTCTTTATCTGCAGTTCCCCCTACCCCCACCCGCAGTCCTGAAGAACGGGTATACTTGAAGTGTTGACTTCTCCACCTCCTGATGCTGCCTAACTTGCTGTTTCTTCCAGCCTCCTGTTTGTCTAATGTTACACAGGAAGATAAGGAATCTAGTCAGCACAACACGCAGGTAAGCAGCTACCACGGGTCACCCAATAATGAACCTCTTCCCTGGAACGAGGCAGAGGACATTCAGCCACCCGAGACATTGACAAATGAACAGAAGAGGCCATTCAGCCCGACCAAACAGTTACACTGAAATTGGAGGATGTAATTGATGCTGCAACACTACAAACTAATGAAGCAGAGGCTGCATAAACAGATTGCTCCATGTTGTGCCTCCTGGCTCCTTTGCTAATGTTTCACACGTGTTACATTAACATGGTTTGCTGATGGTAAGGAAGCACACCGGATGGTATGTGGCACATCTCAAGGAGGCATCTTCCATCTCCGAGAAGACAGGGCTAGTCTTCTGTATGGATGTCAGAAGCCTTTGAGAATGACCAACCCTGTCAGAATGTGGCTGCTGACAAGTTTGTGAACAACATGATGGTCAGTGCAGGGTCTCACTCCAACTGTGCGTTGAGACGGAGAGAGTTTGGTCAGAGCCTGGAGCTGTCTCTCAACCAACATGTGGGCTCCACAGGGACATGTAAACTATCACAGAGTCATAGAGTTCAACAGGCCCTTTAGCCCAAACTGGTCAATTCAGACTAAAATGTCCATCCATGCTAACTCCATTTTCCTGCACTTGGCCCATGTCCTTCTTAACATTCCCTATCATATATTTGTCCAAATGAGAAAACATAAATTGCGGGAAACACGGAATATTTAACGGTATCAATGCTTAGTTTTGAAAATAATGAATACTGGTCCATAACGCTCAAGTTTTATTGCAATCACTTTTTATTCTTTTTACGCATTACAGATTAATCACTCATTTCCTTCACACTCTCCTTGTGGTACCTTCAACGCAGGGATTACTCTGGCGCATTGCCTGTATTCTGTCTCATTGTGGCAAGGAGATCATTCCTCATAAAGGAGAGAAAATCTGTTCACAGCGTCCCAAGTACTGTTTCAATAACACTTTACCAATTCAGTAAGGTGTCTTCATACTTATACTTCCATCATTTTACAATGAAGGACACTGTACATTACTGTGCTGATTACCTACTGCTCCGTATGAATTCTATCAGTGGCTCATGACCAAGGACACCCACCTCCTTTTCACCAAGAACACTTCCCATCATCTCACCTTCGCATAAATACAAACTGGGAAGGATGGTATGTTTTGCCAAATCATTTTGTTGCCTTGAAAAACGCTATGCTTTAAGCACAGCCACGCCAACAACAACACCACTATTGCCATTGGAGATGGTTGGAGATGGTTGCAGATGCTGCAGAGGTGATGGCCTAGCTGTATTTTCTCTGGAATAATAACCCAGAGACTCAGGTGATAACCGAGACTCCGGTTTCGAATCCCACCACGGCAAATGTTGGAAATTGCATTCAATAAAATATCAGGAATTGAGAATCTAATGAAACCATTGTGTTTGTCCTACCTGGAACACTAATGCACTTCAGAGAAGGAAATCTACTGTCTTCACCTGGTCGGATTTACCTGTGACTCCAGACCACAGCACTGTGGTTAACATACAGTTGTAGTTTGAAATGGCCAAGCCAGCCGCTCCGTTATATCACTCACTAACATTTTCAAATAAATGAAACCGGGCGGACCACAACACTGACTACTTACAGCCAACAGGCTGCAGTGGGTCAGGGAGGTGGCTCACCAACACCTTCTCAAGGACAATCAGGAAAGGAATTAATTACTGGCCCAACATCCCATTACTGAATAAAAGAAGATGATGACACTCAAGTAAGAGAGACAAAGGGACATAGTTGACTTCAAACTGGGACATGGAGGTACACCTCACATGGGCATGCATTTCAGTAATATGGGAACAGGAGAAAAATAAATAAGATTAGTCTGGACTATTATTTCCATTCCAGCTAATCATCAACATTCCCTCTGTTTGTCTCTTTCTCTCTACCTCTCTCTTTCTCTATCTATTCAACTCACTGCTTCTCCCTTTCATAACAGCCATCCCTGTCATCAACAACAAACACACTATATACCAACTGCATTCAGTTCTGATGTATGGTCATTGGACGCGAAATGTCACTTCTATTATTCTCTCGACCTGAGGCTACCATATCTGTTCAGTTTCTCTGGCACTTACTCGCTCCTTTTGTTTCTAATCTCTAGCAACATTCTTTTTTTTTGCCTCTACCTTTCATGGGATGTCTGCATCACTGACAGGGCAGCATTTGTGGACCTCACTAAATGCCTTTTACTGTGAGGCCATACCTTAAGGTATTGGGTCTGACGTCAGTTTTAATTCAGACCAGACAATAATGTGAGATTTCTTCACCAAAGGGCAACAGTGAAATAGATAAACTTATTGACAAAGTGCTGGTGGGATTATACTAGTAAAATTCACTTTTATTTCCAGTTCCTGTCATTTGAATTTAAGTTCTGTCATCATCTGTGATAGGATTTGAAACAGTGTCCATGGTGTAGTTACCTGGGCCACTGAATTACGTGGCCATCGACATTACTACTCTGACACAGTGTCCCTGTCATGAATTTAATTTACAGACAAGAACAAGATTTTGATGGAAACATTTGTAACCGAAAGACTGATTAGAAGAGAACAGGAACCATAAAGTCTGACTTTTACAAAGGTATAGATAATGGGTTATTTAGCACTCGCACTGACGTCAAGACGGCGTCTGGCGATACCATGGATAGCTTTGGTGATGGAAAGAATACCAAGACATAAATCAATTCGGGGAAAATAGGTACTTTGTGATTGTGAACAGTCTTGTTTTCAGATGTTTATGTGTGCGGGGGTGTGGGCGGTTCTGAATTTGTGGGTAATGAATGCATTTGCATTTAAAACTGAAGATGACAGTTTCAGCATTTACTAAATATAGATAACAGAAATAGCACTGAAGTTCACCATGGGATTAATAAATCGATAGTGATGGGAAGACTTACCAGGAACACCAACAATAGCGAGCATTGGATAGTAACCAGCCTGAATAATCAGCAGTACACCGTATATCCTCTCTGGTAATATGTGCCCATACCAGGAAAGATACAAAAGACCCCAAGATAAACTCCTGTCCATTGTTGCAGCATTCCAGTCTATTTTTCTTAGATTCTGAACCATTGATGCGTCATTCCTGTCGACTGTTCTCAGATTCTGATCCATTGTTGGCATATTCCAGTCTAATGCTGTCAGATTCTGATCCACTGTTGAAACATTCCAGTCTATGGTTCTCAGATTCTGATGTTCGCTGCAACTGCTGATCCTTGTCAGTGTTGCTGCTGATACATCTGCAGCAACAATGGGGTAAAGCATTGGAAGAAGCCCCGTACAAAGAGAAGAAGAAAACCATCCAGTGACATAATTAGAATCCATGGAGACTGACATCAATCACAGTCACTGAACAAACAGATCCAGATAACTCCTTTTGGAATGCGACCTTCAGTTCAAAATAACAACTGGATTGAACTGAATGTTGACATTGCTGGCTAATGGTCACATCTCCCATTTCCAGTTGCTCTCGTGAAGTTAATTGTGAGGGAGAATTATTGACGTTTTCTTATCGCGGGTTAGATGATTCTGCTGTGTTATTCATTTGCAATGCTGTAACTACCTGAACGCTCCACCATGACCATCCACAAAAGAAAAATCACAATCAAGATGTGGTTTCCATGCTGGTCTCTTCTCGACTAGAACAGGCGCTAAGCAACAGATTCTCAGTGGATATATTTGCCCTGACCATACACAGGAAGTGTGGATATTTCTGGACATTCCACTCGTGACAATGCTGAATCTTCAACACACAATATGATTGAGCACTGTTTTATGTAAACTAACAAACACCTTAATACATTATATTGGCTTCAAAGCTGTAAGACTTACATTTTTGGAATTCAGTCCAACGCCAAATGTGCATGTTCTCACAAAGCCAGTCCTTTTACAGGGTTATGTTGTCCTTGGTTTTTTTGAAAGAAGGTCTAAAGGACCCAAGATTCCAAGATGTCAGAATTTTGAAAGGTTCTTTGTGGTCCATTTGTTTATACCTAACAGATAATGCCTCATCCAGAAGCCTTTCAAATCTTTAGAAAGTACCCTGTATAATCAGGAGGACCTGTCCTGCTCCCTCGCTGGACAGGTTGGATCAGTTCGGGGTTAGTTGAGTCAGAGTCACTGGACGCTCTCTGCCTCCTTCTGCACTTCCGACATTTTAACCTGTAAGCAGTTGTGTCAGTTTTATTCTTGGTGCGAAGGCGTTTTGTTCATTGGAATTGTTGCAAGTATATTGGAACAGCATCCTTAAATCGGGATAGACTGTCAGGTTCGGATACGATACGTTATTCAGGTATTCTGTTTTTGGTTCCTTATGTTTAATGGGCGGCACGGTGGCACAGTGGTTAGCACTGCTGCCTCACAGCGCCGGAGACCCGGGTTCAATTCCCGCCTCAGGCGACTGACTGTGTGGAGTTTGCACG